>NC_059106.1:57918887-58275554 GCF_020740685.1 Jaculus jaculus | reverse complement strand
CTGGGGAAGGAGAAGGGCAATGACCTTTGGCTTGTGTGGTCACAGATGCCACTGTACCTTGTGGCATCCGGCGGCTTGGGTTGGATTCACCACCAGGGCAATGAGGCCATCATTAGCCAGAAAGGAGATCAGACAGGCTTGGCATGATTGCTGCTTTCTCGTATATACCTGAGAGAAGCAACTTAGGGAAGGCACAGTCCATTTCAGCTTATAGTTGGAGGGTGTCGCCGGTCGTGGAGGGATCATCACAGCAGCAGAAGCAGAGGGTCCCTGTGCAGCGACGGTCAGGAAGAGGAGCAATGCATGTGGGTGCTCAGCTTGCTCTCTGGTGGGCGTGTGTGCATGCGCACACGTTCATGTGTGAGTGCAGACACACTCATGCCACAGCATACACGTCAAAGTCAGAGAAAACTTTGCTATGTCGGGCCTCACCTCCCTCCTTGCTTGAGAAAGGCTCTCTCGTTCACTCCTCTGTTTGCCAGGCCACTGGTGCCCACACTTCTGGCAGATCCTCCTGTGCCCACCTCCCTCTCGGGTAGGCACACTGGGATTAAAGATGCCCCTATAATGTCTGCTTTGCATAGGCACTGGGCATCTGAACTCAGGTACTCACGCTTGTGGGGCAAACCCTATGTGCATTGAGCTTTGCTTTCTTCTTTTTAAAAACATTTTTTTGGTTTACTTATTCGAGAGCGGCAGACAGACATAGAGAGAAAGAGGCAGAGAGAAAGAGTCAGAGAGAGATTGAGAATGGGTGCACCAGGGCCTCCAGCCACTGCACACAAACTCCAGATGCATATGCCTCCTTGTGTATCTGGTTTACGTGTGTCCTGAAGAATCAAACCAGGGTCCTTAGGCTTCACAGGCAAGTGCTTAACCACTAAGCCATCTCTCCAGCCCCTTCTCCTTTTTTTTTTTTAATGAAGAGTTTTATTTTTCATGTTTAAATCACTTGGTTTATTTATTTATTTTTCTTATTTGTTTATTTGAGAGAGAGAGAGAGAGAGAGAGAGAGAATAGGCACACCAGGGCCTCTAGCCACTGCAAATGAACTCCAGATGCATGTGCCACCTTGTGCATCTGGTTTACATAGGACCTGGAGAATCAAACCTGGGTCTCAGGCTTCACAGGCAAGTGCCTTAATTGCTAAGCCATCTTTTCAGCCCGTTTTCTCCTTTTTATTTACTCTGGGACCCAAGCACATGGCAGGCTGTCACTGGATTTAGGGTGAGTCTTCCCACCTCAATCTGATCTAGAACTCCTCCATGGACTTGGCTTGTCTCCTAGGTAATTCTAGATGCAATCAAGCTGTCACTTGAGATCAACGATCACAGCATGGCTTTTACTGTCCAGGCAGGGACAGGGCTTTGTTTCTCGGGGTCAGGAAAGGCTGTGAGGCCCCTGCATGACCCTCTTTGAGTTGGGAGATGTTGCAGTCAGATTTGCATTGCTGGCAGGAAAAACCCAACCAAGAGCAGCTTGTGGGGAAAAAGAAAAAAAAAAAAAGGTTTATTCTGGCTTATAGAATTGAGGAGAAGCTCCATGATGGCAGGGGGAAGTGATGGCATGAGCAGAGGATGGACATCACCTCCTGGCCAACATCTGATGGACAACAGCAACAGGAGAGTGTGCCAAACACTGGCACGAGGAAGCTGGCTTAACAGTCCGCCCCCAGCAATACTCTGCCTCCAGGAGGCTTTAATTCCCAAATTGCCATCAGCTAGGGACCTAGCATTCAGAACACTTAAGTTTATGGGGACACCTAAATCAAACCACCACAGGAGATATTTTCATTACTCCTCAAAGGAGGGGTCCAGGGGCCCAGTGGCATCTCAGGTGGATGTGTTGTTGCCAGCATGGTGGGAACAGTGGCTATGGCTTCACTAAACCTGCTGCCCACCAGCCTCCCATGCCGAATGAGACCAGCGTCCCAGCCTCGCCCTCCGTTGTGGGCAGGTGGGATAGCTTCAGGATCACCAGACAGGACTGAGGACTAGTCAGATGTCTAGGGTGAGAGGTTGGATGTGCTGAGCATTTAATGCCAGAATCCAAAGAAGTTTTCCTTTACATAAAAACACCATCTCTTAGCCGGGCGTGGTAGCGCACACCTTTAATCCCAGCACTCGGGAGGCAGAGGTAGGAGGATTGCTGTGAGTTCAAGGCCACCCTGAGACTCCATAGTGAATTCCAGGTCAGCCTGGGCTAGAGTGAGACCCTACCTCAAAAAAAAAAAAACAAAAAAACAAAAAAAAACACCATCTCTTAGCCAGGAGTGGTGGCGCACGCCTTTAATCCCAACACTTGGGAGGCAGTGGAAGGAGGATCACCACGAGTTCGAGGCCACCCTGAGACTCCACAGTGAATTCCAGGTCAGCCTGGGCTACATTGAGACCCTACCTGGAAAAACAGAAACAAAAAACAAAACACCCTGCTGACATCTAAGACTTGGTGGGGGGGGGCTAGAAAACAGACCTGTCTCAAAAAAAAAAGTTGTTATTAAATTTTTTTTTCTTATGAGAGAGAGAGAAAGAGAGGTGGGGGCAGAATTGGTGTGCCAGGGCTTCCAGCCTCTGCAATCGCACTGCAGACGTGTGCGCCCCCTAGTGCTCATGTAAGCATCTGGCCTATGTGGGATCTGGAGAGTTGAAGATGGGTCCTCAGGCTTCTCAGGCAAGCACCTTCACCACTAAGTCATCTCTCCAGCACTTTGTTTGTTTATTTATTTGTTTTTTGGTACTTGAGATCAGACGAGTCAGTGGTGAAAGAAGCCCCTTGGGCTTATTCTGGGAGCCGTGTAAAGGAGAGTTCTGGGTGTTCAAGACATTCTCCATCTGGGTTTGGAGAGGTGGATATATGGGTGAGTGTTCCTTACTGGGCAGCTAAGGACAATGCACTTATTATATCTATATTCAACATAATCAACAACAGCAACCACAAAGACCACTTTGCTGTGGGGTGGGGCTCAGCGGTAGAGCACTCACCTAGCGCACTGAGGGCCCGGGTTGGTTCACCAGCATCACAAACAGAGCAAAAAACACACCGCTCAAGAGAGAAGCCAGAATAATTTGAAACCCTGGAGAGCCATGGAACACAGAAGTCCAGAGGAGGGGCTGGAGCGACAGCTCGGTGCATAAAGCACTGCTCTCATTTACACTCACCTTGCTGGTGGGGCTGTGCATCGGGGCTCCGCGTCCCTACTCCAGAAGTCCCTGGGCACAGAGTGTGAAGAGGGGAGGTCTGTTAGAACCTCGGACCTTGCTCATGCAAAGGACGGAGGTGTGACACGGATGGCCACACCAATCAACACCCGGGGCCAGGAGCCAGCTGCAAAGGGACCTTGACAGTACCAGCATGCTGTGAACTCAGCATCTTCAGGAGAAGGTCTGGGAATGTCCTAAGACCTGGGATAGCCATAGGTGTAATAAATAAATAAGTAAATATAATTGTTTAAGATAGGTGTGTCCCTAAGGCTCTGTGCTTGGGAAGAGGTAGAGCATGGAAGACACTGTCCCCTGGATGCTACCTGGGACTGCTGGGATGGCCAAAGCCCACATCCTTGCCCTTTCTCCACCTCATTCATGCTGCCCCAAATCCTACTTCATGGCGAGGACAGACATGGTGGCTCTGGGTTATCCTGGCTCCAGAATGTGGTTTGCTGGGATAACTGCCAGATGGAAGGAAGTTTGCTTGCATTTTCCATCTTAGCATTGGTATACTTTGTGTCCTATTGAGGGGGGTTCCAGAAGCTTAGGCCAGGTTAATGCCTCAGTCGAAGTGTGACATGTGTCACACCAGGCGGCGAGGAGATGGTCACAGAGGCAGTTGGGCTGCCGGAATCCCAGTATCTGGAGGGCCTGCTACCCCTGCCAAGATGGAGCCTAATAGAAACTGGAGAAGGAAGAGCTTGGGCTGGTGGCAGTGGTCCATGGTCGTGGCTCTAGCAGTCAGAGGCTGTGCCAGGAGGATCACAGGTTCAAAGCCAGCCTGGGCTACATGTGAGGGACGTTATCTCAAGACTGGGTGTGTGTGACGGGGGAGATGCAGGCTGGAGAGATGGCTCAGGGGTAAAGTGCTTAAGTATGAGGGTTTCAGTTCATATACTCAGCACCACATCAGGGCGGGGTGAGGTGGTGTGCCGCTACAATCTCCGTGTGCTGGGGAGGTGGAGATAGGTAGATCTTTGGGAGTTCTGGATTCAGCAAGAGTTCCCTCCCCTCACCCCTCAGATAAAAGTGGAGATCACTGAGGAAAACACCTGTATCAGCCTCTGGCCTACATTTACAAGGGCACATGCATTCACCCACACATACACACATGCAACTTTTTTATTTTCTTTGTTTTTCGAGGTAGGGCCTAGCCAGGCTGATCTGGAATTCATTATGTAGTCTCAGGGTGGCCTCGGATTCATGGTGATCCTCCTACCTCTGCCTCCAGAGTGCTGGGATTAAAGGAGTGTGCCAACATGCCCGACTTTGGACACGAAACTTTTTAAAAATTAAAAATAAAAAGGTTTAGATGTAATTTCTCTGGATTTCATTTTTCACAGTGAAGGAGATTTCATGGTGGATTTGGAGTTTGGGGGCGTAGGACTGTGGAGGGAGGCTGACCCCATGGTTCACAGGCAGATAGCTTTCTTCTTAGTTGGCTCTTTGCAGGGATTATTTGAGGGGTTCCAGGGCACGTGGAAGCTGGAGTGAGGCAGGCCTGGGACAGGCCAGCAGGAGGCCCTGGCGGGTGGATGCCTACCTATCCACATGACCTGGGCCTCAGCCTCCATGGGAGTCACGAATGGCTGCTGGTGAGCAGAGTGGTGGACTGCGGCTCCATGGGCCCTTTGGGGACCCTGCCTTTCTTCCAGCCCCAAGTGCCACTGTGTTGCCATAGACTGGACTGTGTGACAAGCAAGCCTACCCTCCATCTTCTGAGAGCTTCCTGCCCATGAGGAGGACGACCTCCGCTCTCTACTGCATGTGTTCTGGAATCTACCGCCAGTCCCACCCGGACAGTCCCTCCACGGAGGCGCCGCAGTGGGACAGTGTCCATGGCTTTGCCCTGCTCCTGACCACTCCCCGCTGGCTCCAGCTTGGAGGGAGGCTCGGTCGATGATTAGTCCCCAAGTCTACAACACAATGCTCAGAAGCACTCGGGATAGCCTCGAGTTCAAGGCCAGCCTGGGGTACAGAGTGAGTTCCAGGTCAACCTGGGCTAGAGTGAGACCCGGCCTCAAAAGAACAAACAAAAACGAAACAAAAAAGGCACAGATGAGGTACACCAAGGGGGGAAGACAAGGTTCCTGTCCTGTAGCAGTTCCTGTGGGGAAGGAGCTTGTGTCTACCTGGATCTCCCAGGTTAAAGGATTCTTAAAAATGAGTTCTTTAGGGCTGGAGAAATGGCTTAGCGGTTGAGCACTTGCCTGTGAAGCCTAAGGACCCCGGTTCAAGGCTCGACTCCCCAGGACCCATGTTAGCCAGATGCACAAGGGGGCGCATGCGTCTGGAGTTCGTTTGCAGTGGCTGGAAGCCCTGGTGCGCCCACTCTCCTCTCTCTCTCTCTCTCTCTCTCTCTCTCTCTCTCTGCCTCTTTCTCTCTCTGTCACTCTCAAATAAATAAATAAAATTTAAAAAAAATGAGTTCTTTAAACCGGGCATGGTGGTGCACACCTTTAATCCCAGCACTCGGGATTAAAAAAGATTCCACACATGTAGATAATGTATTTTGACCATTTTCATTCCTATTACCCTTTTGTCTCCCTCCCATGTTTTTTTTTTTTTTTTTTAGATTTTTGCTTGTTTGTTTTGTTTTTCGAGGTAGGGTCACACTCTAGCTCAGGCTGACCTGGGGGAATTCACTCTGTAGTTTCAGGGTGGCCTTGAACGCTCAGTGATCCTCCTACCTCTGCCTCCCAAGTGCTGGGATTAAAGGCGTGTGCCACCATGCCCTGCAAGATTTATTTTTATTTATTTACTTAATTATTTTTGTTGTTTTTTAAAATGTTTTTTTTGTTTATTTTTACTTACTTATTTGAGAGCAACAGAGGGAGAGAGAGAGAGAGAGAGAATGGGCACGCCAGGACTTCCAGCCACTGCAGATGAACTCCAGACGCGTGCGCCCCCTTGTGCATCTGGCTAATGTGGGTCCTGGCTTCAAAGGCAAGCGCTTAACCCCTAAGCCATCTCTCCAGCCCTGTTTTTTTTTTTTGAGGTAGGAATTCACTATGTAGTCTTCAGGGTAGCCTTGAGCTCACAGCAATCCTCCTATCTCTGCCTCCTGAGTGCTGGGATTAAAGGCATGGGTGACTACGCCCAGCATTTTTATTTATTTATTAGAGACAGAGAGGGAGAGGGAGGAAATGAGAATGGGCCTGTCAGGGCTTCCAGCCACTGCAAACGAACTCCAGACGCAGGTGCCACCATGTGCATTTGGCTTACATGGGACCTAGAGAATTGAACCTGGAACCTTAGGCTTTGCAGACATACGTCTTAATCGCTAAGCCATCTCTCCAGCCCCCATTTTTTTTGACCCACTGAGTTTAATTCGGGTTGCTTGCATAAGCATGGGTAGGGGGCTATAGGCAACTCACCAATGACCACACCACCCAAGAACATAACTCCCTCTCCCAGCAACCATTCAGTTCCGTTAACTCCAGGCAGTTTATGGGAGGGACAGAATTTATTTGAAACTTACAGATCCAGGGGAAGTTCCATATGGCGGAAGAAGCTGGCCCCCTCTCACAGGTCCACGCAGAGAGAAATAGCACCACCAACACAAGCCAGCGCACTCCAGGGACCCCAGGCAGAGCTCTGGCACTCTGCATACCTTAGGCTGGAGGTCCAGATCCACCCCAAATACACTTTAGGGCTGTACCCCAGGATTCACTCACAGTGACACCTCTACCAGCCAGGGGGCTAGAGAAACTAAGTGACAAGCATAAACAAACACCTGAATCTATTGGGGGACATCCATTGCAACTACCACAAGCTGGCTATGGAAAAAGCCCGTGGGGAGCTTCAGGGAGGAATGTGAGGGCCTCTGGGCAGAAACTATGATGTAAGGGGGCTCCTCTGGCCTCGCCTCTCTCCTCTGCCAGGCGTGGGGGTGTGTGCGGGCCATCTTTTCCTGTCTCACCTCCCTCCCTCCCTCTCAGAGCAGTAGGAAGGATTTTTCAGGGGACTGGGAAAGAGGATAAATAATTCACTATGTAGGTCTCCCATATCCCCCCAGGCCAGTGGCACCCCTCTGTGATAGCCCTTGCCCGGCTCTCCTACCGGCTGTAGACGGAGCCCCTGGACAGTCAACAAATCTTCATTCCAGTTTCCCAATTTTTGTAGACACGGGGCTCAAGGCAAATACTTGCTCAATGTAAAAGGCAAAAAACATTCAGATTTATTGCTTTGAGATTTTGGCTTGTCTCCTGGGCCTGGTTCATGCAGTTTCCTCTAAGTTTCAGAGCATTTTGTTTAAAAAGGGAGAATTTCTGATGGCAGTGGTTGCCTCATTTACTAAGGCCTTATAGTTTCCAAAGAGGCTCACACAGTGACAGTAACAACCATGGCCACTATGTACCGAATTCCCTCAGGATGGGCTTCCATTAACCTTACTGTTTCCAGACATGAACCAGCCGGGCTCCGAGGTTAAGGAGCTTGCCCGAGGCCACAGGGCTCAGGTCCACCTGGCTTCAGAGGCTGGACTCATCCTCTGCCCAAGTGGGTCCCATCTTCTTTTCAGCTTCATCCTGTCCTGCTACACTCATCTGCAGATAAATCATCGGTGAGAAAAGCTGAAATAGCAAAACCCAGGGGTGTGCTCAGGAAACAGTCAGAGGCTAGAATAGCATAAAAATAACCAGGTGTATGCCAGGAGCTTCTTGAGTCCCCAAACAATATGTTTTGTGCTAGGATTATTTTCACAGCGTTGCTGTGGTGAAGGGCCTGGCACAGCCCAGCGGGACACGAGCTTTCTAAGGTCTGATTCCATGCCGGCTAAACAGCATCTCCTGACCACATGTGGCTGTTTACATTGAGATGAGAAAACATTAAAATTCTCGTTCTACCACCACACCTGCCGTAGTTTAAATGTTTTACCCAGTCACCCTGCTCTTACTGCATACTAGCTATCCACTGCCTTAGGAGACAAGCACCTCTCTCTCTTTCTTTGGTTTTTCGAGGTAGGGTTTCACTGTAGTCCAGGCTGACCTGGAATATGCTCTGTATTCTCAGGGTGGCCTTGACTTCATGGCGATCCTCCTACCTCTGTCTCCAGAGTGCTGGGATTAAGCATCTCTCTCTCTCTTTGTGTGTGTGTTTGGTATGTGTGTAGGGGCCAGAGGACAACCTCCAGAGTTGTCAGTGTCATACCTCAGGAACACCATGCCCCTTTGTAAAGCAGGGTCTTTCTTTCATTGACCCAGATCTCACCTAATGAGCTAGACTGTGAGGCCAATCTCCCCAACACTGGGATTATTGGTATACATCCCCATGTCCTGCATTTTTACATGAGTCTGGGGCTCAAACTCGGGTCCTCATGCTTCTTTTTTTTTTTTTTTAAGATTTTTTAAAAAGTTTTTATTTATGTGTGTGAGAGACAGAGATAGACAGACAGACAGAGATAATGGATGTGTCGGGCCTCCAGCCACTGCGAACGAACTCCAGACATATGCGCTACCTTGTGCATCCTATTTATGTGGGTCCTGGGGAATTGAACCTGGGTCCTTTGGCTTTGCAGGCAAATGCCTTAACCGCTAAGCCATCTCTTCAGCCCGGTTCTCATGCTTTTGAAGCAAGCACTTTATGAACTGAGTTCTCTCTCTAGCCCATGCACGTCTGTTTTGAGGTATATCCTCCTCTATCCCAGGTACCTGTAGATGCCACTCCTGTACCCAAGCCCTCCAGCCCACTCTGGAGCAGCTGCAGCTCCAGGGATGCAAATGAAAGGCTGGCAGCTGAGGGGTGGCTCCTGACCCAGCTCTGGCTGCTCCAAGTGCTGCCCCGAGGTGCTTGGGTCCCATGCCAGCCTCGCTGACAGCTCTTTAACAAGGTCCCCAGGGCCTTTGTGTACACTCTCAGGTCTGAGAAGCTCTGACTTCAGAGGCAGTCTGAACAGGACGAAGACCTGCTCCAAATATAGGAAGCCAAATGCATGCGTATCCAGCTGAGCAGCCACCTCGGTGCCCTGTCCCCAGGAGCCAGTGATTTTATGAGTCACACAGCACCGCTGCCCCCCCCCAAGCTCTGCGCCACGTGACCCATGGACAGAAGCCCCCCATAGGGAAGTGGGGGGAGGCGGGCTGTCCAATTCCCAGTTGTGGGCCTCTCACACTTCCTGGGCCACCTCTCCAGAGCAAAGGGAGCCAAAGAAAACCCCAGTTGTACTGGGTGGGGGGCATAGGATCCAGCACCTGGCCATGCTGGGCACGTGTTCCACCACCAAGCTGCACTGCCAGCCCCTGAACCCCATCCTGGCTTCAGGGTGCTCCTGTCACCAGAGCTCAGCTTTTTTCCTTTCTCTTTTATTCATCCTCCCTCCCTTCCTCCCTCCCTCCTTTCCTTTGTGTGGTATAGGCACTTGTGTGTGCAAATGCACGCGTCCCACACGCGCGTGTGTGGAAGCCAGGGGAGGATGTCGGGTATTGCTCTCCCATCCAAGTACTGACCGGATCTGACCCTGCTTAGCTTCCGAGATCAGCGGAGATCGGGCGTGTTCAGGATGGTGTGGTCATAGACTAGGGGATCCTTCTCCATTGCCCTCCCACCTTATTTCCCTGGAACAGGGTCTGTCACTAAGCTGGGAGGATCCTGTGTTTCAGTTACACTGGCTGACCAGGAAGTTTCCAGGGATGGGTCGCCGCCTCCCTCAGCACTGGGGTTGCAGGCACATAGGGCCAGGCCTGGCTTTCACATGGGTGCTGGGATGGAACTCAGGTTCCCATGCTTGTATAGTGAGCACTCTTACTGCTGAGCTAGAGCCCCAGCGCTCTCTCTTCATGTGTGTGTGTGTGTGTGTGTGTGTGTGTAATGCATGTGTATATGCATGTTTGTGTGTGGGTGTACATGTGTATGTTGAAGTCAGAGGTCAATGTTGGGTGTCTTCCTCAATCACTCTACTCTCCTCTCTCTTTCTTTCTTTTTTTTTCCTCTTTGGTTTTTCAAGGTAGGCTCAGGCTGACCTGGAATTCACTATGGAGTCTCAGGGAGGCCTCGAACTCACCGTGAGCCTCCTACCTCTGCCTCCCAAGTGCTGGAATTAAAGGCGTGTGTACCACTCCCAGCATCTCCACTTTATTTCTTGAGACAGAGTCTCTCACTGACCCCAGAACTCACTATTCAGTTAGTCTAGCTAGCCAGCAAATGTCAGAGATCCTTTTTTCTCCACCTCTCTGGTGCTGGGATTACAGCATGCATCACCACACTTGGTGTTTAGGGGGAGGGGAGGGACCGGGGATCTGAACTCAGGTCCTCATGTTTGGATAGCAAGCACTTTACCAATTAAGCCATCTCCCCAGCCCCCAGTTTTGCTTTTCTTCAAAATGTAGTTGGCCATCTGAACAAACACACCATTTGACAGGGTGCCTGGGCTGGAGAAACTGGCTGAAGCTATCATGAAGAAACAGGAGCTCCGTCCCTGGGAGGCTGAGGGTGAAGACAGACAGGGGGCAGGGACTGCAACAGGGGACAGGTTCTGGGGCCCACCACCAGCTCTCTCCTATTTTGGGGTGTGACTCAGCCCCAGACCCTCACTCTTCTCAGTCACCATAGGTCTCATTTTTATCCCTGGCATAGGGTTCGCTTGCTATAGAGATGACATTTCCACCTACGAGGGTCCTCCTGGAGGGTGCATTTCGTCGTTTCTTTTAGAGTAGGGATTTGCTGTAGCCCAGGCTGACCTAGAACTCACGGCGATCCTCCTACCTCTGCCTCCTGAGTGCTGGGATTAAAGGCGTGTGCCCCCACACCCGGCTTTGGGTAAATTTTAAACTACACATTTTTACAAGTTGCTCCCAGCCATGGAGCAGAGGACAAGGATGCTGGAGAAAGGACAGGGGACAGCAGCACAGGCCCAGGAGGTGCGGGGGGCTGGGGCCTTGAGGACTGCCAAGCGGCTTTGAGAGACACTCGAGCTGATTAGTGCTCGGGGAAGAACTGGACAGGTGGGAGGACAGGCTGCCTCGTTCTTCACAGCTGTCACCGCTCTGGAGAAAACCTGAGAAACTGAGCCACCCGCTGTCCTTACCTCCCAGCATGTAGTCCTCATTAACTCATTAACTACCCAGGGAACACCTCCAGCCCATCGCCTGCTGCCCACTGTGGGGGATCCTAGTGGGGCTGTCAGTCAAGATGTCAGAGCCTCACTAGGGCCAGGTCTGCACCCCAGGCCAGGCCAAATGGAAAGAGGATGCAGCAGGAACGGGGACGTTTGGATTTGACCATCCCAGTGGGGCCTTTAGAGGGTACTCCTCCCACTCCCCCTCCTTGCAGGACCCTCAGCCACCAAAATGCCTTTTCATCTTTTTTTAAAAATATATTTTATTTACTTATTTGAGAGAGAGAGAGGAGGGGGAGAGAGAGAGAGAATGGGCGCGCCAGGGCCTCCAGCCACTGCAGACGAACTTCAGATGCGTGCGCCCCCTTGTGCATCTGGTTTATGTGGGTCCTGGAGAGTCAAACTGTGATCCTTTGGCTTTGCAGGCAAACACCTTAACCACTAAGCCATCTCTCCAGCCCCTTTTACAGTTTCCTTGATGCCTGGCTGGTTCTTCTTTCCCAAGACTCCAGGAGTTACCCTTTGGCATTTCAATGCATTCTTTTTTTAAAAAAAAAAATCACTTAAATTAGAGAGAACTGGTTTCTTTCTCTCTTTTTCTTTTTCCTTTTTTCTTTTTGTAACTAAGACTCCAAACAGATGTAAAGCTGAATGTGAGCAACAGGGGATCAGATGCACATGGTATGAGACAGCACATAGTGGAATACTACACAGGCAGAAACAGTGAGGACATTAGGTGTGTATATGTTGAACATGGAAAGAGTTTGACAAAAAAAGTGCAAAAGTAGATTATAAGAAAACAGTATGCACAGGGCGATAGCATGTTGGCAATATATATATATGAATATATATATATATATATATATTCATAGAAAAAAGTCTACTATTGCTGAAGACTTCACATACTTGGGCTGCAAGGCCACTGAGAAATCCTGCTGGAACTGAGCTGATAACCTCCTCCATATAGACCAGCTGACAGAAAGGTGGAAGAAGCCATTCTACATGTAGTTCAATGAGAGAAAGAGATACCACCAGTGAAGATACTCAACAGTGGACACTGCAAGCCTTATAATTGGCCAGCCAGGCCAAATGAGCCAACAGGTGCAATAGTGGCACATCTCTCATGGTGGAAACCAACTGCCTTCCAATTGGACTGGAGGCCCACTCCATGGGGGGAAACACATCCCTGATACTGAAAACTTAAAACAGGGGTAGTCATGAGCCCTAGGAGTGTAGCATCTGCTGATGCCTGGAAAAATGTATATACTATGCTTATCAAACTGCCCAGTAAGCACTTCTCTTAATATTTATACCTTTATATTAATGCTACTCTCACTTTGGGTAGAGAATCTTCTCTTTTCAGATGGCAGTGACTTTGAGATGACTCAGAAGGTACCATAGTGCTGGAAAGAAGTGAATGGAGTACTGAGTAACATCTTGATCACACCTTCCAAGGCTCGGGGTCTAATGTGGAAGAGGTGGCGGAAAGAATGTAAGAGCCAAAGGAAGGGTAGGACTCCATACAATGTGCTCCCTCCAGACATAAAAAGGCCTGAATATCCATGACCGCATAGTGCCTGACACTACCTACACAAGACCATCATAAGAGGAGGAAAAGACCATGACATCAAAATAAAAGAGAAAGACTGACTGAGATGGGGAGGGGATATGATGGAGAATGGAATTTCAAAGGGGAAAGTGTGGGGGGGAGGGAGGGTACTACCATGGGATACTTTTTATAATCATGGAAAATGTTAATAAAAATTGAGGAAAAAAAATAAAAACATCTAGAAAAAAACACAACGGTATTCACTGGGACAGTGAGACTGGCCACTGATATGTCTGCTTCTCTTTGTTTCCCAACCTTCCCACAGCATTTGCACAAGGAGGCTTCCTGCTATACTTCTTCCTTGGAAATGTGTGCTGGGGTGACATGAGCTCTTCCCATAATACCTAGAACTGAATGCCCCGGGGCGGCATAGCCATAGCTCTGCCCAAGAAAAGCCTGGCGTGTCTGAGCCTCTAGGAGAAGAACCAGGAGGTGACTTTCTGGAGCCCAGACCATCAGAAGCATGTCACTCACTGTCATAGCAACCTCACGAGGTGGCCATTCTCCCCGTGTTTGATGGAAGAGAGCTGAGAGGTGAGGTGATCTGCTTGGGCTCACACAGTAGGGATTTCAAGCTAGGTCACTAGGCTCTGAGCTCTGGGAAGGATTCAACATAAACAAAGTCCTGACTCCAGCTGTGTGACCAGGCTATGGGAGTGCCGAGGGAGGGAGGGGGCTGCAGGGGGGAGGGGGGATACTGTCATTTCAGTGTAGGGACCTCCTCAACTCCTTGCCAAGCAGATGGCCTCCAGTTTCAGGTCCCTCACAGGTTGGCCATGGTGGGGAACTGCTTGAGAGTGGGAATGGAGTCTGGGCTGGCAGAGCTCCTCCCTCAGCTTTCCCACAGCACTTATTATTATCTTTTGGATCTCGTCTTAAAGGTCGCCTGTCCAGCAAGGCCTTCCCTAACCCTCTACCGGGTCCTGGCCATCATTGGCTCAGTCTCATGTCTTCTTGGTGCCTATCATCTTCACTTCTCTGGGGGGCACCTATTCGACCTGACTCCCCTGACCGCCACAGGGCCATGACCACCTCACTGTCAGCAGCATCGCTGGATACAGCACAGCTCAGCCAGTATCCAAGTGACAAAGTAGATGACCAAGGACCTGGGTGCCAGGACACCCCCTGGGACCAGGCTCATGTCTCCCCTTTCCAGGCTGTGTGACTCAAGGCAAGTAGCTCTCTCTCTCTCTGGGCTTTCCCAAGGGTCTGTTTATGCATACGCACCCAACTCCATCTAAGGGGCAGCCTCCCCTCACATTCCTGAGCCTCTAAGTCCAACTGAAGGGACAATCGGAAGCTGGCCTCCTTTACTAAATCACACCCCAGATGAGCCGCCGGCTGCCAACTCTTTTCAATGACCACATTATTTTTCCCAGGAACCACTGGGGTGCAATGAGCCCAGTCTTATTTCTTATTCAATAAACTCCTTTATTCTAGTTCACATATTTTTCCATTACAATAATGAAAATAGCACTAGTGATTTGTAACACTTAGGCTCAAATCAAAGGGGAACCCCTACTCAAATAAGGTAAATAACATGTGATTGAACTTAAGGGTAAATGTTGGGCAGAAGGCATGAAAAATACAGACAATGGATCACGGTGGCATGTGTGGGAACACTGAGGGTTTCCCTTATCTTCCAGGCTGACTCCATTTTAGAATGCATGATCATGAAAATTATAATTGTCAAAATTCAGGTGGAAAGAAAAGCAAAATCAAGCCGAGAGAGAGAGAGAGAGAGAGAGAGAGAGAGAGAGAGAGAGAGAGAGAGAGAGAGAAAATAACCCCAACCAAAAGGCAGCGACTTAAACGTGTGGGTAGATGTGCAAACCTCAGTCCTTTGGCCCTGCGTGGCAAGTGTGGGTTCAGCGAGGTCCTTGAAACTGTCCATAGGAAGGAATGTCTGGACGCAGGGAGCTGCGGCCTGTGCCTGGCGTCACTGCATCTCCAGGTCCTGTCTCCTCACAGAGGAAAAGAAGTTGCCTGCCCGACACATCAGTCCAGGGTCTGCCCAGGACGGACCTCTGTCCCCAGGGTCTCTGAGAGAGTCCAGGATCCCAAGAAAGTGAGGCATCCCTGAGACACAGGTGCGGGACAGTGGTCACTGGTAGTTCCTGGTCTTGGCCAAGCTGTCCAAGTGGTTCACAGGCAGAGGGTGGGCCTCGGTGTTGAACACCCAGTCCTCTAGTGAGAGCACGTCATCTTCAGAGAACAGAAGATAGAGGTATCTGTGTGGTGGGAAAGGGAGGGAGACAGTGGTCAGTGCCCTGAGGGGAGGGGAGAGGAACTCTGCACCTGTTGGTGCTGGTCCCAGGGAAAGGCGGGGGAGGGTGTCACAGAATACGCAGAGGTCTAGGGCTGGAGGATCAGGTGGAGCCCTGCCTGTGGGCCTGTGGACTTCTTGGGACCTAGTTAGTTCCTTAGCCAGGTGCCCTGTGTTCCGCCCCCATCCAAACTCTTAGCCTGTCCCTGAAATACTACATACACTAAGTTCCCACCAGGGTAGTGACAGGAGCTATGGACCCAGAAATCCAGGGTAGTGACAGGAGCTATGGACCCGGAAATCCAGGGTAGTGACAGGAGCTATGGACCCAGAAATCCAGGGTAGTGGCAGGAGCTATGGACCTGGAAATCCAGGGTAGTGACAGGAGCTATGGACCTGGAAATCCAGGGTAGTGACAGGAGCTATGGACCTAGAAATCCAGCCCCAGAATGAAATGATTTGCTGGAAGGAGTCACCAGGCCAAGGGCAGCACAAAAGAAGGGGGCCTTTTTTTGTGTGTGAAGGGAAGTAATACAGATCATCATACCTGAGGGGACCATAGGGGGACAGTTTAACAACACCTAATGCTGACATCACTCACATGGACGGTGACAATTTGGGAGGAGGGCTGAAGGGCATGCGAGGCTCAGGAAGATGCCCTCTTGTGTTCAGTGATGGGGCTGTGTCCATCTTACCAAGGTCTCTGGGAGAGAAATGGGCTTGGCCAGAGATCAGCCCAGGCCACAGACTTCTGGACCCCAAACTCTGCACCCGACATGGGCTCCTGCCCAGTGACGGCAGGGCCTGACCATTGGCAGAGTGCCAGCCCCCTGCCCGCCCAGGCAAGGCCAGGCAAGGCCGCCGCACTCACTTCAGCGTCTCGGCCAGGAAGAAACTCTGCTGCCTGTTGTCGTAAGTGGGGGTGACGCTGTACACGTCCTCAAGGCCCGAGAAGCCAGCTTCCGTCCGGCAGTATTTCTCCAGGGCCTAAAGGAGGGGAACGAGCTCAGCACAGGGAGAAGACCTGGATGCTGTGCGGCAGGACTGTGCCAACACAAAGGCTCTGGCCCTCAGCTGGCCGCCCTGGCCTTCTTGGAAGACAAAGTCCCTGTCTGTTCTTCCCTCTGCCCTGGGAACTGAGGCCCAGCTGCCTCCTTGACCAACTGAGCAAACCTGTGGTCTGAACGTGGTGCTGAATTCCCACCTTCCTGGGGTCAGATGGACTGACCCACTGACCATAGGGGTGACCAGATCAACAATGGTCACTGGTGATCTGCAGGGTCTGCTGGTACCTAGGGAAGGGATCCTATGTGCCACTTCTCTAGCTATAGTCCCTGGGCTAGAGGGGCATAGGCCACTACCTTCTGCCTTGTGGACACAAATGAAATTACTAGGGCTGGAGAGATGGCTTAGCTGTTAAGGTGCTAGCTTGCAAAGCCTAAGGACCCATGTTCTATCTCTTTCCAGATCCCACATAAGCCAGACACACAAAAGGTGAGGCAAGCACAAGGCTGCAGATGACCACTAGGTGGCGCAAGTGTCTGGAGTTCAATTTCCAGGGCTGAGGCTCTGGTGTGCCACTTCTCTCTCTCTCTCTCTAAAAAATAAAAATTAAACAATTTTTTTAAACAAATGTTTTTTAAAATGCAATTTTACCCACTATAGGGTCTGTGGGCAGGTCCCATGGGCACAATTCCTGAGCCTGTGAAGGTGAAAGAACCAAGACCTCAGGGAAGTGAGTGGGCTCTGGACACTAAGGTGCCCTGAATGTGAGCTGCCTCCAATGCCCAAATGTGTGTCCCAGGGCAGCCCGTGTCCCCAGAGCTGGTGGCACCTTGTCAGCTGGGCATAGGGGTTGGTGGGGAGAAGGTCAGAGGAGTACCCATCAGGGGATCTTTCTAAAGTCGGTTCCTCCTCTGGGAGGGCCAGGTTCCAAGCTAGTGCTTGGGACTGAGGGAGAATGGGTGGTCACTGTGGGCTGGGCAGGGTGAGCTGCTGGCCCAGTGGCCAGTCCTGCTTCAGATATAGCATATTAAGCAACCTGTTGGGGCTCCAGAGCCTAGAACACGTCTGTGGGGATGCTGGGTGGCTGCCTGGCCTTGTTCCTGAGGTCTGCTGCCGGCTGGGTCCTGTCTCCAAGTCTCTGCACCAGCCTCTGCTCTGTCTTGGGGTGGCTTTCCCAGAGCTGGGCTCTCTGCAACCCCACCAACTTTCTCACCCTGTCCTTTGGCCAAAGGGTGGTCTGGCTGCCTTCTCAGTGCCTGACCAGGGGCCCTGGATCCATGACTGCGGCTCCTGGGGGACCCCGCCACCACCCCGGCACCCACTCACCATTACTACCTCCCAGCCCCACTCCCTGTAGATGGGGTCGTGCGTCTGCCGCCACAGGTACATGTAGCTCTCCACCACCTCGGGCCGCAGAATGTAGTAGCTCTCGCTCAGCTGTGTGGCCATTGCCTCTCTGCCGGAGTTGAACCAGAAGGCTTCAGGCCCCAGCTTGGTGTCTGTAGGAACAACCCCAGAGGCCCCATCAGACCTCCCACCTCTTGCTTTTCCCAGACCAGCTGCCCAGAACGCGTCTGGATGCCTGGAGGGTCTGGGAAGGTGCCGGTATGGATCGGTTCTACCCAAATGCCCCACAGGGTGCACCAGGTAGGCTCGCAGCTTCCCTCTCGAATTCCTTGAAGCCTCCAGGACTGGGCACTCAGACTCTCAATGAGTGGTCTGGGAAGGCGAGGCGTGGGCAGAGTTTCCCAATTGTGTGTTTGTAAATATTAGCTCTCTCAAAGATGCCAATTAGAGCTCAGGCAAGAAAGGGCTTCAAGCTGAGCATGGTGGCGCACGCCTATAATCCCAGCACTCAGAAGACAGAGGTAGGAGGATCACTGTGAGTTCAAGGCCAGCCTGAGACTACAGAGTGTGTTACAGGTCAACTTGGGCTATAGTGAGACCCTATCATGAAAAAAAAAGGTGGGGGGAGGTTTCAAGCTGAAACACATTTGGGGAACAGTGGGTCAACCGTCTGGTGTGCAGGACTCATCAGACTCCTCACCATGCTGACAAACCACAATGCTTCTCCACAGACCCCTTTCTTAGGAATCTACTTTCCACACTGCCCCTGCCCAGCCTACCTGAGAAGCTGCCTTTTGCATGTATGGTGGGTGGTATGGTATGTGCCACATACAGACATGTGCACTGCACACACGTGTGAAGGTCCAAAGAGAACATGGGGTGTCTATCGTTTCTTCTGTGTTTGAGAGACAGCTTCTCATTGAACCTGAAACTACTGTTCTTTTCCATGAGACTGGCTCACCAATGACCCCCAGCTGTTCTCCAGTCTCCTTTCCCCACAGGACGCTACCCATGCACAGCTCTTTCACTGGGTGCTAGTGACCAAAACATAGGTGGCCTAGGCCCTCTCAGGTCCTCCCTCGCTGAGCCAGCTCCACGCCCCCATTTTGTTCTCTGTAGGACCAAAATTATTGCCCCAAGCACAGCGGTCATTTAAGATTTCAAGAGCTCAGTCCAAAACCCTACTCTCTCTGTCTCTCTCTTTGGTTTCGAGATAGGATCTCACTGTAGTCCAGGCTTACCGGGAACTCACTATGTAGTCTCAGGCTGGCCTCAAACTCACAGTGTCTCCCACCCCAGGCTTTGCAGAAGGCGTGGGAGGGCCCGCTATGGAGAAACAGTGCCAAGTTGCTAATGGGGTTAGGGCGGCAGCGTCTGCAGCTGGCAGTGGGTGAGCTGGGACAATATGCTCTATTAAGCGGCTGTCTTTGATGGCCTGGCTGACTGTCCCAGACAAAGAGCGAGCTCTTTATTAAGCTTCCCAGTTGTTGATGGCCCTAGCACAGCACGAGCTCTATGAAGAAAACGGAAGGCTCATTTTGAGGCGGGTCTGACTCTCTGGGGGCCAGGGACCAGCTTGGAGAGCCAGTTCCCTGCACCCCCTTCCCACCCAGACACATGGCAGGCCACTCCCAGTCAATACCTCTGTGGTGGTTTGATTCAGGTGTCCCCCATAAACAGGTGTTGTGAATGCTAGCTTCCCAGCTGATGGATATTTGCGAATTAATGCCTCCTGGAGGGAGTGTATTGTTGGGGGCGGGCTTATGGGTTTTATAGCCAGTTTCCCCATGCCAGTGTTTGGCACACCCTCCTGTTGCTGTGGTCTACCTTATGTTGGCCAGGGGGTGATGTCCACCCTCTGTTCATGCCATCGTTTTCCCCTGCCATCATGGAGCTTCCCCTCAAGCCTGTAAGCCAAAATAAATCTCCTTTTCCCAGAAGCTGCTCTTGGTTGGGTGATTTCTACCAGCAATGCGAACCGGACTGCAACAACCTCCTTCATGACTGCCCAAGGGACAGCTCTTGGGGACTCAGCACTCTGGGAATTCCAGTGTTGCTGTCCCCATTGGACAGATAAGAAAAGAGAGGACCCTTCCCCCTCAAGCCAGGGAGGGGTAGAGCACAGCTTGGGTCCCTTCTTCCAGGGAACCCTGTGGCAATGAAGAGGGGTAGATGTTTCAGAGGGAGGCAGTGAGAGGTGGGACTTAACTCAGGGAACCTGGCTCTCATCCAGGATCAGCTGCTCACGCATGTGCTGTGTGACTTTCCCAAGTCACTTCCCCTCTCTGGGCTAATAGATCACTGGACTCATGATTCTAGGGTCTAGGATCATCCTGACCTTGCACTTAAGAACTGCAGAGAGAGAGGGAGAGGGAGAGGGAGAGGGAGAGGGAGAGGGAGAGGGAACATGGACACAAGGCATTCAAGCTTGCTTGTGGTCTTGAGTCAAAATGACTGGATACAGGAACATGTGTGAGCCACACGTGGAGGGTTCTTGGGGTAGGCTGAGGTGCCTTTGTGTGCAGGGACTCAATTTCCTGAACCTGCCTCCAGGGCTGGAGGACCATTGGGCCTGCCCCTCCCTTGGGACCTTGGCCACGTCATCCCTGAGCTTCGGTTTCCCAACCTGTGTAGCAAGGCTGTGCAGTGATGTGTGTCGAGGGCTGAATACATCATTTACATCATTAGACACAATCAGCGTCGAGACGCCTGGCCCCGTTTACATTCCAGTAAAGTTCCACCCAGAGGAGACAGCTAAGACCTCCAGCTCCCTCCTCCTGCTCCTTCCCGTGTTTTCTCGGTGTCTGGTGTCTAACCCCAGCTTGGCTGCAGCACCCTCCCCCTGCAGGGTTACCTGAGCGGGCGTAAGACTCATGGCATGTCCTGGTGATCTGGGCTGCGAGCTCTCTGTAGTGGGCCCTATTTTCTTCCTTGGCATCTTCAGCGCCGAGGGAGATCATGCCCCCTGAGAAGCAGGCCAGGTGCCCCATCTTGTGGTCCAAGATCCCACCTCGCCACTCGGCAATGTAGGTCAGGCCCTCGGGAGAGACGTTCACCAAGTATGTCTCTATGGCCTGAGACAGAGTGGGGAAAAGGTAGAGGCATGGGGGTAGAGAGAAAGGGAGGAAGGGGTGAGAATGAGCCTTTTGGTGACAGCAGCAGAGTGGCCCTCCAGCTGCCCCCTTGATTTCTGCTGGCTGAGGTCCCTGCCAAGGCCAGCAGGGGTCCTGCAGCCAAGAGCTGAGGCCTGGGGCCTTCTGGGAACTAGGATATAAGGCAGGTTTTTTGCATTTGTAGTTTTTTTTTTTTAAAGTATTTTATTTATTTATTTAAAAGAGCAGAGAGATTAAGAGTGAGAAAGTGAGAGAGAGAATATGGGTGTACCGGGGCGTCATGCCACTGTAAATGAGCTCCAGATGCAAGTGCCACTTTGTGCATCGGGCCATGTGTGGGTACTGGCAAATTGAACCTGGGCTGGCAGCCTTTCTAAGCAAGTGCCTTTAATTGCTGAGCCATCTCCTCAGCCCCATGTTTGTGTGTTCGCTTGTTTCTTTGCAGTACTGAGGATTGAACCTACAGCCGTGGGCATGCTACGCTGGCATTCTATCACCGAACTCTACCTCCGGCAAATCTGTTTTGTGAACACTTAAATATCTTTAAGCTAGTTACCCTCTTCCACTGTACCCTCTGCTGCCAGGACTCTGCCTGAAGCCCAACTAGCCTGTGGGGGGACTTCCGGGCCCAGATGCACCCGAAGTGCTCAGCTCTCCTGTGGATATGCACAAAAGGCCCTGGTGTTCCATCAGGTCCTCAAAAGGCACCCATGAGAAAGGAGGAGCTGCTTGGTAAAGGGACCTCAGCAAACACTCTTCCCTTAATGCCCGGCACATGGGGTGCAGTGCCCTCTACAGGTAAAGGGGAGGAATGGCTCCCCCAGCTCATCCAGCCACACTAGGGCTCTGGAGCTCTGCTTTCTGGTGAAGAGGGGCTGCTGAGGAAGGACTGCAGCATGTTGGGGTGCCGATGCATTAGGCACTGCACCACCCACTCCTTGCAGAGCACCCCAGGGGCTCTGAGACCAAGGTTCTGGGTGGGGGAGCTGCTCACAGCCCAAGGCCAGACTCCATGAGTCTGGGGGTTTTTGTCATAAATCAGGACTTGTGGGAATATCACTGGATTTTTGTAATTACCCCTCCAACTTTCTCTCCCTTTTATTTTTAAAAACTACTTTATTTTAAAAAACTACTTTATTTATTTGCACAGAGAGAGACAGAAAAAGAGAAAGAGAATGGGCACCAGGACCTCTTGGCACTACAAATTCCAGATGCACGTATCTGGCTTTATGTGGGTACTAGGGAGTTAAACCCAGGCTTCCAGGCTTTGCAAGCAAGTGATTTTAACTGCTGAACTATATCTCTAGCCACAAGCTATACTTTAAAAAAATATTTTATTTTAATTTATTTATTAGAGACAGAGGGGGAGAGATAGATAGATAGATAGAGAGAGAGAGAGAGAGAGAGAGAGAGAGAATGGGGGCGCTCCAGGGCCTCTAACCACTGCAAACAAACTCCAGATGCATATGCTACCATGTGCATCTGGCTTATATGGGACCTGGAGAATGAAACGGGGATCCTTTGACTTTGCAGGTGAGCGCCTTAACCGCGAAGCCACCTGTCCAGCCCACCCACAAGCTACTCTTAAATGATGAATCAGATTGTATCCCAGGTCCTATAAGAACCTCCTGAAGTTCTCAGTAGCCCCCCCCCAAAAGGCCCGGCTGGACCTCAAAGGTATCCTGGTCGGTACCCCAAATGGTGACCTGATTCTACAGACTCGCTCCTGAGCAGAGACTCTGTGGGTTTAAATCTTTCTCTACCAGTTCCAATCTGTGTGACACTGAGCAGGTTACATATTCTCTCTGGGCCTCGGTTTCCTTGTGTGTGACAGGGGCATGAGTGATAGTTGTCTTGCAGGATACTGAGAATTTTGAGGTCTTTCTGCAGAGCTGGGCATGTTTCCCAGCACAGAGTGCCCAACAAATGCCACCATGGGTCCTCTGAAGTCTGTTCCCTGACCTCTCTTTCCACACCTGGCCACATCCTCCCTGGCTTCTTTCTATTGATGTCCCCCCTCTTTGGGCCAGGGGCTGGGGACACAGCTGCTCCATGGATGGCTCTGGCCCCTGGCTCATGAGCTCCCCCTGACTAACACGTGGAAATTAACATCTGTGGTCAGCGTTCAAGAACGAAATGAGAGGTAGAGATGAAAATGGGGGTCTGCTTTGCAGAGTGAGATCAGAGAGGTTCCTGCTTCAGGCTGCTTTGTGGAGAGGCGCCCCTTTTACTCCCATCTCCCAGCGCCTCTTTACCCCGTGCTGGCCCCACTCGGAAGCCTGAGTCTGTGCAGTGTTGTCTCCACACCATGGCTCTGCGTGCCATATGACGCAGCAGCCACCAGCCAGGCCTGGCACATGAAGATGGTGTTGGCTCCAGGATCTGTCTGTCTTTTTTCTCTCTCGTCAGGGCCAGGGCTGAGGGGCTGGCTGCAAGACCCTTGCTGAATGGCAGATGGGGAAAGACTGATAAGGTGCCACACCAGGCCACCTGTTCTGCACGGCATGCTGAGGAGTCTTGGAGAGCCGCTGGCTCCCAGGGGCTTCTCTGGACCTGCTTCCTGGAACAGCTGGGGCCCAGCAGCAGTTCTGTCCAGCTGAGGACCACTGCCGGGGGTGGGCATCATGATGAGCCCAGAGCCCCAGAACTTGGCTCAGCCACCAGTTGCCAACGTATTGGATGTGACAAGGCAGACATGTGGGTGCCAGGAGGTCACGCCCTGGAGCTGGAAAGCAGAACCTTCCAGAAGGCCTCCCAGAGGCTGGTTCCATGTGTGGTGAGCCCCAGGATAGTAAGTAGGACATTACAGACCAGTGTCTCTGAATGAGACAGAGGTGAGCAGAGGTGGAGACAAGACCCCCAGGCTTCTAGAACCTCAGGGAAGCACAGGTTGACTTGATGGCAGCCCCCGGGACAGGCCAAGATCGCAGCAAGGGCTGAGCTCGTGTTAAGTAGCTGGACTGGCTTTGTCCCCGGCCCAGCCAGCTCCCCCCCCGTACTCCATGGGAAGCCTATCGAAGCCTCCTGAAGAGACCTGTGTGACAGGCAGTGGGCTAGTATAGACAGGAGCACTGGGCTTGGAGTCAGGCAGACCTGTGTGCCCTTCCAAGCCTCAGTTGTGCTGTCTTTAAGATGGGACTGAGTAGGACCAAGGACTTCAGAGCATTTGCCCGAGCAGGCTGCTCTCCCTGGTGCCCCTCCTCCTGTGACCTCCAAGGGTGTATGTGTGGGGTGCCCTGTCTGACTCTTCTACCTGGCCCCAGCAGAACTGGGTCTACCGATCTGCACACTGGGGTCCCCTGGAGCTTTGTAATGGTGTCAGTGGGCACCACAGACGCTCTGCTGTGACTGATCAGAGGTGCAGCCTGGATGGGGTTTGAGTCTCCCAGGTGATTCTAACAGGATAACAAGGTTGAAACCACTGGCCTAACTCTTCAAAGCCCCAGACTTGCCAGAGGCCACCCTTCACTCAGGGCCCGTGGCCCCGGGCTCCTTAGGAGGAGATCAAACGTGGGAGCCGAGCTGAGTTCTCCTCTCTCAATCAAGCGCTTTCTGAGGGCGCCCAGACAGCTTACATAATTCATATCCAGCTCTCCCTTCAAGCCACAGCCACAGCTGCCCTGAGGGCCAGGAGTCAGCGCTCACTGGTTAACTTTGTGTTTACTCTGCAAAGGGTGCCGGGAAGAGTGGAAACTACTCCTCCGGCAGGGGACACGGGCTGGGTTCATCTAAAGCCACGAGCAGACAGGGCCAAGAGAGACCGGGCTGGGACCGGAGCGCCCGTCACCGCTCTGTGACTCGGGTCTTCGTGCTGGGCGGGGAAAACACATCTCTGAGCCCATGGTTCACAAGGCCCACAGCCGTGCGGTGTGTCTCGATGTGTTTCTTCAAGCACTATCATTTCTGGTCCCAGTTGTGCCATCTAACGCTCCTTAGAAATTACCATCCATCCAATCCACTCATCCACTGCCCAACTCACCTGTCCATCTGTCCATCCATCCTCTCATTCAACTACTCACATCAAGCCACCTATCTGCTCACCAACTCATCCCCCATCCATCCATTTAACCGATCCCATCAGTATACCCATCCACTCATCTACTCATCCTTCCGTCTATCCATTCTTCCAAGTGCTCACATCGATCCACCCATCCACCCATCAGCGCATCCATCCAGCCATCCATACACCTGCCTCCACTGCTCATTTCTACTCATTCACATACCCATCCACTCGTTCATCTGTCCATCCATCTACCTGTTTGCATCAGTTTATCTATCCATCCACTAACTCATCCATCCATCCACCCATATAACTGCACATCAATCCACTATCACCAACCAATTCATATATCTGCCCATCAGTTCAACTGCCCACATACATTCACCCATGTACCCAACCTTCTACCCACCATGTACCCACCCACCCCTTCACCCACTCATATATCCACCCAACGACCCACCCCCCCTTCTGATCCATGCATCCTTCCTTCCATCCATCCATCCCTAAGCATTCATTTGTTCACACCATGGCTTCTGTGTGCTGGCCTGTTTCGGGAGTGTGGCATGCAGAGTATGCCAGGAGACAAAATGCCCATCCTAGGGAGTTTCCACACACTGTACTGGGGAAGACAGGCACTGATCAGGTAAGAAAGTGTGTGCACATGATGTGGGATACCGTGACAGAGCCAGAAGAGAATCAACCTGGGTGTGTGACGCACAGGCTGGGAAAGGTAATTTCAATAGCAGCATTTGAGTTGAGATTTGACTAGATCCAACCATTTCAATGGCTAATGGGGCAGCCAGTGAAAAGGCCAGGAGGTTGGAACAATCTGGTGTGCCTGAGGAAACAGAAGTGGAGAGAGTGAGGCAGTGAAGTCCTAATGGACAAGGCCTCATTCAAGCAGGGCTCTGCAGGTGAAGGACAGGGCCACATTTCCAGCTCCTGAGTGTTGTGTACAGAGGGACCCAACTTAGAAACAAGGCTGAGGGGAAGCTAGGAGCTCACTTGGACAGAAATAAAATGGTAGTTTAGACCAAGGTGGTGGCCAAACAGATTAAATTTGCTCTACTAAGTTTATGGGAAAACTGAGGCCAGGGCCTGCCCCGTGCCTTTTCATTAAAAGGGTTCAAAGCTATCTATTGATGAGTTGTGGGGTTTCCTAAAACTTTTCCCTATGTGCCGTAGTCTCTCTTATCTTTGGGGGACTCACCTCAGCCTACCACTCCTCTTCATTCCACACCCCATGGTCAGCTCTGCAGATCCTTTTTTTTTTTTTTCCTTCAAGGTAGTGTCTGCCTCTAGCCCAGGCTGACCTGTCTCAGGGTGGCCTTGAACTCATGGTGATGCTCCTACCTCTGCTTCCCTAGTGCTGGGATTAAAGGTGTGTGCCACCATGCCCAGCTAGCTCTGCCAGTTCTATGCTGTGTGGCTCTGGGCAAGTGTCCTCCCTCTCTGGGCCTTGGTTTCCATCCACATGGGGGGAGAAGAGCAGATGTGCACACTCCTCAATGCAGGTCACAGAAAAGATGAGATGAGCATTTGGCTTCTCCCCTGGTGGCTTCTGGTTATAATCTGGGCTCCGGTACCTTAAATGAAGCCCATGGGGGAAGCTAGAACCAAAGTTTCTGAATCAGTCTGTCACTTCCTGTGAGACCTTGCACAAATGACCGAACCCTACTTGAGCCCAGCTGTTGATCCCAGACCCTAGGGAGTCGGTTTTGAACCAGTGGAGCGCATGGCTGGGAGACCTGTCCTGTGTCCCTGGCCCAGTCCACAGCCCCCCTGCAGTGCTTGGGGCCTGCAAGGGCATTTGCTGCCCGTGCAGGGGGAGCGGACCACTCACCTCCAAGGCTTCATAGTACATGGTTTTAGCCTCCATATCCGTCTTGGCAGACATCAGCCAGGATTTGATCAAATATTCATAAAAACTGTCTCCGAGTCCTCCAACTGAGACGTGGTCTGTGGGGCAGGGGGAGGGGACAAGGACGTTAGTAAGCCATCTGATGTTGGCTTGGTTTGTAGGTGGCTTCTGGAACTCTGAGCTGGGTCGGGGTGGAGCTGGCATTGACTCAGCTACCACCCAACTCCAAATGAGCGGAGGGAATACAAACAGCAGCGAGAAAACCTAAGTGTCTTGAGCCAGGCACCCTGTGCCCAAGTAAGGGTCATTTGGGTCATGCCTTGCCTGGCACTTGCAGGCTGAGGATGTGGAGCCTGTTACTAACTGTAAAGGGGAAGGAGCTTCTTTGAAATGCTTGTGTGAGGGGCTAGAGAAATGGCTCGGTGGACACAACACTTGTGCCAAGTGTGAGGACTTCCTCAGACCACCCCCCACCCAATCCATTACAGATGACATCTGCAATCTCAGCACACCTCTGGTGAAGTGAGAGGCAGAGACAGCAGAATCCCTGGAAATTCATAGGTCAGCTAGCTTTGCAGACTCAATGACAAGCAAAGAGAGACCTCAGCCAAGCACGGCGATGCACGCCTTTAGTCCCAACTGAGGTAGGAGGATCACTGAGTTCAAGGCCAGCCTGGGGGTACAGAGTGAGTTCCAGGTCAGCCTAGGCTAGAGTGCAACCCTGCCTCAAAAACAAAAGAATAAGTGGGTGAGATGGCTACATAGGAATCACACCAAACAAGCCTAGGGAGGGACTTAGGCCAAACCACAGCAAAAATACACTTTTCTTCTGCAAATTCTTCTAAAATTCAACTGAACAATATACACATTCAACTAAAAACTAGCACAGAGTATGCAAGTGTGGGGATTGAAACAAACAGATAACCTTATAATGCCCAAATCCCTGATTTTGTATAGGTTTTTACTGGCTACAGGGGAGAAGCAAGAGAGACCAAGATCTACCAGAAAGGAGGAAACAGGCCAGAATCTCGCAGAGACACTTGTGGCCCTCACAGATCTGCTCATCCTTCCGGCCTAGCACCCAGCTGCAGGAGCAAAGACCAAACAAGGGGACTTTCCAATCTCATCAAACGGGAAGGAGAGACAGCGGAGATCAGCTAAGGAGCTGCTGAAAGGGACACGGGTGGGGCCAGCTGAGCAGTTCCAGTACAGCTCCAGGCTTCCTGCCCTCTCCCACCCCCAACCATCAGAACCATGAACCTCCGGAGAATGCATTTCAGCCCCTGGCAGCAGGGCATCCAGCCCAGCTGATTAGACCACCAGCTCTACAGCACAACATGGAGGGATCGAGGCGGGCACTCAGCATTGGTGAGATCTGAAGCCACCCCAAAGGTAATGAGGCACACTGACAAAAAAGCAGGCACATAGGCCTGCACAGGAAGTGCTGGTCTCTCTTTCCATGTCACGGCAGGTTATGGGTTACATATTCGTGGTTGGCTTTACCATTCTCAATTAAGCAGTATTTGGGGGTTGACTACTGTTGCCTCTGATGCTTTCAGATTTAACTTTTTTTGTTTTTAGAGAGCAACAGACAGAGAGAGAAAGAGGCAGATAGAGAGACAGAATGGGCACGCCAGGGCCTCCAGCCACTGCAAACAAACTCCAGACGTGTGCGCCCCCTTCTGCATCTGGCTAACGAGGGTCCTGGGGAATCGATCCTCGAACCGGGGTCCTTAGGCTTCACAGGCAAGCGCTTAACCGCTAAGCCATCTCTCCAGCCCGTGCTTTCAGATTTATAGAGCCTTTGTCTTTTTCTTCTGTCATTATTGGGAGCAGGGTCTAATTCAGACCCAGGCTGACCTACAACCCATTTCGGAACAGAAATGTCAACCTCCCAGCTGACAGGATTAAGGGCGTAGAGCAACACACACCCTTAGGGATTTGGGCTTTGTAAGGTTATCTGTTTGTGTCAATCCCCACACTTGCATACTCTGTGCTGTTTTTTATTGAATGTGTATATTGCTCAGTTGAATTTTAGAATTTTGCCAGTAAACTGCTCCACCCAGCTCACTAGAATACTTGAACAGCAGGCAAACTCAATACCAAGGATCACTTCTGCAGTTGCACTGGAGTACAAGAGCTGCACCTGGCACCTTAAACTCCTACTCTGAAGGTACGTAAAGTTGGATTTCCAAGTCTAAGAGCACCACAGATAATTAGAAAACCCAAGCATCAAAT
Source organism: Jaculus jaculus (assembly GCF_020740685.1). NCBI lineage: Eukaryota > Metazoa > Chordata > Mammalia > Rodentia > Dipodidae > Jaculus > Jaculus jaculus. The sequence goes on along the minus strand of NC_059106.1, from coordinate 58,246,859 downwards.
CTACTCAAGATGCAAAAATCACTCCATTATAAAATAAGAAACACAAAGAATCAAGACAATACAACCTCACCAAAAACTATAAATCCACCAGAAATGACCCCCAATGAGGCTTTTTAAAAAATGTTTTTGTTTTTTTAAATTTTTTTTATTTAAGAGAGAGAGAGAGAGAGAGAGAATGGGCGCGCCAGGGCCTCCAGCCACTGCAAACGAACTCCAGATGCATGCGCCCCCTTGTGCATCTGGCTAACGTGGGTCCTGGGGAATCAAGCCTCGAACAGGGGTCCTTAGGCTTCACAGGCAAGCGCTTAACCGCTAAGCCATCTCTCCAGCCCAATAAGGCTTTTTTAGATGAAATGCTATCTATACTCAAATAAAGAAGAAATCAAAAGAATCAAAGAAGAAAATAAAGGAATTAAAGAAGAAAACAAACTCCTGAAGGAATTCCAAGAGAACCTAATACAGTCCAACAAAGAGAAAGACAAGCTAATAACAAGGTACAAATAGGAATTTTAAGATATCCGGGACACTATGCAAAAATCAAATGTAAGAATTCAGGGTATAAAAGAATGAGAAGAATTTCACTCCAAAGGCATAGTAGGTGTTTTCAACAAAATCATAGAAGAAAATTTCCTCCAAATTGGGAAATAAATGCCAATGCAGAAACAGGAAAACAGACAAAACCTGGGAAGAACCTCTCCTTGCCATGTTATAATTAAACTACTAAACACACAAACCAAAGAAAATATATTGAAAGCAGTCAGAGAGAAAAAGCAAGTCACCTATAAAAGCAAGCCCATCAGGATCACAGCAGATTACTCAACACAAACTTTAAAAGCCAGAAGGGCTTGGAATGATATATTCCAAGTTCTGAAAGATAACCACTGTCAACCAATATTACTTTATCCCACAAAGCTGTCTATCCAAATTGAAGGAGAAATAAGGACATTCCACAGTAAAGACAGGCTAAAGGAATTTATGATAACTAAACCAGTTCTACAGAAAAGACTTGAAGGAATCCTTCACACTGAAGAGAAAGCAAAGTGCACACATGAGGAAACAGGAAAAAACCCCCTCAAATAACAGTTAAAACAAGAGAGTAAAGGGAAACAGGAAGCACTACAAAACAAGAAGAATGGCAAGAATAAACACATACCTTTCAACAATAACTTAACATTGATGGCTTCAATGCCCCAACCAAAGACACAGGCTTGCAAACTGGATTAAAAGGCAGGATCCTTTGTTTGTTACCACCAGGAAACTCATCTCTCATTAAAAGATAGACAGTATCTTAGGGTGAAAGGATGGAAAATGAAATTTCAAGCAAATAGGCCTAGGAAACAAGCAGGGGTTGCTATCCTAATATCTTCCAGGACAGACATCAAACCAACATTAGTGAGGAAAGATAAAGAAGGTCACTTTATACTGATTAAAGGAACACTCCAACAGGAGGTCATTATAATCCTAAATGTATATGCACCTAACATGGGGGCTCCCAATTTCATCAAACACTATTAGACTTAAGGTCACAGATAATACCAAACATTCCATCCAAATGCTGAAGAATATACATTTTTCTTAACAACACATGGAACATTCTCCAAAATAGACCATATATTAGGACACAAAGCAAATCTTAACAAATACAGGAAAAGTTAATTCCTTGTACTCTATCTGATCACAATGGGATTAAACTACAAATCAGTAACAAGAACAGAGCATACAGAAACTCATGGGAACTAAACAGTACACTACTGAAATGAACGATGTTTTCTCTCTCCAGAGGTATTGAGAACATTGCTGTCCTGAGTGTCATCTCACAGGGGAACTTGACCCAGGTGGACACCCTCCTTAGGAGGGGCATCTTGGTAGCAGGTGTGTGTCAGTGTGAGTGTGATGTGCCCCAGCGATGCATGGCATGCAAGGAGACGTGCAGGTGTGGGGTCAGCAGAGGGACATCCACATCAGTATGGGGCAAGCCACTGCCCACTCTGGGCCTCGGTTTCCTGATCCGTACACAGTGAGAAGGGAAGCACAAGACGGAGCCCAGGGGCTTGACAGCAGAGCTGGGCTTGGCTGTGCCCCTGTGGTAGCAGCACGGTCACCACATGCAGCCGTAGGATGTGGGGCCACCAGCTCATGCTCAGGCCCACTAGGGTGACCTGGACTTGCCACCTCTCTGCCGAGAGCATGGGGTCAAGACTATGGACAAGGAGGACGAGAGACTAAGAGACCGTGTTCAGGGGGTCAGCTGACCCCGTGTTGGCAGTGCTCTGAGCTCTTAGGGGTCAGCTCATGAGGTCTTGTCTGTCTGGGGTGTGTGTGTGTGTGTGTGTGTGTGTGTGTGTGTGTGTGTGTCTGTGTGTGTATGTTTGCAGGTCTCTTCTGTGTTTGGTTAGGAGCCCAGCGGACTGATCTTGAGTAGTCTTGGCTCAGTGACAGAAGTTCTTGGGCTTCCTAGAACTGTGAATGAAGCTTGGCTGGCAGTGACTGAGAAGCAGGCAGGAGCACAGGCTGGGCGACAGGTAGCTGTGGCCCTATCCCCCCCCTTGGCTCCCCTACGCCCCGCTCTCTGTGGTTACAAGTGGGCTGAGCAGTCCTGCGTGTCCTGCCTGCAGGCTTGTTCTGTGGGTCTGAGGGGAGAGAATACTGTGAACACACCCAGCTTGTGCAAGCCAGGGATGTCTGCTGAAAAAACATGCTCCGGCCAAAAGAACTCTACAAAGCCCAGAGAGCCTGAGATGACCCGAGGCCCAAAGCCAGGAGGAGGCAGTGGGCTGGAATCAGCGGGGCTTCCGGCCTTCCTCTGCTTTCCAGCAGGCCCAGGATGCGTTTTCCAGCAGCATGAAACACTTTCCTACATGTGACTGACTTTGCCCACACTGGAGGCACCGCTCCAGTGCAGCCTGGAAAGAGAATGATGCTCTGCAAGGGGGTAGGGTGGGGGCTGGGAAGCCAAGCCTGTCAGATGGAGGGTTTGGGGGCTGTCCAGGCTGCTGGTGCCTCAGGCATTCAGTGGTGAAAAGCCTCCTCCAGCTATGCCTTCTGGTGGTCATGACCAGTAAATCAAATCTTCATTTTTCTCCCCACATGTTTGTACTTGGCCATGTGTTTTGGTTGAAAACTTTACATTTCTGTGATTTTGTTGCTGTTGGTGGTGGTGGTTTGAGGCACGGTCTCACTCTAGTCCAGGCTAACCTCAAACTTACTCTGGAGCCCAGGCTGGCCTTGAACTCATATCTTCCTACATCAGCCTTCCGAGTGCTAGGATTAAAGGTATATTCTACCACGTCCAGCAACTGATTTTTTTCAGAAGGGTAGGGTGAGGTCATTGCTAGGCAAAATTCTTGTGTGGAATTTTCTGGGCCTCCTGGGCCTGCAGGCAGTAGTGGCTTGGGTTGGGACAGAAAGGCTTCTGTGATTCTCCATGGTGTCCCTGCTGCTGTCCCTCTAGGCTCTGGCTTCATCACCCCCCTTTGGGACTGGGCTGACACCTGCCTCCTGCAGCCTTGTTACTCCTGAGCCCCTCCCTAGAGTACAGAATACTTCTCTCTTCTCTTCACAAGACAGGACACCGAGGCCTAGAGAGACCTGGTGAGGCTGAGGATGTAGCTCAGTTGGCAAAGAACCCATCTCTTACCACCAGTAAGAGAGAGAATTCTCCCAAGCTACATGGTGACTAGACTCAGGTCTCCTTTGCCCAGAGCCCTTGGAGGCAGGGGAGTGGAGAAATCTCCTCGTTCAGACAGAGGCTGTGGAGTGGAGCTCTGAGGAGTTGTTGAGAAGGCCCTAGAGGCAGAGCATGGGACCTGCCACCACTGGCTGTGACCAGTGACCACATGACGGAGGCCTTGGTGAGGAGGGCCGAGCTGAGCCATGGCCCATTCCTCTAAGGGCCAGGTTTCTCAACAGGGTGCAACGGGGCCTGGGAGATTTGTCAACCCGGATCCCCATTCTGTGCATGTGGGGCTTGTGAATGACACTCCACAGTTGACTGACAATCATGTGGCTGAAAAGTCCCTCATCAGGGAAAATTGAAAACCTTGGGGCTGATTTGTTAACTGTAAGATATAGCAGTGAACTAATGATTTTTGTATCAGTGTACAGTTTTGCTTTGCTTAACATTTTTCCATGTGTGTAATATATGTGTGTATACATATGTGTGTAATATATGCATGTGTATGTGCTGATTAAATTTTTTTTTTTTTTTAAATTTATTTATTTACTTGCAAGGGGGAAAGAGAGAGGGAGAGAGAGAATGAGAATGAATGGGTGCACCTGGGCCTCTTGCTACTGCAAACAAACACCAGATGCATGTGCCACTTTGTGCATCTGGCTTTACGTGGGTACTGGAGAATTGAACCTAAGCCTTCAGGCTTTTCATTCAAGTGCTTTTAACTGCTCAGCCATCTCTCCAGCCAGAAACTTTGGTTCTGGTTTCTGCAGCCACTTCTGAATGACAGCTCTACCCGGGACAGTCCTGAGTCTGGGGTCATGGAGGTGGCAGCAGGGGACCGTAACAGCTGGAGTCAAAGAGGCCAGGGTGGGGCTGAGAGACGGCTTGGCAGTTAAGGCGTTTGCCTGCAAAGCCAAAGGATCCCGGTTTGATTCTCCAGGACCCACGTAAGCCAGATGCACAAGGGGGCGCATGCATCTGGAGTTCGTTTGCAGTGGCTGGAGGCCCTTTTGCTCCCATTCTCTCTCTCTGCCTCTTTCTATCAATGAAATAAATAAAATATATTTTAAAAAAGTAAAGAAAGCTTATTAAAAAAAAAAAAAAAGCGGCCAGGCCGGGCGTGGTGGTGCACACCTTTAATCCCAGCACTGGGAGGCAGAGGTAGGAGGATTGCAGTGAGTTCGAGGCCACCCTGAGACTCCATAGTGAATTCCAGGTCAGCCTGGGCTAGAGTGAGACCCTACCTCGAAAAACCAAAAAAAAAAAAAAAAGAGGCCAGGGTAAGTTCATAGAACGGTTGCTGTCATATCTAAGCTAGTGTACTCAGGGGCTGGTGCCAATGACAGACTTGGTAGGTAGCTCTACAAACACCTGGCTCTCAGTCTACTAAGGCCTTGCAGGGGCCCACGAAGCCCAAATGGGAGGGAGCCCGTGTACTCACGTTGTACCCAGTTCCCACTCACTGGGCTGAGGAAGTTGGGGTAGAGGCCGAAGGGTTTGTCAATATTCTTGAGGAACTTGCGGATGTTCCTGACCTGTAAGAGGCCATAATAGGCAAGGTGTCACTTTCCAGAAGAAGCCGTTGAGCAGGTGGCTCAGATGCCCAGAGGAAGAAAACTTTTCCAGTGAGACAGGACATGGTCATATGGGGCCCAACCCTTCACCTTTCCACTGACTGCCGAGAGCCAGCCCCACCTCTTGGAAGCTGCTTTGAGGGGAGGGGTCTTTTTTTCTTTGTCTTTCAAGGGAGGTTCTCACTCAAGCCCAGGATAAACTGGAATTCACTATGTAGTCTCACATTGGCCTTGAACTCACAGCGATCCTCCTATCTCTACCTCTCGAGTGCTGGGGTTAAAGGTGTGTGCCACCACACCCCCAGCTAAGATGGTGTTTTTTGAGGAAGGGGTTTCAGGTAAGTAACAGAGCTCATTTGTAAGCATTACATAACCTGCCTTTTGAATAGGCTGTAAATGGCAAAGACCAGCAATTCTGCTAGTGGCTGTATCATCAAAGGAAACGAATCAGCATGTCAAAGTGACAATTGCAGGCTCTTGTTCACTGAGGCACGATTCACAATGACCAAGCTAGTGAATCAACCCTGGTGCCCATCAATGGATGGACAAGAAAAACATGGTAGCTCCACACAATGGAACACTAGTCAGTCTTCAAAAAGGAGATTCTGTCATCTTGGACAACTTGGATGAACCAGGAGGACACTGTGGGTTTTTGTTTTTTCATCACCAGTGCCAGAACCTAGGGCTTCATGCATGTTAGGCCCTTTGCCACTGGGCTACAGCCCCAGCTCAGAATAGTGTGTTCAATGCAAAATGCCAGTCTCACAAAGACAGGTCCCATATCCCTCACACAGGAAACCTGATAAAAGCTGAACTCCTGAAGGCAGAGAGTCCCATGACCATCGGCAGAGGCTGGGGCAATGGGGGAGGGGCAGTGCCAAAGGATCTCATTCTAGATAGGCAGAGGGACGGGTTCAAGAGACCACTGTGCAGCGTGGTGAGGCTGGTGAAGAACAAAGACCATGTTCTTGCAAACTGATGAGTGGAGAGTGTAGATGTTCTCACCACAAGAAGTATGTGAAATAATTTTTTAAAAGGCCACATATTGTTGATTCATACAGGTCAACCTAGTACCATGTTAGCTTATCTGACCCTTAGTGGTCATCTCAGGGGAATTCTTGAGGGGCCCATTTCCCAACTGGTACCCCAGAGTTTTTTTGTTTATTTTTATTTATTTATTTGAGAGCAGAGACATAGACAGAGAGAAAGAGGCAGAGAGAGAGAGAGAGAGAGAGAGAGACAGAGAGAGAATGGGCACCCCAGGGCCTCCAGCCATTGCAAACGAACTCCTGATGCGTGCATCCCCTTGTGCATCTGGCTAACGTGAGTCCTGGGGAATCAAGCCTTGAACCGGGGTCCTTAGGCTTCACAGGCAAACGCTTAGCCACTAAGCCATTTCTCCAGCTCCCAGAGTTTTAATAATGATAATACAACAGCTGTGAATCTCAGCTCTCTAAGCACACATTATCTGCAGCCCTCAGCTGCACGGAGGAACAGAAAAATCGGTATTAGGTGCCCGGATGTGCCAATGGCCCCCCAGGAACACTGGTCAGGTTTACCTGAACTCTTGGACCAGCCGTGTTTCTTGCCCTACATGGAGTACAAAGATGGTGACCACCAATGAGACTGCCTTGGTTGGAGCAAGCAAAAGCTGGGTTTGCAGTCTGGAGCTAAGCAGGATGAGGGGTGGAATTGAGGACTTTATCCACAGTTTTCCATTGGGGAGGGATGTGACATCCCACCTAGTATATATGGACTTTCTGGAAGAAGAGGCCCAGGGAGCACACTGTGACCTGCTCATAGGTCAATGAGTGTGGGGGGGGGGATGCGAGGGGGCTGTCAGACCTGTCTCTGGGGCAGCATTGGCTTTGCCATGCGAGGCCTCATGTCTATTATGGTAACAGTCTGTTAGGGACACGGGAATGTGCTGTGCTTGGGTTAAGTCCCCTGTCCTGGCCCTCAGCAGCAGCGCAGGGTAAATTAGCTTCCCCGGGAGGGCACAGGCACTGCTAGAATTTGGGCCAATTTGTTGACTGCCAATAATTGCCTCTGTGGGAGGCATGGCTGGGGGCTGAAAATAGCGGAAATATGCAAATGAAGAGGCAGAGATGGAGGAACAGGGACTCCAGAGGAATGGCTTGCTATACTAACCTGCCATGGAAAGTGCTGGGAAGTCCCAGCCCCAAATCCCAGATTTATAGCTTGCCAGTAGGTTGCCATAAACAGGCCACTTAGCCTCTCTGGGCCTCATTTACCCCACTGTTAGACAGGATTTCTGGAGGAGGGCTGAGAACAGGTGCAGCGTGCCCCATATGCCCCAGATGTGTGGGCGGGGACACTATTAGTCCAGACCAGCCAGGACCCAGCGTGTGCTCCTGGTACCACCCCAAGCTTTTCAAGGCTTTCCAGAGGAGTCTGACTCAAGGGCAGTGGGAGCCTGGGCTGGGAAAGGGTCAGAGAACAAGAGCATTGGGCAGTGGTAATGATTAAGGCTATCCCCCAAGCCTTCGGGGGAGTCAGGAGGGGCAATTTCCCGGACTACATCATGGACAGGTAAGGTGGGAGTTAAGCGCCACATCAGAGGCAGCAGAGAGACTGGGAAGCTTATTCTGAGATTCTCAAGGACACAATGTGCGTCCCTACATGGAGGATGCAATGGTCCCAAAGCCGGTGTTCAGGAGCTCTAGGCCTGGGTACAAATGGCAGACCTGGGCCAGCAGCGAAGGCCAAGGACCAGCTTCTTCACAGCGGTGTAGTGTGATGCTTTGAGTCCAGCTGTGACACGGGATGGAGCCATCTTCCATTCCACAGGGAAGAGAATGGAGCCCCAAAAGTTGTATCTTTGAAGGGCTCTTCTATAAGGCTGTAGAGGACCAGGGGCCACGTGTATGGACTCCCTTCCTTAGGGTCAGACCTACAGAGACATTTCCTGTAGGGTCTGTCCAGGGCTGGAGCCCCTCCAAAGAGCTTCCCAGAAGGGCCAGGTACCAACAACTGTCAGGGATGAACAGCGTGGGTCACCTCTCCACACCAGTGTGGTTTTGAGCAGTCGAGAAGCGCGACAATGAACACTTCCAGAGCGGTGCCAGCCTGCCGCCAGCCTGCGCCAGTCGGGCAGCTGGGAGGAAAAGGCAGGCAGCTCTCACATGGAAAAGCTAAATGTCCCTGGAAAGGGGATGCATGCACGTGCGGCCGCCTGTTCTTGCCAGCGCGAGGCGGTGCCGGGTTCCAATTGCGCTCTCTCTAGATTTCACAGTTCGTGGATCTGTGGCTGAGCCGATGTGCCCGCGCAAGCTTCCCTGGCAGAGTTCTGCCTCCACCCCCCCACCCTCGGCAGAGCCCTCTCTGCCACCTGGTGTCAGGCAATCAGCTCTTTGACAGTGAGTGCACGGTGACTGAGCGATTGCTTGTTGGGGGGGGGGGGCTCCTGTAGACACAGTGACTGCAGCTGCTCCCCCTCTGCTCCTCTGGGTGTGGGAGGCTGGCTGTCTGGGGACAGCTCAGGGAGAGGACTCACCTTTTCTGCGAAGACCTGGTTGCCAGAGAGCTGGGTGAGGTGTAGGAACTCCAAGTGCAGGGACCCAAACTCCGCCAGGACACTGCTGCTGCCGGCGGTGGCCCAGCCCCAGCTTCCGCTGAAAAGACAGTGGCCGCGTCACTTCACCAGCCACGTGCCTCCTTGGCTGAGAGCAACGGTAGCTATTGAGGGGGCAGCACCTACTTGTGTGCCAGGCATCGTGCTGGCACCTTTGTCTGCATGCTGGGATCTTTCTCCACAGCACCTGAGTCAATCCTCGGAGCCCCCACCACGCTGATGGTGCTGAAGTTGGTGAAGGGACAGGGCTTGCTGGAGATTATTTGAATTTAGGCCTGTCTGGCTCATGTCAGTTTTAAAAAAAATTTTGTGTTCATTTTTATTTATTTATTTGAGTGTGACAGAGAGAGAAAGAGAGAGAGGATGGGTACTCCAGGGCTTCCAGCCACTGCTAACGAACTCCAGATGCATGCGTCCTCTTGTGCATCTGGCCTACATGGATCCTGGGGAATCGAGCCTCGAACCGGGGTCCTGAGGCTTCACAGGCAAGCGCTTAACCGCTAAGCCATCTCTCCAGCCTTCGTGTCAGTTTTTTAAATTTTTAAAAAATTATTTATGTGAGAGCATAAAAGAAGCACAGAGAGAGAGAGAGAGAGGAAAGAGAGTATGGGCACCCCAGGGTCTCTTGCCACTGCAAACGAGCCCCAGATGCGTGGACTACTTCTTGTGCCTGACTGCGTGGGTGCTGGGGAAGTGAAACCCAGGCTGGCAGGCTTTGCAAGCACGTGCCTTTAGCTGCTGAGCTATATCCCTAGCTCCAGTCTTTTTCTTTCTTTTCTCTTTTTTTGTGTGTGCGTGTGTGTTATGTGTGGTCATACGTGTGGGCACATATATGCTTGTACATGTGGAGAACAGAGGTCAATGTTGGATGTCTTCCTCGGCCTCTCTCCACATTATTATTATTATTACTGATTTTTCAAGGTAGAGTCTCACTCTAGCCCAGGCTGACCTGAAATTCACTATGTAGTCTCAGGGTGGCCTTGAACTCACGGCGATCCTCCTACCTCTGCCTCCCGAGTGCTGGGATTAAAGGCGTGCGCCACCACACTTGGCTTCCATGGGACTCTTGGTGGCTGTCCTCAGGGCCTGAGGAGGGCAGATACAATGCAGGGAGCCCACACTTTCCCCTTGCCCTCTGCTCACACTGTTGGCACTGCCCAAGATCATACAATGTCCCTGACCTGGGAAACCTGGCGTTAGCAGTGAAGGAAGCGGGACTCTCCAAGCCAAGGCGAGTGCCCCACAAGCCCGTGTTTCCTGCCAGCACTTCAGGGGGGCCCCATTAGTTGTTTCCTCAGCCCTGAACCTGTAGGAGGTACTGATGGTCACTTCAGGGCCGGTGCTCCTGAGGAGGAAGAGCGAGGTGACAGCACCCTGAGTTATGCTTACATCTTCCCTTCTAGAGACAAGGAGCCTGGCCCAGTGTTGGATGTTGGCACCCGAGCCACCAGCTTGTACGGCAGTTGGTCCGAAGGCAGGCTCGTGGCAGCCCTAGGAGGCTGTCTGCCCACATTCCTCGGCCCTGTGAAGGCTCCTTGTCATTTCAAATCTCCCACTGCAATGCCCTGGGGCAGGGTCCAGTGCTGGCTGTGGGTGGGCACCCTCAGACAAGCCTGTGGTCCCCGTGTGCCTCAGATCCACCGTGTAACAGGCCGAGAACAGTACCTCCTGGTTCGTCTCTGGCCTTGCACTTCTAAGAGAGAAGGGGGACACAGAGGGAGTGGCTGTGGACAGCGGCTTCTCCCTATGCCTCAGTTTACACAAATGTAGCATGGACAGTTAGGCCCACAGGAGACAGGAGTTCTCAGGTAGTGTGAGGAGGACGGGGTGGGGGAGGGCAGGGCAGAGTGACCCCCCTCTTTGGGGCAGACTGTGAGGTGGCGGTGTCATGCTCTGGAGGTGTCTCTGCTCCCCAGGAACTGTCCACAGTCACCATCTCCAGGGACAGGACTCAGGAAGGCAGTATGGAGTAGAAAGGTCCCCGGAGACATAACGTTTGCTGGGCTGGCACTGGGGCTGGCCAAGCTCTCAAGTCTTCTCTCAAGTCTTCTGGTATCAGCAGTTTCCTAGAAAGTGGGGGAGCTCAGCAGTACTCCGGCTCCCCCGTTTTCAAGCTTTGGGGGGGTCAGGTGACTTTAGCGAATGCAGACACAGCCACCCTACCTTTGTGCTCTTGGGTGTGTGCCAGCTTGGGCTGGACAGGTAGGGCGGCTGGGCCACCAAGATGCTCTGCTCAGCTGCCGTCCGTGCAGCCTCTCAGCGGGCCAGGCGCTGTCACGTGGGCACTTGAGCTCACAGTTTAGCACCCAGAGCCCACGGGCACACAAAGGACAAAATGGGCTGCAAAGCAGTCACGACTGCAGTGGGATTCCAACCCAGGTCCTCTGGCCCCAGAGGTCCCAGGTGTCTTCTTCACCTTATTATTTCTACTGCCCACGGGCTACACGGGGCTCCCTGGGGCCAGCTGAGGTTTCTTCCAGCTGGGGAACTTGTGGCGAGCTGGACTGGGCACTGGGGAGAGCTTTCTGAATGACTGACACTTCAGTAATAAAAAGCCACCGGGTCCCCAGCCTTTGTCCACACCGTCCTCACAGGGGCCTCTCCCAGCTCCGTCCTGTCCTGTGCACGGTCACCAACCCCAGGACTCCCTCCAGCAGGCCTGGGCGGGTGGATGGGCGTCTTGCTCTTCTCCTGCCTGACTTCCAACGCTGACCCCCCCGCTATTCCACAGACAGATGCTTTGGGGGGGGTGTTGGGACCACAACCCTGGAACCCGTTCCCTTCTCCCTTAAAGCCGTGTACCCATGCTTCACAGAGCTACAGTGAGGCCTCAGTTAGGTGCGTGACTGTTGTTTTTATCACTGCATGACAGTGACATTTCAGTGATGTGTTGTACTGTTGTTGATACATTCCCGATATGGGCCAGGTGGCTTTGGCGTGTCTTCTTTCACCTTCACCTCCAACTCTCACATTGATGCTGTGACCTTCATTTTACACGAAGGAATACTTGGGCTCAGAGAGGGGCAGCTGGTTTTCCAAGGTCACATAGCACTTGGTAGAGTCTAATTCAAACCCCAAATATTCTATATCCCAAAGGCATGTGTTCTGCATACTAGATACCAGCGGGTCCTCTGACTGGCCAATAGGAGGCTCTGCCTTCTTCCCGTCTCCTCTCCTCTCTTCTCCTCCGTTCCCCTCCCCTCCGTTCCCCTGCCGTCTTCTCTGTCTTCTCTCCTCTCTCTCCTCCCCTCCCCTCCCCTCTCTTTTCCTGCCCTCTCCGGTACAGGACAGGCTGATGTCCACTGCCCCTCCCCACCCTGGCTTCTGTGGGCATATAATTGTTATCTCCAGGGCAAGACAGAGTCACATTCAAGTCCTAACTTCACTTGGCTGCTGTGTGACTTTGGGTGAGTTACTACACTTCTCCGAGCCTCAGTTTGCTTCCTGACAAGATGAGGTCCTTGTGGTGGCAGGGAGGGACCTCACATGGTGGGTTCACAAGGTGGCTGACCCACAATGAATGCTCAATTGTCATACATCTGTGTGTGCATGCAAGTGCCCAGGGTGTGACAGCAGCCTTGACAAAGGCCCGCTGAGCATCTGAGCCTTGGAGTGATGTGGGTGGCAGCCAGTGCCTGTGTGTGAGGCTCTGTGAACCAGTGACAGACTGAGTCAGCCGCAGAGGTCCCTGGACTGGTGGTCATGATCACTGTCTCAGACAGGTCACAGCTGGCTCTGTCTTGGCCTCCCAGACCTCTTGTGCAGCCGTGAGGGTCCATCTCCATGCAGGGTAGTCCCCTAGCCACCTAGCTGTCCACCCCAGCTCTCTCGCTGCCCACAGCCAGCCCTGGCGGAGCGCCGTGGGGGCGGCAGTGTGGATCCAGCGCTCAGCATGTGGGCTGCAGGCCACCGCATCCTTGCCGCTCTCCCATTTTTAGCAGCAGACTCTTTCCCAGAATATGAAAACGAGTGTTGCCAGGGAATATGCATGCGCAATACACCACCGAGGAGAGCAAGCAGCCTAAAAATACGCGCACTCCTTTAGCCAGAGCATCAGGGCCTGCACACGACCAGGCAGTGCTGAGGGACGCAGGGGAGGCAGGTGGCCAGGGCTGTGGCACAAGGAGGGAACCCTGAGAGAATCCTGCCCAGACCTGGGGAAGGGGCATGGCGAACAGTGCTCGATGTTGCCTTCAGGACCAGAGTTTGTGCAAAAGGACTCTGAGCTGAAACCCAAGCTTGCCTGATGCCTGGGTGTGGCAGGCAGGACACCCAGGAAAGCTTCCCAGCCAAGGGCAGGCGAAAGTCACTGAATATACCCAATCCTCTTTGCATGGGGCAGGGATGGTGGTGGTCGTGAAGCCACTGAGGCCACGGACACTGAGGAGGCATGGAGGCTCTAGAAGGAGCCAGTGAGCCTCTCCTCCAAGGCATGTGGCTGATCCTCCCGTGGGGATCACCTCTGTGATGAGGGCTTACCTCAGGAGAGGGACTGCGAAGGCATCCCGGCCTTCCTCCCAGCTCAGGTGTGTTCCAGGGCCTCAGGGTGAGAGTTACAGTGGGTCTGGGGACCTGGCTGTGTGTGGGCCTTCTGGGTCTCATAGGAGGTCTGCATCACAAAGCTCAGGGCCAGGGGCTAGTGTCCCAGAGGAGAACTCCTGTCCTGGGGAGCCAGGGCTCTGAGGCCCTCAGCCACCTTGGGCACCTGCTGACAGGGTATGTGTGTGTGTGTGGGGGGGTTAGAATGGTATGCCCACAGGCTCCTGAGCTTTTGTTGGGAGCAACCTGGAGGGCACAGAGTTAAGACAGCACTGTGAAGCCAGGCGTGGTGGCACATGCCTTTAATCCCAGCACTTGGGAGTCAGAGGTAGGAGGATCGCTGTGACTCCATAGTGAATTCCAGGTCAGCCTGAGATAGAGTGAGACCCTACCCTGAAAAACCAAAAAAAAAAAAAAAAAAAAAAAAAAGACAGCACTGTGGGCTATTTATAGGGGAATAATTGTTGTCCCTCCTACCCAGGCAAAGTCAGGCCTAGGTGGCCCAAACTCTGAAAACCAAGCTTTGTAACAAACATATGCTCACGACAGTCCTGGGCTAAGGCTAGATCTCACTGTGCCACTGGCTTGACTCCCCAAGCCTCAGTTTCCACATGTGTAAAGGAACAGATCTTACAAAGGCGATCCCCAGGACTCCATTCCCACGCATCTGCCAACTGTCTGGGTCTCCTTCATTAGACTGCCACCCAGACAGAAGCAAGTCAGTGGGCACAGCCAGCCATGCGTGGTACCTGAAAGGAAGCCTACCTTTTGAAGTTCACGATGCCTTTCGGGATGCCTGTGGGGGTGTTAAAGGCCGGCAGGAGCTTCTCCCCCAGCTTGATGGCCTTTACTCGGAACACCTGCCAAGAAGGGTCAAAGGGCACTGAGTCTGGGCTGGGTATAGCCGTCACTCCAAGCAGCTGCTACCACCAAGGCCGGGAAACTGGAGTGGGAGGAGGTGGCACTGTGTCAAGGTCTGCAGCCAGACAGCCTGAGCAGGGAGCTGTTGTTGGCTTTATTGCCTTAGGTGACACACTTTTCTCTTGAGCCTTTCTGCGTCTAGAAGATGACAGTATTGCTCTCTTCAGACACTGCTGTCAGGACTGTGACATGAAACTATCAGTGTAGATTAGGTGACCATTGGGAAGATAACAGGAAAGCAGTCAGTTGGCAAGGTGGGGAAGTCACCTCCCATGCCACAGAAAGACCTGGCTGATAAGGGCTGGTCACCGCAGTAGTCAGCGCTGCCCTCACAGTGGGCCCAGGAACACCACAGCCTAGGCCTGGAATATCGCAAAAGGAAGCTGGGAGGCTGGTCCCAGTCTTGGCACTTCCCGCAGGTGGTGGAACATTTAAGGGGTGAGGCCTCATGGAAGGAAGTTTGGTCACTGGGGGTGTGCCCTTCATGAGGACATTAGGACCCCATTCCCTTTCTCTCTCTGCTTCCTGGTCCCCCGAGATGAGCAGGCCGGCTCCATCACATACGGGGCTGCCACAGTGCCCTAGACAACCACGGGCCCAAAGCAGCAGGCCAGGAGAACCACAGACCCAAACACACCTTCCCTTAAGTTGATTATCTCAGGTATTTTGTTATGGTGAGGGAGAGCTGACCGACAGACCGACGGTGGAGGAAATGAGTTGTCCATTTGGACAGAGTATAAAGAGTAATGGAGGCGCACGCCTTTAATCCCAGCACTCAGGAGGCAGAAGTAGGAGGATCTCCGTGAGTTCGAGGCCACCCTGAGACTACATAGTGAATTCCGGGTCAGCCTGGGCTAGAATGAAAATCTACCTCAAAAAACAACAAAAAAAGGGTAATGGACTAGAAACCAACACTACCCCACAACCCCAGGTTCCAGACACTTCCACCTTCTGGATGAACGCTTCCCCACGTGGTGGCAGGGCCTTTCCCTGAAACTGGTGCCACTTACTGTTCCCACTGTGCAGACAGGAAGTGAAGGGACAGGGTGAACTGCTACACAATAGTAAAGGAGCCATAAGGGTTCCAGGCTTCAGGGCTGCCCCTGAGCAAGGTTCTAAACCCTTAAACTTCTGAAAAACTCAAAAGGACCTTGACCTTCGGACTTGGCAGTGTCCCTCCCAGCAACTTATTCTAAGGACATAAATAATCAAGAGTGTTATGAAAGATTCAACATAACAGCTGTTTATTCCAGCATTGCTTAGAATGGGCTGAGGGGAGGGGATGGAAATACTTTTAACTGTCAAACAATGGGGCTGTAGTTCAATTATGGCTTTCATGGGATGCAGCACCATGCAGCTACTAACATAAAGTGGTAAAAGAACATTTCATAGCATAGAAAGGGCTTATAATATACCTAGAGAAAAAATTACAAATAGAGTAATTCAATTTAAAAATTGTTTATATATAGATGCATGAAAAAAAGAGAGGTAACTATACCAGAATATTAACAATGTTCTTCTCGGAGGGGGCGTGGGGAAGCTTGTGGACAATGTTTACTTTCTTCTTTTGGCTTATCTGTATTTTCTATGCATTTTATTTATTTATTTTATTATTATTATTATTTCAAGGTAGGGTTTCACTCTAGGTCAGGTTGACCTGGAATTCACTATGTAGTCTCAGGGTGGTCGTGAACTCATGGTGATCCTCCTACCTCTGCCTCCTGAGTGCTGGAATTAAAGGCGTGTGCCACCACGCCTGGCCCCAGTTTGTTTTTCTAGTTTTTTTAAAATTGTTTTTAAAATTTTTATTTATTTATTTGAGAGTGACAGACAGAGAGAGAAACAGGCGGGGGGTGGGGGAGAATGGGCACGCCAGGCCCTCCAGCCAATGCAAATGAACTCCATATGCATGTGCCCTCTTGTGCATCTGGCTTATGTGGGTCCTGGGGAATCAAGCCTTGAACCAGGGTCCTTAGGCTTCACAGGCAAGCACTTAAGCCATCTCTCCAGCTCTTGTTTTTGTTTTTGTTTTTTTTTTCTTTTTGAGGCAGGGTTTCACTCTAGTCCAGGCTGACCTGGAATTCACTATGTATTCTCAGGCTGGCCTCGAACTCACAGTGATCCTCCTACCTCTGCCTCCCAAGTGCTGGGATTAAAGGCATGTGCCACCATGTCCAGCTTTATTTATTTATTTATTTATTTTGAGAGAGGGATCTTGTTATTTTGCCCAAGCCTAGTCCCAAACTTGTAAGCTCAAGTGATCCTCCTGCCTTTGCTTGTTGAGCATATTAGATCACAGTCATGTGTCACCATGCCCAGCCTGTATAATTTTATAATAAAAACAAACTTATGTTGCAGTTGGCTCTTCACGTCCACAGGTTGAGCATCATGGGACAAACCACAGACTGAAAAAAAAAAACAAACCGTTTTCTGAGACAGGATTTAATGTATCCCAGGCTGCCCTCAAACATGTTATGTAGCCAAGGATGACTCTGAGCTCTCAGGAGGGAGCTCTACCTCCTGAGTGCTGAGATTACAGGTGTGGTTGTTTTTGTACTGGGGATCGAACTCAGGGTTTCATGCATGCTAGGGAATTTTATTAAAAGCTGGGCATGGTAGTACATACTTGTAATTCAGATACTTAGGAAGTGGAAGAAGGAACATTTGGATCCAGGGATTTGAGGCCAGCCTAGGCTATACAATGGGAGGAAGAAAGGAAGGAGAAAGGAAGGAAGGGAGGGAAGAAGAAAGGAATGAAGGAAAGAAAAAATATTGCATTGGTATTGACCATTTCTTGCCATTATCCCTTAAATGGAGTACAATGCAGCGTCTGCACTGGGTCAGGTATTATAAGAAACATGGGAGGAAGTATGTGTGTTCTCTGCCAGTGCCACACCATATCAGGCAAGGGCTTGAGCATCCAAGGGGCTTGAGATTTGTAGGGGTCCTGGGCCCAATCCCCACATACCCATGGAGGTCCATAAACATCATTTAAGGGATGACATGCAAGTCCCCAAGCAACCAGCTCCTGCGAGGACACATCTGGAGCTCTGATAACTCCCTGTGGCTGTTAACACAAAGCCTTCTAGAGTCCTCCCTGCCACAAACAGCTAAAATCTGCCCAATGAGGGGGCTGGGGTAGAGTCAGTAGTGTGGCACGTGCCCAGTTTGAACAAGTTCTGGGCCCCATCCCCAGCACCACAAAACAAACAAACAAATAAAAGAACAAGTGCCTTGCTGAAGCAGCTATGAGAGAAGGAAGAGGAGGAGTCCCCAGCTCTGAGAGCTCCCACAGGGAGCGGGTTTGAGGCCTCTGAGGGTGGAGAGGCCTCTCCTGGGAGGGAAAGCTGGGCTGATCCGTCACACAAGGGGACACTACCTGGTGCCAGACAGTGGAGCCTAAAAGTGGGTCCAGGCACCAGCGACATCATAGGTGCCAGGGATCTGGTCTTGACGCCTAAGGCCTCTGTCATCCACAGCCAGAGTCAGTCTTGGGAGGGACTGTAGCATCCAGACAGGTTGGAAAGCCACTGGTTTAGTGACAGCACAGCACTTCTACCAAAGGTCCCACGGATCCCAGGGAGGGGACTGGACAAGCATGTGTGTTCTGAAATGGAACTGCTTGGGGACAGAATGACATGAGTCCCTTTCTGCCATCTTGGAAGTAGGAGGCAAGCGTGCTGTTTACAGACTTTCAGCCCTTAGGACCAACAGCCTGCAGGGGAAGGTGCCGGCTCACCGAGGACAGGACAACAGAGTCTTAAAGCAACTTGCCCAGGGCTGTGGAGCACCAAGACTCTACCTCTGGACACCCAGCTGCCTCTCCAACACAGGGTTGTGGCCACAATGGCGACCATTCCTGAAGTGGCGCTGGGGGGGGGGGGTGTAAGAGTACAGTGTGATGGATGCTGGGCTGAGAGCCTGAGCTCTGAATGTGTCCTCCCACGTGGCAGTGTGTGCCCTTGGGTGATGCACTGTCTCTGAGCCTTAGTTTCTCCATCTGCATAATGGGATGGCAGTGTGTGACCTGGCAGCTCCATAAGGTTTTTAGAGAAATCAAGTGAGGAGCCACTTGTCACTGAATGTACTTCTCAATTGTGAAGTGTCACCCCAGCATCCCCCCTCCCCTGACAGCTGCGATTAGGCCTTCATCTTCACAGCATCTCAGCAGGAATGGCCAATCGGCAGGGATTTCTCTTCTGGCTGTTTCCTTTGAAGGAAAGAAGATGGCAGCCAGGGGTAGATGTGTGTGTGTGTGTTTGTGTGTGCACGTGTGTGCGCACATGCACGTATGTGGACATTTTTTTGGAAATTAAGAAGATTCTCTAGGACTATGGAAAGAGTGCTTGTCTACCAAGTATGAAAGCCTAGGTTTGATTCCCTAGCACTGCATGAATTAGGCGGTGTATATCTGTGACTCCAGCACTCAGGAGGGACACGGAGGCAGGAGGATCAGAAGTTCAACATCTTTCTTGGCTACATAGCAAGTTGGGGGCCACCCTGGCCTACATGAGACCCTGCCTCAAACAAAACAAAACAAAAAGATTATCCAGGCATGGCGACGTATGCCTTTAATCCCAGCACTCAGGAGCAGTGGCAGGAGGATTGCTGAGGGTTCGAGGCCACCCTGAGACTACATAGTGAATTCCAGGTCAGCCTGGGCTAGAGCGAGACCCTACCTCAACTGCTCCTCACCAAGAGACCCTACCTCAACTCCCTTCCCCCCCAAAAAAGATTAAAAGAAATGAGAAGATCTGTTCAAGAGGCACCACTGTGTGCGGGCTTGGTATGCCTGAGCCCTTCTGAGAAACAAGTAGTGACAACCTAAACTCAGGGCAGAAAGGCCACAGCACAGTACATCTCTGGGCATCTCAGGAATGTGGGTCTGCCTCCTCCTCCGAGGTGAGATCCCCCATGGACTGGGTATGCTCAAGGCTGTGCACAGGCATACAACCTGGTATCTGGGGGCAGGGAGGCGCTCTGGGGAAGTGAGGCACCACAGAAGTGGACTGCACCTCCAGGCAGACAGACTTAGCACTGCCTACTTGGGCTTTTCTTGGACTCTTTGACTGGGGCCCACATTCTGGAAAGCCAGGTGGAAGGTGCCATGGGAGTCCCGAATTGAAGGGTCAGAAGGAGGGCGAGGTGTGAGCCTGGAGCAGCCCCTCTCGCTTCCCCTTCCCCGCACCTGTCTTCCCTACCTCACCTGCCAGGGAGGACAGAAATACCTGTAAAGCACACAACAGCCCTTCTTTTCTGCCACTTCTGTCATTTTTCCTGTCCTGGGGTTTTCAGATGAAATTCAGGCTCTGGGTGGCTCGAAGCTGAGGCCTCCCATTGACAATTTTTTTTTTTGGACAAATTGGTACAAGAGGTAATCTCTGCTGAGGAGATTATGCTTGATGGAGTGCAGCCCGAAGCGACTGCAGAGATAGAGGAGGCCTGTTGCCTCTAAGCCTGTGACTTCAGCTGTGACAGCCCAAGGGAGGGGGAGGCCGGAAATGACTGTGGACCACAGCGGCGGAGGGGAGATGGGAGCTTTCTGCAGCTAACCTGCTTCTGGCCAGGAGGCCAGCATGATTCTTTGCCTCTGGGTGGACAGAACCGAGGCCTCTAGCCCCAAGTAGCCGCCAAGCTGGGCAGAGCAGCCCTCTGGATCATGGGGAACGCACTGACTGAGGACCTGGGTTCTGGGCACTCTGGCAACTGGATAGTCAGGCTGCACCGACAGGAAGGAGCTCACGAGGAGGGGATGAAGTCTTTGGTTCCTACCGAGCTCTGTGCTATTCAGAGCACTCTAACAGAGAGGAGGATAAGGGCTCTGGAATCAGCAGTCCCAAGCCAAATCCTCTCCCTCCCATGTGAGGGGATCATGACTAGCCCATGAAAGGAACTGAAGTGAGGCCTAGTAATAGGGATTTGCTTGAAGCCATCTGCAGGTAGGTGAGTAGGGTTTCTAACACCAGAGGATCTGTTTTCCAGCCAAGTGCTTCTCAGGCCTCCTGGAAGTCAACAGGGCTCCTGTGAATCAAGGCCTTGCAGTTACAGCCTGTGGCCAGCAGGGCGGCCCCACTGCTCCTTAAGACAGAGCCAAGGATCTGGCTGGGGAGAGAAGGGCTGGCCATGGAGAAGGCTAAAGAGTGGTCCCAGGAGTGGAAAATACAGATCCTGGCTTTGGAAGTCTTGAGAACCAATGGCTGTAAACATCAGTGCAGCTGTTTGCCAGTGCAGGGCTGCGTGCCTACCGTGGCTACCCTCAGAGAATTCACTGCCCACAGAGGGGGCCGGCACACTCGCCTAGCTCAGAACTGTGCAGCAGACAGTAAGAGGGAGAGCCTTCAGGTGGTACCTGGAACTGAAGAAACACAGTTCTTGAGGGGCTCAGGGGTGGCCCCTGGCAGACCACCTGCCCTGTGAATCCTTGTCTTCCCACTGGTGAAAGAGTGAGTCTAAAGTTTTCCCAATGCCTGGATAGTGTTGAGGTCTCAAAACATGAGCTCACCTCTTCTCCTGTCAGGTAGAAGGCCGAGAGGAGTCCTCCGATGTAGCGGATGTTCACCTCAAACAAGGAGGCTTCGCCGCTCTGCAGGACAGCAGGGTGGGGGACGGCAAGGACATGCGTGAGCTCCCAGTCAGCCAGGCCCCGGACACAGGTCACACTGCCCCTCCCCACCGAGCCCCCAACACACACCTGTGCTCCATTCCAGGGACCCCCCCACCCCCGCCCAGGATGCCAGGGCATGCTCGGTTTTCATACCAGAGGTCAAGAAGGGCCAGCACCTGCCTGGCGGCTGCTACTGCACGTTTATAGCATTGCAAATAAACACCAGGTTTGGCTTCCTTCCCCAGTCCTTGCCACAGGCCGCAGAAGCAGTTCTGCCGGGCTGAGCTCCAAGAAGACACTGGAGAAGTTTACCAGGGTGGGAGGCGAAGCCTTCTCTAGTCTGGCCTCTGTCCATCCTGGGGGAACCCCCATAGCTTAGCAGGCAAAGGGAGGGACCTTACCCTAGGATGGCAGGGAACAAAGGGGCCTGGGCTAAGTGGGAGGCGGTGGGCAGGTGTGCGTGTAGAGACAGAGGTCTGCCAGATCGCAGCTCCGGGGCTGCAGGGCCCACGCACAATTGCCTTCTCCATGACTGTGCAAATCAGGTGCGGAAACATTCTGCCAAGGACTGAATTTGGCTGAAGTCCCACTTGGACCACTTCACATGGTTTTGTGACTTAAGGTAAGCTATTGCCTATCTCTGCCTGGGTTTCTTCCTCTGCAGACAGGACTGATGCCATCCTCCAGGGTGGCGTAGATGTGAGACACACAGACAGGGCAGGAAGTTGGAGTCCAGGCTTCATGGAGGTACCTGTTACTTCCCTTGTCCTGGAGGCTTCCCTTGTCACCCCGTCTGCATCGTGTTATTTACTCATTCACTTCTACAGTTCTGGGGACTGAGTCCAGGGTCCTGCATATCCTAGGCAAGTATTCTACCACTGAGCTATATCTCCTGACATCTTTCTACTTCTTTTTATTTTGAGACACAGTCTCACTCAGTTGCCCAGACTGGCCTTGAACTTGTACCTTTCCTGCTTCAGCCTCCTGAGTAGCAGGGATTATAGGCCAGCACCATAAGGACTGGCTCTTTTTTTTTATTTTTATTTTTTTGAGGTAAGGTCTTGCTCTAGCATAGGCTGGCTGGAATTCACTAAATAGTCTCAGGGTGGCCTCAGACTCACGGTGATCCTCCTACGTCAGCCTCCCAAGTGCTGGGATTAAAGGTGTGTGCCACCAAGCGTGGCTCTGCTCCATATTTATCAATGATAGCAAGCACCATACTCCATTTGGCTGAAGGATCTTTTCCCATCAGCAAAGCCAACTTCCCTTTGTGCCTCACAGGGCCACATGCGGTCATGTCACTAGTTCAAAAAGCCAAGGTTCAAAAAGGTGACCACCCCCACTCTATTTTCTTCCAGAGACATTCCCTAATGTGCCCTGGCCTGTCTGGACATCCCCAGGCTCCCTGCCCCCTGGGCAGACACTTCTGTCCACTCTCTGTCTGGAGGAGCTGGCCGTCCCCTCTGCCTCCCTCCGGTCAATGGAAGGGAGGGTTCTACACTTCTGGGCCTCACGGACACCACAAGTCACAACAGTCTCAAGATGATTCTGCTAATTATAATGGTGAAGAGGACACCACTTTCCATCTGCACTGGACTTTATGGTACCATAAAGCACTTTCTAGAGCCCTCCATCGTATTTGATCCTCACCATAAGCCTGTGAAGCAGGCATCTTTGTCATCATCACAGTTAAGAGACTAAGGATCAGGGAGATGGCTTAGCGGTTAAGGTACTTGTCTGCGAAGCCTAGGACCTATGTTCCACTCTCTGGATCCCACTTGAACCAGATGCATGAGGTGATGCAAGTGCGCAAGGTTGCACATGCACACAAGGTGGAGCATGCGTCTGGAGTTCAATTGCAGTGGCTTGAGCCCTGGCGTGTGAATCCGCACCCCCCCACACACACACATTAAAAAAATGCAGAGTAAAAGAGCTAAGTATCAGAGAGGTGGAAACCTTTCACAGGCTACGTACAGCCAGGTTCCTCAGACTGGCTCTCTAGACTCTGCCCAGCTCCATGCTGGCTACCTGGCACCCAGCTTCTCAAGGACACAGAGGCCTTACTCTTGCTGGTTGCAAGCACTGTCCCCGAAAATGTCATTCCTTCTCCCCCGACTCCCTTGCTGCAGGAACTCCTGCTTTGTGGGCCCTGGAAGGCCCATCCCAGTCATGAGAAACCCACCCAGGATGCACAATAGGAGAGGGAAGGTTGGTTCTGCCTCTCTCCCCTCACATTACCAGGCTGGGAGGTGTCCCCATCTCAAGCCTGGTCCTCAGGAAAGACACCCTCAGAGTGAGCACTGTAGTCTGGGGTCTGGATTGCTCTGCTGTGAAGCCTTGGGCCAAGTGTTTGGCGTCTCTGGTTCTCAGAGGTCTCGGGATGGAGCTGACAGCTGACATGTTGGGGCCTTTCTCACCCTCATATCCAGAGGGTCTGACTCACCACGTTCAAATGGAAGCTCTCTTTCACCCAGGTCTTGGCCTCCTGAAACTCTTCATTCAGCTCCATGAGGTAGAGGGTGTCGAGAGAATCAATGATGGTCGCCCCGGTGAGACCACCTGTAGGCACAGAGAATTGCAGGTGTGACCTGGGGTTATTTTTAACCTTTCTATCCCCAGTTAGACAAGCCCTTTTCCCAGGGCTCCTCAACTATCAGGCAGGCTCCAGAGCACCATGCAGGGGGACTCTAATGCCACCAGCAAAGGCAAGGTTGTGGCCAGCCTTCCTCCCTGCAGCAGCTTTCTTGGGGGAAAGTGGAGTGAGGCTGGGCCAGCCCTTTCCCAGACTGTGGTTACTCTGTGGTCAGCAAGTCACTCAGCACCCTGTGACACCCTGACCACCCTGTGCTTGGCACACAAGCCTCCAATGCATGGCCAGTCTTGTGACTAACCCACTCCCTCCCTACCTTATTCTTTGTTTGTTTTGTTTTTTTCTTAAAAATTTTTTTAACTGTTTTATTTGAGAGATAGAGAGATAATGGGCACACCAGGGCCTGAACTCTAGAAGCATGCACCACCTTGTGCATTTGGCTTATATGGGTCTTGGGGAATTGAATCTGGGTCCTTAGGCTTTGCAGACAAGTATCTTAACTGCTAAACCATCTCTCCAGCCCTTTTTGTGTTTTTTTTTTTTTCAAGGTAGGTTCTTGCTCTATCCCAGGCTGACCTGGAATTCACTATATAGTCTCAGGCTGACCTCAAACTCACAGCAATCCTCCTACCTCTGCCTCCTGAGTATTGGGATTAAAGGTGTGCGCCAATGTGCCTGGCTCTCCACCTTATTCTGAAAGGAACCCCCCCCCCACCACACACACACACACGGCCTCTTTGCGCAAACCAATCTCATTTGTTTCTCAGGGCACAGAGCATCTGATTGTGGAATTCTACCCTGGGCCGCCTGTGTTTTCACCTCACAGGCCCTGTGTCTCCTGGGCCCAGCCAGGAGGGCAGCCAAGGTTCCTCGTGACCAGCCCTGTCCCGTGACATCTCTTGGGACGCCCCGATGTGGACAGCTGAGAAGCAGCTGGCTGAGTTTGTTGGCAAGGTCCTGCCCCTACTCTGGCTGCTGGCTTCTTCTCTCGTTTGGTATCTGCCCTGCCCCCACGCAGTGCCTGGCTGGGCTGGGGTCCAGCAAGGCACTTACTGGGAATCTTTCATTTAAGACTCAGGGTTACCCCAAGGCCAGACTGGGTGGAAGAAGAGCCCCCCATGCACGGCCCAATCCTATGGACAACTTGGGGCAGCTCCTGGGGGGAAAAGACACTCTTTAGTAAACAACAACTTACATGCAATGCACCAACAGGGCTGAAAATCGTAGCCTGGACCCTTCCAGTGCCTGCAACTGAGGTGGGCTCCACACTGAGTACTCTTCTATTCTGGCTTTGAGCTCATTATTCACAAATGATACCCCTACCAGAGGGAGGGCTTTTTTGTATTAGAAAGAACATGGGCCCAGACCCCAGAGCGGGCCTGCGGCATACTTGCTGTAAGTGTTAACGTTCTCTTCTCTAACACGTGGGTAAGGCCTGAGGGCTAGGGCACTGTGGAGCCGTTGTTGGTCCGTGAGCATGCGTCACACACACTTGGCATAAGTTCATCTGCCTCCACTTAGCGCATGCTACGTGCCTGACAAAGCAAGTCACTGCTGTCTTTTTGGGGCCTCTTGGCCCATCCCTGACACTTTGGCTAGCCTAGGGAGTGGGGAAGGGCCATGAGATGTGGGACACTCTTCGTTCTTCCTGGTGAGAGGGAAGAGGATGCTGTGGCTTTACTGTTCTGACGTTCATCCACAGAATGAAGCCTTCTCCAGCAACGGCTGGCTTTGGTGCCAGGGAGACAAGAGTCCAAACCCTGGCTCTATGACATACTAGCTTGTGGCTGGGGCAAGGAATTTGGCTTCTTTGAGCCTCACTCACCTCTTCTTTTTATTTTATTTTACTTTTTAATTTTTATTTATTTATTTTAGTTTTTCAAGGTAATGTTTCACTCTAGCCCAGGCTGACCTGGAATTCAGTATGTAGTCTCAGGGTGGCCTCAAACTCACAGCAATCCTCCTACCTCTGCGTCCCGAGAGCTGGAATCAAAGGCATGTGCCACCATGTCTGGCCCATCTCTTTTTTTTTTTTAAAAAAAATTATATTTATTTATTTGACAAAGGGAGAGAGCGAGAATGGGCACGCTATGGCCTCTAGGCACTGCAAACAAACTCCAGATGCGTGCACCCCCTTGTGCATCTGGCTAATGTGGGTCCTGGGGAATTGAACCTGGGTTCTTCGGTTCTGCAGGCATACACCTTAACCACGAAGGCATCCCTCCAGCCCTCAGCTCTTTAAAAAAAAAAAAAACTATTTAATTTACTTATTTGAGAGAGAGAAGAGGAGAGAGAAAGAGAATGGGTGCACCAGTGCCTCCAACCACTGCAAAGGAACACCAGATACACATGTGACTTTGTGCATCTGGCTCATGTGGGTATTTGGGGACTGAACCTGGGTCCTTAGGCTTTGCTGGCAAGTCCCTTAACCTCTAAGCCATGTCTCCAGCTTTATTATTTTATTATTTATTTATTTGAATGAGAGAGAGAGAGAGAGAGAGAATGGGCATGCCAGGGCCTCCAGACACACTGCAAACGAGCTCTGGACAAATGCACCACCATGTGCATCTGGCTTATGTAAGTACTGAGGAATTGAACCTGGGTCTTTAGGTTTTGCAGGCAAATGTGTCAACCTCTAAGCCATCTCTCCAGCCCCTTACCTCTGTTTTAAAAAGTACTTTTATGTGCACGGGCGTTCCAGGCTTTCTTGCCACCGTGCTCGTCGGGCGCACCGTCACTTTCCATGCCCGGCTTTACGTGGCAGCTAGGGGATCAACCTGGGTCAGCAGGTTTTGCAAGCCAGCACCTTTAATCACTGAGCCGTCTCTGCAGCTCCACTCCCCTCTCCTTTATTTTTATTTTATTTTTGTCTTTTTCAAGGTAGGGTCTTGCTCTAGCCAAGGCTGACCTGGTATTCACTCTGTAGGCCAGGCCCACAGCAACCCTCCTACCTCTGTTTCCTGAGTGCTGAGATTAAACGTGTGCCCCGCCAAACATTTTATTCTTCAGAGAATGAGACAGAGAGAGAGAATGGGCACGCCAGGTCCTCCAGCCACTGCAAGCAAACTCCAGACACATGCGCCACCACGTGCATCTGGCTTATGTGGGTTCTGGGGAAATGGAACCTGGGTCCTCAGGCTTTGTAGGCAAGCTCATTAACCACTAAGCAAGCTCTGAGGTCCTTCCTTATTCTTTTAATGAGACTGTAGGATCTGTTCCGTGAGGCATCTGGGAAGGGTAATGGGGCAGTGGTGGGAAAGGAGCTGATGAGGGTAAATGTGAGCTTAGCACAATAAACACCGGTGTCATTGTCCTAGTCCATGGCTGGTCCTGGGCATCCCCTACACAAAGTCGCTGGGGCGTCTGTCTCCAGGTATCTGCTGCTTAGGCCATCGTGACCCTGGCCTCAATGTGCACCAGACTCCAGGGCTTCATCCATCCCCCTGTGCATTGTTTTCTGCCCCATCTTCCTAAAGCCAGATCTAATGCTGTGTGTATGTGTCTCTCTCCCCAGAACCCATGCAATAGTGCTCACCACCACTTTTACAGCTTTACATAAAGGGCAAGAACGTCTCTGCATCTTGGCAGGTTCAATGCCTGCACACTCTTCAAAGCCCGCTTCCTTCCCTGATTCCACAGCACCTCCTGCTGCCCGGAACATGCCCACCGCGCTCTCTTGGGCCTTTAATTTGGGTACCCTTGTGGTGATCTGAATGTGAAACGTCTCTCACAGACTCATGTGTTTGAATACTTAATGCCTGGTTGGCGGTGCTATTCTGGAAGGTTATGGAATGTTTAGGAGGTGAAGCTTTGGTGCAGGAAGCATGTCACTTGGGCTGGGCCTTGAGATTTGAGAGTCTGGCCCCAGCTGCATTCATTGCTCGCTCTACTTCCTCCTCTGAGGTGGAGATGTGAGCAGGCTGTCGGATCCTGCCATACTTTCCTAGCCGTGATGGCCGCTTCCCCTCAAAACTGGAAGCCAAAACACACTCTTTCCTTCCCCCAGGTTACTCTGATCAGTTATTTTGTCCCGGCAAGGAGAAAGTAACTTACACAACCCCCACTCCCTCCTTGTGCCAGAGGGCTTGTGTCGCTCTGTAACTGGCCAGTGAGCCACCTGAGGCTGAGGGCCCCCTTCCCGCCTGATCTTGCAGCCCTGTCTCTAAGCAGCCCCACGGGCCAGAGACCCTGCGCAAAGGGTTACCTGCCGTCCCTATGGCCACCTCACCTCGTCTTTTGTGGTGCCTCCGTCAACCCTGCTAGGAAGTGCCTTCCCCGTCCTGTGTTCTGCTGTGAAAGTTACAACCCACACGCCCATGGGGGCCATTCTGATCCCCACCCCCCTGCACATGTGTAAAATCTCACCCTCCTCTATGTCCTCTGAGAAGCCTTACTGGGGTCCCACCACCTCCAGCAGAAGTGCCTCATTCTAGCCACACACTGAAGGAATCACCCATGCCTTGTCCCTCTTTAATTGCAGGGATGCATTGGAGTTGCCCCCCAAGGCCACAAAGCAGCTGCCAAGTGACAAGGGAAAGGCAGGGGGCAGGAAGGAAGCCACAGCTGCCCTTATACCCCAGCTTCAAGCTGGCTCTGTCCCAGACTTGGCCTTTCGAATGACATTTTGACTTCTGCTTTTCCTGTTCACCACATGGCTGCTGCTTCCTGGCCCCTCTTGCTGACCCCCTCCCCCCGCACACACAGGCTGGGCTGCCGGGGGTGTTTCTTCCCATTCGCATGCCCCTGACTCCCAGTTTTCCATTTTGTGTCTGGACTTTGTCCCCAAGGTCCAGACACGGTTATCCAACTTCCCATCCTCACTGCCGCTAGAGGTCCACAGGCACTTTCCGTTAATGTGTCTGCAAGCTTTTTGCTTCTCCCTCCAAACCTGACCCCAGGCCTCAATGCACCCCTTCTTCAAGAGCTGTGGCCTCCAAACTCATTCTGCTGCCTACAGGTCCATGGCCCTGCAGTTTACCCCAAGGGTCTGCTACCTGCCCCTAGGCTTCCACTACCGTCTGACTGTCCCTCCTTCCCACTCCATCAATCGTCAACACATAGCCAGAAAAACACCAGAATGAAACCCAATTCTCTGCATGCTAATAAAAATAACTGCAAGTCACATGAGCTGTCATTCTCTACTCACAGCCCTGCCATGGCTCCCACCTGCCAGTGCCCTGTGACCTGGCCCTCAGGCCTGCCTCCTTCTTGCTGGGCGCACTCTCTTCCCTGTGGCCCTGACAGCACAGGTGTCCTGTTCGTGTCTCCCAAGCCCGTGTCACCAGGTGTGGTCTGTGGATTTGATTGTCTGTCTGCTTTCTCCTCCCATCCTCCACGGCGCAACGGAGCACTTTTCATAGGTGCACTAAGTATGGGGCAGGAAGCCCACCCATCTCGCCCACTCCAGGCCTGTGACTCATTCACGTGGCGAGAGCCAGGGGCTCAGAGACCTTACAAGTACATCTGTCCTACTGAGGAGAACCAGGCTGACCATACCCCAGGGCAAGGTGGTCACCTCTAAGAGTCGGTGCCGACTGACAAAGGGGACTTCTCTTCAGCTGTGACAGCCTGGCCAGAGTTGACCATGTGTGTGCTCATAAAGGACTTCCCTGGACACAGCATCCCTGTCCAGGAGGTGGATTGCTACAAGGGAGTGAATCTCAGCTCCAGGGACCGCCTCCTGGGGCTGCCTGACCAGAAGCCACCTTGCCTTGCCTCTGCCATGCTAGTGACAATGAGGTTTTTATGTGATATGCTAACAAAGATAAATGGGTCAGGCTGGGCAGCTCTAGCTCTGGGAAGAACATTTAGAAGGAAAAAAAATCACCCAAGACATTGCCTATTACCACAGTATCCCCAGAGCCACACACTAATGGCTGCATTTAATTTAATGATATAAACCCCAGAGCCTTTTCTTAATCTGTAACACACACCAAAAAAGAAGAAGAAGGAGAAGGAGGAGGAGAAGGAGAAGGAGAGGAGGAAGAAGAAGAGGAGGAAGAAGAAGAGGAGGAGGAAGAAGAAAGGTCTTGGGTTGGAGAGATGGTTTAATGGTTAAGGCGCTTGCCTGTGAAGCCTAAGGACCAGGGTTCAATTCTCCAGGTCCCACGTAAGCCAGACGCACAAAGTGGCACATGTGCCTGGAGTTTGTTTTCAGTGGCTAGAGGCCCTGGCATGCCCATTCTCTCTCCCTCTCCTTTTCTCTCTGTCTCAAATAAAAATAATAATAATAAAGAATGTCTTTTTCAGACTCCATAGAAACCAGGATGGTTTTATTTTCAAAGATGGTGGTCCAGGTACCTCCTACTCACAGGAATGAGGTTCTTTGGGGGGGATACTGACATTTGTCCCTTGACTCCTCCCCACACCTGGGCAGCCAGGTGATACCCTGCACCAAGGGAAAAAAGCAGAGGAAAGATGAGCTGGTTTCCAGGTGCTGGCCATAAGAAATTGGCAACTTCCCTTCTTGTCTCTTGGGACACTGTTCTTGGAACTACCTGCCACACTGCTAGGGAGCCCAAGACGGCACCAAGGAAACACATGCGAGACAACATGCCTGAGACTGACAGTCCCACTGGAGGGCTGGCCAATGGCCAGCTCTTGGACATGTGAATGAAAAAGCTGCCAGATGATTCCTCCAGCTGTTGAGGCAGCCTCCATCTCTAAGCCTCCCCCGCCGAGCGCCCACATACCAGGTAGAGATGAATTGTCCATGCTGCGTCCTTTCTGAATTCCTGACCCAGCAGCTCTGAGCATAATCAAATAATTGCTTCATTGTCACTAAGTTCTGAAGTCATCTGTTATGCAGTAACAGATATGAATGCTCTGCCACATGCATTTTAGTTAAAGTGGCACCTTCACTGCCCCAAAACATGCCGTATATTGTCTAAAACAACATCGTCCTATATGGTCAAGTCTCCCAGCTACACAGAACCCTTTTAAGACTAACACCTTTCCATTTCTTTTCTTAGGTAGTCCAGGCTGGCCTTGAACTCATGGTTCTCCTGCCTTGGCTTCCTTAGTGCTGGGATTGGGATTGTGGTTGGGAGTCACCACACCCAGCAGCCTTTCTGTTTCTCTGTGGTCTGGGCTTCTTCCGGGAATTTTCCTATGGTGGCTGTGTCCTGAGTCACACAAACTGCATTGGAGGCTGTTTCCCAGCAAATGCTTCTAAGAGCCTCTGGAAGGAAAGGCATTTTTAGGAATTATTCCCGGAACTCAGTTGAATGCTCTCGCTAGAGGCTCATTAGCACAAGACCATCAGATCTGCCCACACCACTACCATATTCTAAAAGCCTATTTCCCTGGGACTGAGGGGAAGGTTCAGCAGTTAAGGATGCTTGCTCGAAAGGGCTGTCAACCTGGGGTTCAGCACTCATGTAAAGCCAGATGCAAGGTTGCACACGCTCTGAGTTTGTTTGTGCTGGCAAGAGGCCCTGGGGATGGATGGACACACACACACACACTATAAAAATAAACAGATAGCATCAAAAATAATTAAAACCCACTCACTGCCCGTGGTCAAACTCCTGGTGCCATGTACAGAGTTCTGGTCTAGGCTTTGCAACCTCTACTATTGCATCTCTCTGTTGGCCCCTCTGCCAATGATGCGTAGCCCACCACAACCCACTAGCAGTGTTCAGATCCCTTGGGGTGAATGCTGGTGTGTCTCTGCCAGGCAAGGGTTCTAATGTGTTCTCCACATGTTACACACATAATCCCCAAATCCAGTAGTGCCTGAGGTGTGACCTGAGGTGAGTGAGTCCCGCGGGCCCTGCCACACGCATGGCTGGATGCTGTCAGTTACACCAGGACTGGATTCCAATCACAGGATGAGCTTGACTCCTCCCCACTGTCCTTCAGCCTCTCAAGATAGGAGCCAGGGCAAGAAGGCCCTTGCCCTGTGTAACCCCTCTGCCATGGCCTTGCCAGCCTCCAGACCCGTGAGCAAAGCCACTCCTATTTATTATGGATTTTCAGGCTGTCACTGCAGCCAAAGAGACCAAAACACGCCTCTTTGGAGTTGGCTTGGCAAACACCTTGCGTCTCTCTGGCCTCCGTTCAGCACTGAGCCCTCATTCTCCCAACATCTTCCTGAGCTGCCCGGTCAGCCGGATCATTGCCTTCCCCCGGCCCGGGGCTCCGCTGCACCTCACTCTGCCCTCGCCGCCCCCACCTCAGCAAACAGCTTCTTTGTTTACAGTCGGGGAGGCCCAGGAGTGGTGGCGGTGGTGGGGTTTGCTCTTCCCAGTGGCCCTGAGTCCGTCCCCGAGGCCAGACACTATGCAAGTGGGAACCAGTGGCTGCCAAGTGGGAAGCGGACGCCCAGCAACATGTGTGGGGGATGCATAAACATCCCAAGGCCTCCCTTCCCAGCCTCAGAGAAGACACACAGGCAGAGCAGAGGCCAGCTGTGAGGGACACCACTGTCAGGGACAGAGGAGGCGAGCGCGGAAGCCGGAGGTCTGCTGGAACCAGTGACCTCTCCACCTTGCGCGGACAGACACGTGCTTTGTTGCGCAGCAGGCTGGGGGCCGTGTACAGTGGCTGCCTGCATGAGGGTCACTGTGACGAGCAGCCGACAAGGCTCAGGAAGCAGTCTGCTGGACACACTCCTCATCAGAAAACTCGTGTGTGTGTGTGTGTGTGTGTGTGTGTGTGTGAGAGAGAGAGAGAGAGAGAGACAGACAGACAGACAGACAGACAGACGTTGATGTTTGGTTTGTTAATTTTTTTTTTAATTTTTAATTATTTATTTGAGAGCGACAGACACAGAGAGAAGGACAGAGAGAGAGAGAATGGGCGCGCCAGGGCTTCCAGCCTCTGCAAACGAACTCCAGACGCGTGCGCCCCCTTGTGCATCTGGCTAACGTGGGACCTGGGGAACCGAGCCTCGAACCGGGGTCCTTAGGCTTCACAGGCAAGCGCTTAACCGCTAAGCATCTCTCCAGCCCTGGTTTGTTAATTTTTAAACAACTGCTGGGAGAGAGTGTGGTCCTAGCTGGAAGCTTGTGTGCAGACATTCCTGACAGGCTGCATCTGAGGAACCGCCTTCCCCTCTGAACTTCTCTGAGAGGTGGAAAAGGCAGATGGAGATGCTGATGCCAAACACAGCCACGCCCCTCGAAGTTACCCAGTGAGCAGGGCACAGCTGCACCCAGAACCACCTTCCTGAAAGACCAATCGTGTGACTACGTAGCTTCCTCCAGGCAGCCACGCAGGGCACAGAGCATGGGTACTGGACCCAAACTGGTCCTGGTTCCTGTCCCCGCCTTGTTCCTACTAGGCTGTGTAACTTGGGGCAAAAGACTTGACCTCTCTGAGCCCCAACAACAAAATGAGACAATAAAGACTCCCATTTAAAGGGTGTGGTTGCCAGGGTGGTGGCACACGCCTTTAATCCCAGCACTCAGAAGGCAGAGGTGAAAGGATCGCTGTGAGTTCGAAGCCACCCTGAGACTACATAGTGAATGGACGGAGAGAGGAAAGAAAGGGGTGTGGTTATGAATTCAAAGGAATGTATACAAACAGCTCTCATGCATGGCCACTATTCAAAAGGTGCTCAATTCAAGCGATAAGCATGGACGTCAGGCTAGGAGCCCTGGCAGATCCTTGGCCCAGCTGGAGGGGATGGTTCTATCTTCATGCCAGGCAGGATAGGGTGTTTTAACAACCCAGTGTGATTACAGCCTCAGCTGCGCCTGTGGTGACTCCTGAGGAGACCCAGAGGCCCTGTACACATTGGTCTCCACCTGCCTGGGTGACCCTGATAGCTTCACTTCTTACCTACCTCCTTGGGAAGGTTGACCTTCCCTGCTCCAACACCTCTAGGTTTGTTCCAGTTGCACATTTTTGCTTGTTTTAAATTTTTTAAAATGAGATACAGAAAGAGAGAATTGGCATGTCAGGGCCTCCAACCACTGCAAGCAAACTCCAGATTTGTACGCCACCTTGTGTGCATGTGCGACCTTGCATCACCTTGTGTGTCAGGCTTATGTGGGATCTGGAGAGTCGAACATGGGTCCTTAGGCTTTGCAGGCAAGTGCCTTAACCACTAAGCCATCTCTCCAGATTTTTTATTTGACAGTGAGAGTGAAAGAAAAAGGGAGAGGAGGAGGGGAACAGGCACATGCCAGGGCCTCTAGCCACTGCAAACGAATTCCAGATGCATGTGCTACCTTGTGCATCTGGCTTGCATAGGTCCTAGGGAATTGAACCTGGATCCTTTGGCTTTGCAGGTAATGCCTTAATCACTAAGCCCCTCCACCTTATTTCTTGAGCCAGTTTCCCTCACTAAACCTGGAGCTCATGACTAGATGTGCTAACCAGCAAGCCCTCATCTCTGCCTTTCCAGCACTGAGTTTATAGGTACACATTACCACATCTGGCATTTTTATGTGGGTGGAGATTTTTTCTTTTGTTTTTAAAAAATATTTTATTTTTATTTACTTATTTATTTGACAGAGAAAGAGGGAGAGAGAGAGTGAGAAAATGGGTGTGCCAGGGCCTCCAGCCACTGCAAATGAACTCCACACATGTGTGCCCCCTTGTGCATCTGGCAAACGTGGGTCCTGGGGAATCGAACCTGGGTCCTTCAGCTTTGCAAGCAAACGCCTTAACTGCTCAGCCATCCCTCCAGCTCGGGGTGGGGATTTTTATGTAGGGATCTGGACTCAGATCCTATGTTGCACAACAACCACTTTATCCACTGTGCCATCTTCTCAGCCCCTGGCCTCAAACTCTCAATCCTCCTGCCTCAGCCTCTTGAGTTCTGGGATGACAGGCTGAATGGATGAATCATGAGCAAGTGCCACTGTGCCTGCTGGGAGATTTTTGTCAAAGGCATGCTTTCCAGCTCGTATTAATGTTATCTGTGGCCTTTCCTTGAGCCCATCCCAGGCAGGAAGTGACATCAGTGTAGGTCCTTCTGCAGAGCCAACGTGGTGGTGTGGGCTGTGGAATGAAGGACAAACGCCGTCCTCATTTCCTCTGAGAGGCCTCTGTGACAGCGGCATCCTGGTGAATGCAATTTTTGCGACGTGTGAGGTGCTGGGAGCCAGAGGCCAACTCCATGGTGCCCCAAGATCCTGGTCCAGGGTGAACATCCCAGAAAAAAAGCTTGTCTGTGGGGTGTGGAAGTCTATTACACACTCATGACCCGCAGGATCTCGTCAGAGTTGGCGCCAACCCAACAGTGGCTTTGAGCCTGGCACCTTTAAACCCAGTGACAGCTCCAGTGAAGAGCCGGCTTAGCGGATTAACTCACTTGCTCAAGATTCATATGTTCAGTCTAAGTCTATCCGGGGGTGACGGGGCTGTGCCTGGCACGGGGTGCACTGGTGAGAGAAGGGTCCTAGCCCACCCTCACTAGGATTACGGTCAGGGAGAAAGACACTGCAGGGGTACTCATGCGGATGACACATGTCACCAAGCACAAAGCTTGCGTTACAGACTGTTGTTCCTGGGGAGGGGGGGCAGCTGAGCAAACATCTGTTCACTCCAGATAGGGCACCGAAGACAGACCGAGGAAATGATTCCACCCGGATGCATCCTGGTGAACCCGTGAGTGCACTGCGCTTATTGACACAAGCACGGATGACCCCGGACCCGCCGCACCATGGGAATGTCTCACCCCAGCATGGGTGACAACCTCCTTCAGGAAACCTTCCACGTCCTGTACACTCTAGCACCTTCCCAAAACACAAGCAGCGGGGCAGAATGGCATGCAACTGGGAGGGTGTGCAGGAGGGAGTGGCTGGAATCTCAGGTGAGGGTTTGTCACAGCTGCCCTGGGTAGGGTGGTGACATCTGGGCTGCAGAGATGGTTCAGTGGTTAAATGTACTTGCTTGCCAAGATTGATAGCCTGGGCTCAATTCCCCAGTACCCACGTAAAGCCAAATGCACAAAGTAGTGCCCTTTCATTCTCTCTCTGCTTGCAAATAAATAACGGTTTAAAAATTTATTTATTTTTATTTGAGACAGACTGAAAGAGAATATGCATGCCAGGTCCTCTAGCCACTGAAAACGAACTCCAGACGCATGTGCCACCTTGTGCATGTGGCTTATATGGGATCTAGAGAACCGAACCTGGGTCTTTAGGCTTCTCGGGTAAGTGCCTTAACCTCTAAGCCATCTCTCCAGCCCAATAATAGCTTTTTAAAAGATGGTTACATCTATGTTGCGCTAAGAGGACAAAGTTCCACAGCACAGGGAAAGAGAAGGCTGAGTGGGACTACTTTCATTCATTCATTCATTCTTTCTTTCTTTCTTTCTTTTTGGTTTTGTGAGGTAGGATTTCACTCTAGTCAAGGTTGACCTAGAATTCACTATGTAGTCTCAGGGTGGCCTCGAACTCGTGGCGATCCCCCTACCTCTGCCTCCCAAGTGCTGGGATTAAAGGCATGCACCACCACGCCCGGCTTGTGTGGCTACTTTCTGAAGGGGCTCTGGTCAAGAAGTCCGGAAGCTGTTCTATCAGAGGCCTGCAGGGTGTGCGGACAGAAGGTGAGGCATGGTAGGTGCTGGGCACAGCACACAGAAGTGCAGCCACAGGGTGAAGCCTTCCCATGTTCAAGGGCAGAAGTGGGTCACGGGCAGTGGGAAAGAGGGAAAGTATCAAGGCTGGGGGGCTCAGGAAGGGGGGGCGGGTATGGCTGGCTAAGTGACCAAACCTGATGGGCTCCTCTGTGAAGAGTGGTCTGGAGGACCTCAAGGGAACCCTGGGCAGAGCCGTCCATCTTGGGTTGGATGTGCCCAGTGTTACTTATGGAGGGAGGCAGAGCTGGGACTTACACATTGGGGTCCCCCCTCCTGGAGATGCTCAGCAGTTGGAGGAAAGCCATAGCTGTCCAGCAGCCGAGAGAATTCGACAAGACTTCAGATCTGGGTGACGTCAGCCATCTCTCTCACTCAGCCTTGCAAGGGGAACCTCCAGCTGCCTGGGACAGAGGGGCCTCAGGCCCGGAGCAGTAGTACAGGCCCTGCCTGGTATTTACTGCGGCCACACAGAACTATGCATTGAGCATGGCATGTTCTCTGGGTTCATGGACCAGAGCCAAGAGGCACAGATGTGTGGCTGGTAACCAGATGAATGATGATTATTAGAAGGCGATCAGAGAGGCCTCATTCATGTCCAGACCCAGGCAGAGAAGGCAGAGGTAGTGTGGGGAGCTGGCAGTGAGGTGAGCCCCAGGAAGCTCCTTCCAGCAACAGGGAACGGGTCACACTCTGGAGACATAAGGCAAGTTTGCCTCTACTGCTTACCCAACTGCCTCCATTTCCTCATCTGTGTAAGGGGAGCAATGAGACTACCACCTTTCTTGTGAGTAGAGATTTCATGAAATGTGGGCTGCAGCAGGAAGGCAGCTACCTCCCTTCTGGGCACCCATGGGCAGCTCCTCTCTTTTGTGGTGCTGGAGGTGAACCCAGGCTAGGTAATGCTTTACCACTAAGCCACACTCCCAGTCTTCACAGCACCAGATATATCATACATACCCGTGTACATGTGTGTGGTTTGTATGTGGAGGTCAGAGGTTGACATAAGATGTCTTCTTCAATCACTCTCCATATTCTTCAGTAAGGCAGAGCCACTTGAACCCAGGGCTCGACAATTTGCCTGGTCTAGCTAGCCGGCTTCCCCGGGAGATCCGCTGTCTCTGCCTCCTGAGCGCTAGGATTAGAGGCGGGCTGCCTCATGGGTGCTAGACCAGATGGGAACTTCATTCCTCACAAGTAGGCAAGCGCAAACCACTGAACTGTCATCCCAGCCCTTTATCCCCCCCATCCCACCCCACAGAACCTCTTTTATGCTTTACAACCTGGTAAGGAGGCTGTGATTACCATCCCTGATTTACAGATGATACAAGGAGGTTCAGAGTCAGGAACTAGGGTAAAGAAAGGGAGTCAGGACCTGTGCAGCCGCCTGCCTGTGCAGCCTCAGGGATGGACCTGGTGCAGAGGGTTGAAGGCCCCTCTGGGGCCTGGCCTTAACCCCTCCCTGGGGCCACACTGCTCACTCTGTGGCCAGCACCACCTCTGTGTGAGGAGCTGATTGTCTCTCCTTGGAGGTCTGGGGACCCTCCACAAGAGCCTCATATAGTAAGGGGTAAATCTGACAACTGCCTTCTACACGAAGAGCACCCAGGTCCTCACAAGGGTGACGATCCTCCCCACATTGTTCTGGGGCTCTCTACACACTGCCTAGCTTGGGCTGACTCACTGTGGGTCTGATTCCCTGACAAGTGGGATCTGGAAGACAGAGCTTTCACCCCATATTCATTTCTGGAGCCATAGAAGGACCCAGGAAGGTATCAGGTGCACGGCAGGGTCTGAGTCACAAGTACTCAATAAATCTGCACAGATAGGAGGCCTGGCCCATGGCAGATCCACCCCACTCACTCCCAATATCCGCAGAAGGGGCGGGAAGAGGCCTAGTCTCCCTCACAGACCCAAAGGACCGCAGGCTTCTAGAATTTGACAGAAGCTAGTTGAACCTCCCACCCCTTTCCTTAGCTGGAAAGACACTTGTACTTCTGTGGACTATCTAGCTAAGGAAAGGTAGGCCTGGGGCAGATAGGACCCCATGAAGGATAGGACAAGGGAAGTTACGTGCCTTGGAATCTGGGGACCCAGAATCCATTATGGGTGGTATAGCCTCTAGTCACCACTTCACCCTGTGAAACTCAGCATCCTCCCCTGTAGCATGGGAACTGGTCAGTCCTCTTAGGTGTGCCTTGGCATTTGCTCTTTACTTTTTTGTTTTGTTTTGGTTTGGTTTTCGAGGTAGGGTCTCACTCTAGTTCAGCCTGACCTGGAATTCACTCTGTAGTCTCAGGCTGGCCTCGAACTCACAGCACCTCCTCCTACCTTGGCCTCCTGAGTGTTGGGATTAAAGGTGTGCACCACCACACCCAGCCTTTGCCTTTAATTGTTAAAGGCAATAGTGATCATAGGAACCTTTGAGCCTTGGCTGTAGGGCTCAGCCTGTGGACTATGACCAGGTGATTTCATTTCTCCGAGCCAGCAGTGAGCCTGCGCCCATCAGACAGGACCAGTAATTACTGGGGGACGAAGGTGTAGGACTCCAGGCAGAGTCTGGGGAAGGAGGACAAAGGATCTGAAGGGCCTGTGCAGGACAGACTCCTCCCCACAGGCCCACGCCCGAGCCTGCTCGCAGCCAATCTAAATGTCACTCTGGTATCTGAGATGCTTTCTGGGTGTAAATGGCCTCGGAGTTAGGTCTCTCTGGCCGTAGCAACTCGGAGCCAGCAAGCATGCCACGTTTGGAAGAGGCTCTCTCCACTTCAGAGAAACACACACACAATCTACTCAAGACTGGAAGGAATATTTCCAGACTTCCCCTGTTAGGGCGGCTCCAGGAGCCCTGTGTGACTCAACAATTAAAGCCCGGCGAAGTCGTCATGGCTCAGCATAGGTGGCGAGGATGACTAAGGAAACAACAGTGTGATGTGGCAGCATGGGTTTAGAAATCTAGGGTAATCCATTTTTGCCGGTCCACGGAAGGCAAGCTCGAGTCATTAAAAAGCAATCGTACTTAATCAGGCACGGAGAAGCCCGGCTCTGCCTCTCAGATCATCTCAGAATGGTTTCAGGGAACTGAAAAACCAACAGCAAGCAGGGAGGAGCTTATGGAAGACGTGCTCTGTGGGATTTCTGGGTCTCAGAGGGATTTAAGGAAAAATCATCGCCCAGACTGTAGCCATGGTGGTGGGAACTGTGGGGAATCTACGATGGCCCAGGACCGACCTCTTTCCACCAGGAGACCACACGGTGCTTTCTCAGAAAGTCGGCAAGGTACAGGAGCTGGCGAGATGGCTCAGATCCCTGACAGCTAGAGTTCAACCCCCAGAACCCACGCCAAGCCAGACACTGTGGTGCATGCGCCTATAATCCCAATATGCCTACAGCAATGGGAGGCAGAGTCAATCGAATCCTAAAGCTAGAAGTGAGCCAGCTAGTCTGGTGTTTGCAGGGGCAAAACAAGACAGACCCTGTCCAAACGCGGTGGAAGGTGAGAACTGACACCACAAGGTTGTTCACATGCATGCTGTCCCACACACACACACACACACACACACACACACACACACACACACACACTCACACACACATACACAGCCAGCAAAGTAACAGATAAAGGGGTAATTAGGATGCAGGGTTCGACAGGTGCTAGAAACGGGGTGGGATTCTCCGGGTCTGGAATGTGACTTTATCACTGGCTAACTGTGTGGCCTCATAGGCTTTCTGTGTCTCCGAGAGCCCCACTTTCTGCATCTGTGAAGTGAGCTGCCCCACTGGGTGGTAAATGAGTGGATTCCTGTACAGCATCTATCATGATGCCTGGTACACAAGGAGGTCTGGAGAAAAACCAGCCTGGCTGTTCTCTGTGGAAGGAAGCCTGAGATGACCTTGGGTCTGGATCAGGAAGGAAATGCAGGGATCAGCAGGGTGTCGACATGTAGAAAAGGCTTTCCAGGGAGAAAGTCCAGCCGGCACAAAGGCCCTGAGGTGACCCGTTGTCAAGGAGAGTGCAGGGTGAGGGAGGCAGCTGACTGCTAAGCAGACTCCTCTGGGAAGGAGATGGGAGCAGGCTGAGGGGCTCAGACTCCGAGACGGGGACACACGGGGGGATGGGGGGATGTGGCTAGATGGGGACTGAGGGGAGTGCGATCTTCAGAGGAGGACAGGGCAGCTTCGGGGCCAGGCTCGTTGCAGGCTCTAGAACCACCTCTCAGTTCTCAGACCACACGGAGTGCTCACTGGCAGCAAGGACAATCATCCAGGGTCCCAGCCCCCCCCTCGCCCTCTCAGGGGCCCTTCCCTGAGGCAGAGCTGAGGTGGGGAGCTGCTGCCCGGGCAAGAGCTGCACGTCTGGCCCTCAGCACCCGGAAGGGGCTTGGGAGCCAGTTCTAGCTAAGAGAACGTGGGCACAAGCTTACACAGTACTACCAGGAGTTCACACAGAAACCTCCAAGACTGTGGCGACCTTGGCAGTCACCGTCTGAAGATGACGGCCCTCAATCAGCCTGAGTGCCTGAGTGGCCATGAGCAGAAGCAGGGGCCCCCACCATCCACTCGCCTTTATGTGACAGACAAGCAGCTGCTGCCTTGACGCCCTGTCATGTCTGGGTTTACCTGTTACAGCAGCTAGCCCGGCCTTACACGCACACACACACACCGGCTAACGGAATGACCTCACACACCCGAGTCCACCTCTCTCAGCTTGGTTCACACAGTCGGCAGTGATGGCTCAGTAGGACCCCAAGCATGACAGGTGCTTGGTAGGCAGGATGGAGGTCCCCCCCCACTTCCCCATCACTAAGACTGCTGAAGAGAAAGACTGAGCCCAGGCCCTGGGAGGAGGAGGAGGCTCAAGCAGGACTGGGGGCAGTGGGGGGGGGGAGCTCCAGGCTTGAGGTCCAGGTTCACTGCTGGTCCTGACCCCGGCTCACCCTGGGAGTTAGATGCATCCCTCAGCAGACAGGCCCCAGCTGAACCATAAAGGAACAGCGCAGCTCCTCTTGATGACTTCTTCGAGCCTCTCACAACTCATTAGCAGGAAATGGTCCTCCCTGCCAAGGAGATGCCTGCCTGATTTTCAGACACGTCAGGTAGAGTCTGTTATCAAAACCTTGTCATGTCTCCACACGGCTCTGCGCGCTCCACGCTGCGCCCTCGGCCAGGCTCCGCTTGGCGGCTCAGCTGGGCGCGCTCTGCCTCTGAGAAGCCTGGCTGAACGCTCACTCCGCGGGTGTCTGGCCAGGAGGGGGGCTGGGGGACGAGGCCTGCATGGGTGGCCGAGGCCCACTGCTTCCCCAGCATCCCAGGCTTCTGGCGCAGGCCTGGCTCTGATGACAGAAGGGGAGAGAGGAGGAAGGCAAAGGGATCGGTGACAACCTGCCCTTGGCCATGGGTGCAGCTTCCACAGGACGCAGCTATCCCTGTCCCTTTGATGGGGGGAGGGCTGCACTCTGCCACAGCCTGAGCAGGGTGGGAGAATGCGCCCTTGTTCTCGAGAGCCGGGGACTGGGGCTGAGGCTACCTCATCCCACACACTGGCCCCTACTGTCACAACGTGCAGCGGGACAGACACTAGCCTCCACCGCACTTGCTCGCTTGTCCCTCTCCTGGGACCACGCGCACTGGCTCCAGCTGGTGTCCTAGAAAGGATCCTTCACACTCCCCACCAGAGTGAAAGCCACTGGCACCCAGGACCAAACACTGAGGACCTGTGGCATGCACAGGTCTTTCTCTTTTTAATTTTAATTTATTTATTAACATGCCTATGTGTGCCTGTGTGGTGGGGAGGTGGGTGTCTGCATGCGTGCTTGCACAGAAGAAGGCCTGTTGGACTTTAGGTGGGTATCTGGAGAATTGAGCCCCATCTGTCAGGCTTTGCAAGCAAAACTTTTAGCCCCTGAGCCATCTCCTCAGCACTGCCCCCTCCCACCAAGTCTTTTAGCAACTGGGATGAGTGAGCGTGTCACTACCACTTAAGCACTGCCAGCATCCTTACCTGACAGTGGAGGAAACTGAGGCTCGTGGCAATAAAACACCTGGTGCCCAGTATCACTCAGCGGTACTCTGAATCTGGTCTAGCAGCTTCCTAACTGTCGCGACGAATGTTTAACGTCCTATACAGAAAGTGCCAGACTGGGAATTTTATCCTTACTGCTCCTTGAAGCTATTTACCACACAGGTGGATATAGTATCTTCGTTTCTGGAGGACAAAGCGGAAGTTCGGAGAGGTTAAGCCACTTGTCCAAGACTGTGTCACGGTAAATAAGCGGGAACCGTGGCCCGGATGTCCACAGCAGTGCGCTCTCTTTCTCCACCAGTTGCCTCACGGGTGAGAAGGCCCCCAAGTGGGGAGCACAGAGAAAGAGGGGTCAAGATTCTACAGAGGCGAATCCATGGAGTGAGAGGGCAGGAGCATCCGACCACTGGGTGAGAGCTCTTGCTATGCAAGCTTGAGGATCAGCACATTAAAAAGCTGGGCATGGCCACGTAACAGAAGTAGAGACAGGAGGATCATTGCGGCTCCCTGGTCAGCCAGACCAAGTGGGAAACAGCGAGCTCCAGGTTCAGCGAGAGACTCTGTCTCAGGGAAGTAAGGAGGGTAGAAGAGCAACAGAGGAGAACCCTGATATCTTCCTGTGGCCTCTACACACGTATGCATGGGATACATGTATTTACACGCACATGTGCTTACACCTCACGCATGTTCAACTTACTATGCACACACCTTACAGGAAAGGTGAGAAATGTTATTAAAATGTTTTCATAGGGCTGGAGAGATGGCTTAGCGGTTAAGGCGCTTGCCTGCAAAGCCACAGGACCTGGATTCGATTCCCCAGGACCCATGTAAGCCTGATGCACATGATGGCCCATGTGTCTGGAGTTTGTTTGCAGTGGTTAAAGGCCCTGATATGCCCATTCTCTCTCTACCTGCTCCCCCCTCAAGTAAATAAAATAAAAATAATTGTAGAAAAGCAAAAATTGTTTACCTGCTAACACTGGGCATACCGGGCATGCTGGGCACAAGCGGCTGGCACCTGCTGTAAGCTCAGGTCACCCTGGCTGCATTCTTGGATAGCTAAGGGTTAAGACAGCAGCAGTCAGGGTAACAGGTGTGACTACTCAACCTTTCCTTGGCCTGGAGGAAGGGGCCCTTCCCTTCATCAGGTGCAGGCACCACCTGGCCAGATAACCTCTCCACCCCACTGCATTGCAGCCAAGCTTCTGCGTCAGGTCGCCAATAAACACCCAAAGTCCACAGCCGCCCCGGGCACCAGGAGCCAAGGAAAAAAGCCAAGACTTGCAGGCTGGGGCTGCCACAGCTGCTGTAAGCCCAGCAGTGCCAAGGGGCCCCATGCCTGAAGACCCCATGCCAGAGGTCACGGCCATGGAATTATCTCGCCATGGCTCTGACAGGCTCTTTGTGACTCAGCCCCGCCTCACAAGGCAGCTCCTTTGTCATCTTTCACCTCATGCGCTGCCACAGTCCATCAGCAAGCCGCAGGGCCTTGCTCCTCCCAGGCTGAACTTCCTCCTGGAATGCCCTCCTTCCTCCCTGCCTCAGATCCTCTGGCTCTAAGGTGCACACCTGCTGTTCCCAATGGCCCCAGATCTGTCCCCCTGGTCCAGATAGTGCAAAGTCTCCTCAGAAGCCACACACCCTAAACTTCCACCAAAGCACACTTTCTCCAACAATGCTGCATGGAGGCCCAAGTTAGGGGAAGAGGAAG
This sequence comes from Jaculus jaculus, assembly GCF_020740685.1. Taxonomy (NCBI): domain Eukaryota; kingdom Metazoa; phylum Chordata; class Mammalia; order Rodentia; family Dipodidae; genus Jaculus; species Jaculus jaculus. The sequence continues at coordinate 58,203,095 of NC_059106.1, read as the reverse complement.
AGCCAGGCCTGGATGGGAGAAGAGCAGAAAATCCGGTGGGATGAGCCAGGACACACCTCCTGTTGCCTTCTGGGAGTCTGGGGGTGGCCTCCAAGGGACCTAGCAGCTCACCCTAGTGCCCCTCTGCTTGCACCTATACTCAACAATGTGCAGCCCTGCTCCCACGGGTGCTGGGCACACTCCGGGAACATATGCTGTCTGTTGGAAGAAGAAGCAGTTCCCTCACCAGCGCCCAGCTCGGTGCCACCTGCTCTGTGAAGTCCTCAGAAGTGGGGTCTGAGGCTCCCTCTCTGCATCCCCACAGCACTCTGACATCATTATGATGTGTGGAGCCTTCCAGTCTACCACCCATCAAAAACTGTGGGCTGGAGAGATGGCTTAGTGGTCAAGGTGCTTGCCTACGAAGCCTAAGGACCCAGGCTCAATTCCCCCAGTGCCCACGTTAAGACAGATACATGAGGTGGCGCATGCATTTGGAGTTCATTTTGCAGTGGTTGGAGGCCCTCTCTCTCTCTATATATATGTGTGTGTGTGTGTATATATATATATGTATGTATGTATGTATGTATGTATGTGTGTATGTATGTATGTCAGTATATGTTTGCAAATGATTAAACAAAAAAATATTAAAAACATATTTTTTTTAAACTTTGCAAACTGAGCATGGCGGCGCACACCTTTAATCCCAGCACTTGGGAGGCAGAGGTAGGAGGATCACCATGAGTTTGAGGCCACCCTGAGACTACATAGTGAATTCCAGGTTGGCCTAGGCTAGGGTGAGATCCTACCTTGAAAAAAAAAAAAAAAAAAACCTTTCTGAGGGGGCTCCTGGGGACAATGCTAAGGGCCCATCACCTTTGCATCCTGGCCTAGAACTGCCTTGTGATTAAATAAGCTTCCTCCCGCTAAGGTCCCCACGTGCCCGCTTGGCCTCCCTTCCAGGTCCCGAGAGGAATAGAGGAATAAACTGTCTCCTTTGTCCCTTCACCACCTTGGTATTGACCGAAGCTGGGTTTTAATGGCCTGCTGACAAAAGGCAGCTCCCACGTTCATTTTCCTTGGCTAATTACATTTCCCAATTGCAACGCTTATCTGGGCTGGTGTTAAAGACATAATCAGTTTCCAGAATGGATTCAAAGGAGGTGAGAAGCAAGAAAATAATTAAGCCAACTTCTGATTGAATCAAATAATTAAGCAGATTAAATCGACTGCCTGTGATCCACAGCCTGGGCGGGCGTGGGGAGGGCACTGCTCGATCCATCGGATCGATCACAGAGATCGCTTCTGATGGCCTTTGGGATGGGCAGTGATAGCGTCGCCTCCAAAGTGTGGCAGTAAAGGAGCGACTGTCTCAACTGGATGGGAATCAAGGTGGCGGAACTCTTGTTTGGGTAAAACATTCAGGGTTTAGCAAAAGAAACATCGAGAGCCAGGGACAGGGCTGTGGAGTCCTGGTTCATAGTTTTGTCCCATGTTCACGCTCTGAGCTCCTAGACCTCAGCAACCAGCTGACTTAGCCAGTGATAGAGAATCTGGCTGGCAAAGGCTGCAAGTCACACCTGCTTATTCCACTTGCTTTCCTGCCCCTTTGCCATCTCCACAGTGGCCAAGGCTGAGCTGCTCCCATCATCCCAGCCAATACAGCCCTAGGTCAGCTAACTCCAAGGAGGACCCCAAAGACCTGGCCTGGACCAGTCGGGCCCAAAGCCCCTGAGCTACTTCACCATGCCCTGCTGCCTGCAAGGGAGGGGTTTTTTGGGGGGGGAGGATATCTGTCATGCAGCATTCTCACTGCACTAGATGCCAAGGCAGGGTCCCTAAGCCTGACCAGTGTGGCTTTGCTGCAGGCCCAGCCTCCAGAAGGTTCTCTCAACTGAATTCCAGAATCACTTAGCAGAGAGTCAGGCGTTCAAACAGTGAATCTTTACTCGGTCACTTTTCTGGACCTCACAGCTTCCTGGAAGGTGTCAAGCCAGGGTTCATTCATCTCATTTTACAGAGCCAATCAATTAGAAACTCAGGGAATCAATCAATTAAGAGCCAGAGACCGTGGCTAAGGACGGTGAAATGAAGGAATGCCCTAGAAACTGGCAAACAGCATGAGCATTTAAGGGAGATGACACGGGCTGGAGAGATGGCTTAGTGATTAAGACACTAGCCTGCAAAGCCCAGGGAACCAGGTTCAATTCCCCAGTATCCACACAGGCCAGAAGCACAAGGTGGCGCATGCATGTGGAGTTTGTCTGAAGTGGCTAGAGGCCCTGGCCTGCTCTCTCTCTCTCTTTCTCTCTCTCTCTCTCTCTTCCTGACTCTCTCTGTCATAAATAAATAAATTAATGAAATATAAAGAGAGACAATGCATTCATCTACGAGGACAACAACTGGGAGAAGATGACGGGAAGGAGCCATGAGCCCCCAGCCAGCGAGACGGGAACACAGTGGAAAATTCAGTAGAGGAAACTTCCTAGAATAGAACCAGAAATAAAGAGACAAATGCTAGAAGTGAAATGACAAGGCAATTAGTAGACCCGCTCAGGAGATCTAACAACCAATATCTAGGAATTCTAGAAATGGAAAGAGCAAAAGGAAGAAGGTAAAGACATAATTCAGACTAAGGACGGTGGTGAGGCACACCTTTAATCCCAGCATTCGGGAGGCAGAGGTAGGAGGATCGCCGTGAGTTCAAGGCCACCCTGAGACTCCATAGTGAATTCCAGGTCAGCCTGGGCTAGAGTGAGACCCTACCTCAAAAAAACTAAAAAGGAAAAAATAAAAAGACATTATTTAAGATCATGTCTGAGAACAAAGGGTTTCCAGGCTGGAAAGTCCTCTCATGTCTCAGCATGATGGAAGACAGGAGACCCACTAAGGGTTGTCATCATGAGTCTCAAAATACCGAGGACACAGAGGGCCTGTGAGCTTCCAGAGAGAAAGACACACTTGTATGATCAGGTATGGAAACGGCACCAGGCTTCTCTTCACATGCTGGAAACAGTAGCTCCATCTCAACATCGTGAAGGAAAACAACTTTCATCCATGACTCTTTTGTTGTTGTGTTCATGTTTCACTGAACAGCAGGAGGCCGGAGTCCCAGCTGCGCGCTCTTGCTGCCTTGGGGTCGCTGACCACCGCGGCGCCCTGCTCCGGTGGGCTCTGCCCTCAAACTCTAAGCCAATGGCATTCTGTCTCCTCTCAAGTTGCTTTTGTCAGGGGTTCTGTCACAGCGAGGAGAAGAATAACCAGTATGGATGTCCACCTCTCCCCAGCACTACTGGAGAATCCAGACAGGGCAAGCAGGCAAGATGGAGAAATAACAAGACACCGGGGGAGAGAAAGAGGAACACTGTCTCTTTGCGACATGCCTCATCGTTAAAGGTCCTAATCTAGTTAGACACGACCGAAGGGGCTTGGGAGATGGCTCAGCCGGCAAGACCACTCGATGCACAAGCATAAGGGTTGAGTTTGATCCCTAGCACCCACTGCTACAGGTTCAAAGCCACCCCGGTAGTCCACATAGTAAGACCCTGTCCCAAAAAGCAAAAAATAAAAAAAGATAAGGAAGGGAGGGAGGGAAGGCTCACAGAATACTGGCAAAATCATATAGCCCATGAAAGACTGACACCCATGAGGAACTCTTATAATTCAAAACGAAAAGAAAGTACCCAATCAAACTAAAAGCATTGCATTTGAGGTATATATATTTAAAATATGTCATTTATTTATTTGAGAGGGACAGAAACAGAGTGAGAAAGTGCATGCAGATAGAAAGAGAATGGGTGGGCTGGGGAGATGGCTCAGCGCTTGCCTGTGAAGACCAAGGACTCCAGTTCGAGGCTCGATTCCCCAGGAGCCACATTAGCCAGAAGCACAAGGGGGCGCATGTGTCTGGAGTTCGTTTGCAGTGGCTGGAGGCCCTGGCATGCCCATGCTCACTCTCTCCCTCCCTCTTTCTCTCTCTGTCTGTTGCTCTCAAATAAATAAATAAATAAATAAATTTTTAAAAAAGAAAGAGAGTGGGTGCACCAGGGACCCTAGCGACTACAAATGAACTCCAGATGCATGCGCTGCCTTGTATATCTGGCTTATGTGGGTAATGGGGAATCGAACCCCCAGGTCCTCAGGTTTTACAGGCAAGTGCCTTAGCTGCTAAACCATCTCTCCAGTCCTGATGTATATTTTTATTTTTAAATATTTTTATTTATTTGCAAGCAGAGAGAGATAGAAGAGAGACAAACAGAGAAAATGAGCATACCAGGACCTCCAGCTGCTGCAAACCAACTCCAGATGAGTGTGCCACTTTGTGCATCTGGCTTTAGGTGGGTACTGGGGAATTGAACTATGGTCATTAGGCTTTGCAGGCAAGCGCCTTAACCACTGAACCATCTCTTCAGCCCCTGTATATTTGTTGCTTTAAAAAAAATGTATTTATTATTTGAAAGCAGGAAAAGAGAGAGAGAGAGAATGGACACAACCAGAGCCTCTAGCTACTGTAAATGAACTCCAGATGCATGTACCACTTAGTGCATCAGGCTTTACGTGGGTACTGGGACGGCAAACCTAGGCTTGTAGGCTTTGCAAGCACGTGCCTTTAACCATTGAGCCATCTCACCAGCCCCTTGAATGCATATTTAAATATAAATTTCTCCAAAGTAAATTTACATATAGGGCTGGGGAGCTGGCTGAGCCGTAAGGTGCTGCCAGGCACGTGTGAGACTTGAGTTCCTCCTGCAGCACGCTCGTGAAGACCTGGCCATGGCAGAGCATGCCTGCAGTCCCCGTGCTGGGGAGGCAGAGAAAGGCAATCCCTAAGGGGTACAGCCTAGCTAGTCTAGCAGAGTCGGTGAGCTCTGGGTTCAGTGAGAGAGCCTGACGCAGAAAGATAAGCTGGAGAGTGACTAAGACATCTGACATCAATCCCTGGTCCAAACACACACACACACACACACACACACACACACACGTGTGCACCCATAGTCATAAGAACACACATACACATATCCAGAAAGATAATTATTTTATTTTGTTTCAAGGTAGGACCTCATTCTAGCTCAGGCTGACCTGGAACTCACTATGTATTCTCAGGCTGGCTTGGAACTCTGGGATTAAAAATGTGTGCCACCACGCCCAGCTAAGATAGTTATCTTAAAAAATAAAATATATGAAAAGTCAACAAATACATGGAAAGGTACTCAACATTATTAGCTATTAGGGAAATGCAAAGCAAAACCATGATGAGTTACTTCATCTCAGTGTACAGGAAAAGGACAGGCAATAGGTGCTGGTAAGGACATGGGGAGATGGGCACATCCTGCAGACAGAGGGGCCAGCAAAGCAGAGCAGCCTCTTTAGAAACTATTTGGCAGTTCTTCAAACACCTCAACATGGAGGTTCCACATGGCTGCAATTCCACTAGACATGTGTACCCATGAGAAATCAAAGCATATGTTCATATGAAAGTCCGTACGCCATGTTCATGGCAGCATTACTCACTGAGGCCAAGAAGGGAACACCACCCAGATGTCAGTCATGACAAGCCCAGAGCTACATGGGCTAGATCCAGTGAGAAATACGACGGCAACAGAAAGAAAGGATGTGCTGACGCACGCTGCCACGTGGAGGAGTCTGGGAAAATTATGCTCAGGACAAGAATCCAGACACAAAAAGATCACAGAGGTCACACGCCTTCATTTTTATGAACTCTCCGAAACCTGAAAATGTACACAGACCACAGGTCTGGGGTTGAGTGTGGAAACAGTACGTGACTGTACCCAGATTCCAGGTTTCTTTGTAGGTGATGGAGATGTCCAAAAATTACATTGTGATGGCTTATGTAACTCTGTAAATAAATTAAGATTCACTGAATGGTACACTTAAGATGGTTGACTTGTGATATGTGAATTATATGTTCACAAAATAATTTAAGAAAACATGCAACAGGGGCTGGGGACGTGGCTCAGTGGTTACTTATTTGCAAGCCTGCCAACCTGAATTCTATCCTTCTCAGTGTCCACATCAAGCTGGACAGACACACAGGGGTCCATATGTCTGTAATCCCCAATGCGCCTACATCAGTGGAAAGCAAAGCCAGAGAATCTAGAAGCTACTGAGCAACAGCATCAAAACAATGAGAGAGGGCTGGTGAAATGGCTTAGCGGTTAAGGCATTTGCCTGTGAAGCCTAAGGACCCCAGTTTGATTCCCCAGGACCCATGTAAGCCAGATGCACAAGAGGACACACGCATCTGGAGTTCGTTTATAGTGTCTAAAGGCTCTGGTGCACGCATTCTCTCTTTCTCTCTGTCTGCCTCCCCCCCACCTCTCTCTCAAATTAAAAAAAAAAAAAAAAGAGAGAGACCCTGCCTCAAGAGAAGCTGGAGGGAGAGGAGAAACCCAGTGGTTGTCCTCTGACCTCCACATGCATGCAATGACACATGTGCCCATACATACACATGGTGCACATATACACACAGACACACACACACAAAATAAATATAAGAAAAAAAGAGAGATCAGAAGATCCCCAGAGGCAAGAGCTCATGCAGCTGTCCATGGGTGAGAGAGAAAACATCAGGCTAAAAGGCTACAGGAGAGATTTATTCAAGAGGAAGAGACCAATGTGACTCCTAAGGCATACAAACATTGAGAGATTTATACAACTGTGGGGACACAGGGAGATACACAGCAACAGACATGTAACAAGCTGAGCAGCAATCAGGGCAATTGATAACTCCTGACAAAACAATGGTTCTGTAGTAACAGGAAGGAAAGAGATTAGCCTTGGGGAGTGATGCTGATGTTGATGCTGATCACAGATTAACCAATATCACAATACCCCTGTAACAGGGAGTGTGTGTATGTGTAGCTACAGTGAGACATCAACATAATCAAACCCCACTAAAGTAGCTTTTAAAAAACCAAAACACGGCTGGAGAGATGGAACCTAAGAATGCATATTTGCATCTCCAGGTCCCACATAGCCAGATGCAGTGAGACAAGCACGCGATGTTGCACTGTGCCACAAGGGGGCGCATGCATCTGGCGTTCGTACACAGTGGCTGAAAGGCCCTGGGGTACCCATTCTTTCTCTCTCTCTCTCTCTGTGTCTCACTCAAAAAATTAAATTAAAAAAAAAACTATGGCTGGGGAGAGGGCTCTGCAGTTAAAGACACTTGCTTGCAAAGCCTGATGACCCGGTTCAATTCCCCAGTACCCACCAAGATCCAGATGCACAAAGCACTGTATGCAACTGGAGTTCATTTGCAACAGCAAGAGGCCCTGGCACATCCATGCACACATACACATATGCACAAGTACACAAGTAAAATATTTTTTGTTGTTTTCTGCTTGTTTTGAGGCAAGGTCTCACTCTAGCTCAAGCTGACCTGGAACTCACTCTGTAGCCCCAGGCTGGCCTCAAACTCATTGTGGTCCTCCTACCTCAGCCTTCCAATGTGCGTCATCACGCCTGGCTCAAATAAAATAATTCTTCTTTGTTTTCCTGAGGGAGGGGTCTCTCTTTAGTCCAGACTGACCTGGAATTAGTCTCAGGCTGGCCTTGAACTCACAGAGCTCCTCCTACCTCAGCCTCCCAAATGCTGGGATTAAAGGTGTGCTCCACCACGCCTGGCTAAAATTATTTTTTTAAAAAAAACCCTGCATTTTTTTCTTTTGGTTTTCCAAGGTAGGGTTTCGCTTTAGCTCAGGCTGACCTGGAATTCACTATGAAGTCTCAGGGTGGCTCGAACTCACAGCGATCCTCCTGCCTCTGCCTTCCCTGTGCTGGGATTAAAGGTGTGCACCACCACACCTGGTTATGAATGTTTTAAGAAGTACTATTTGTTACAGCCCTAAACTTGACACAGTCCCACAGGCCACTGCCTGCAAAGGAAGCCATGGGCCATGGGGGACAGATACAGTGGACACTGCTCAGCACGCAAAGGAGCAGCTACCAAATTGCACAGAAAGATGAAGCACCAAGCAAGAGGAGGCACATAAGACGGCGGGCTTCTAAAGCCCTTGGAAGCCTCAGAGTGATAGGGAGTGACAGAATGCACACCCACGCGGGAGTGCCTGGGTGTGAAGGCTGACTGCCAAAGGACACAAAGAACCTTTCGCAAGTAAAAGTGTGCTGCATCTGGGTTTAGGTGACGGGGCAATGCCTATTTCAAAATGCACTGAGTTACACACTTTGGATGGGTGTGTTGGGTCATATTAAATCCAATACAGTTGAAATGAAAGCTAGAAAGGGATTCAGAGCCATCAAGTTTCCGGCGGGGTTAAAACCAAGGAGGCTCAGGGTGAGACTGATGTCACCCTGAGGCTGATGTACCTAAGTGTGATTTGCAGATGTTACCCATGTTTCTTGCTCCGAGAGGAGCAAATGTGTAGACTGTCCTGGTTAACTGCCATTCATCTGTCCTCTGCTCTGTTCTACTGGGGCTTTTCTGTGTATTACAGCACCCAGGGGCCTCCATTTAGAGGAGGTACCATGAGGCAGAGAGAAGGCGCCATATTTCTCCCCCATGTCCTGTATGCTTAACGTGCTACTTTTACTGAGCCTGACACTCTCTTCCCCTGGTCCTTTCTGAGTCCCTGAGTCTGTCTTCATTGAGGGTATGTGGTGGTAGTGGTTGGGGGAGCTACTATTGGGTGATGTCTCTCTTGCTCTCTCTCTCTTTTTTCAAGGTAGGGTCTCACTCTAGCCCAGGCTGACCTGGAATTCACTATGTAGTCTCAGGGTGGCCTTGAACTCACAGTGATCCTCCTACCTCTGCCTCCTGAGTGCTGAGATTAAAGGCGTGTGCCACCATGCCCAGCTCAATCTCTCTCTCTTTTTAATGTTTTATTTTTATTTATTTATTTGAGAGAGGGAAATAGGCAGGGAGGGAGGGAGAGAGAGAGAGAATGGGTATGCCAGGGCCTCCAGCCATTGCTAACATACTCCAGATGTGTGTGCCCCCTTGTGCATCTGGCTTATGTGGGTCCTGAGGAATCAAACCTGTATCCTTTGGCTTTGCAGGCAAGTCATTTATTTAACCACTAAGCTATCTCTCCAGCCCTGGGCTGATGTCTTGGTGGGGAGTGAGGGGAGCAAGAATGGGTAGAGGCAGCTATGATGGCCTGGCCATTAGGTGTCTTGACTTAGCATAAATAAGCTGGAATTTTTCATCTCTATTAGTCTTTACAAGTTGGTGCCGTGGGACTGGGGCATGCCCCTGGGCAAGGAGGTTGGGTAGCAGAGAGGAATGTGGCCGAGACCTACTGTGCCCAGCATGCCTCCCTTCTAGTAGATGGGTGCTGCAGGCCTGAAAAAGCAGCCAGGTGACATCCCACATACCCTTCACATCTAGGGGTTCTGCCTACTTGCTGGTCCCAGGGGGCCAGGGATCCGCGTTCTCTTCATTAAATTCTCATGATTGGCGGGGCTAGGGAGATGGCTCTGCAAGCTGCTAAAGTCACTTGCTTGCAAAGCCTGAGGGCCCAGGTTCAATGCCCCAGCACTCGTGTGACTCCGGGAGCCAAGTGACACCTGTGTCTGTGTCCCAAAGCTCCTGACTGACCGGGAGGCAGAGGCAGGAGAACCTGAAGCTAGTCAGACAGCTCATTTGCAGTGACAAGAGACCCTGTCGCGGAGAAGGTGGAGCACAGACTCCTCAGTTAGTCTCCGACCTCCACATGCAGGCTGTGTCACCCGCCCGTACACACACGCAACAGACTAGCTGAATGAATGAATGAATGAATGAATGAATGAATGAATTCTCATGACTGGAAAAATACAACTGAAGAAAAACCAAGGAGGCTTCACAGAAGATACCCTGTGGAAGCCTGGGCTTGCCCAGTGACTTTTATCTCACGAGGCTGAGGCAGAAGGATCATGAGTTTGTGGTAAGGACTGTGCTCCAAGGGGGCCTGGGTTACTGTCTCAAGTAACAGAAGAAAAAAATAAAAACCCAGAGATGTTTCTCTTGTGTTTCTCTCTCACTGTCTGAAATAAATATTTTTTTAAAGGGTTGAAGAGATTGCTCAATGGTTAAGGCACTTGCTTGCAAAGCCTAAGGGGCCAGGTTTGATTTCCCAGTACCCAAGTAAAGCCAAATGAACAAAGTGGCACATGTGTCTGGAGGACTTGGTGTGCCCATTCCATGTGTCTGTCTCTCATTGTCTCAAATAAATAAATAACTTTTTATAACGACAGAGATTTAGTGGCAAGCAGATGGTTGTCTCTCCAAATGTCTACCTGCCCTGATTTCTACAGAAACAGGAGCTACAAGTTGAGACTTAGCACATGACCCAGTCGCTATGTGTAGGCATGGGACCAGGTTCTGACTAACGAGATGTATGTTGAAGTGGCATGCGGGATTTTTCAAGGGAAGAGACATTCTCTTTTCTTTTTCTGTTCCAGCTGGCTGGAATGCGATCAGGATGACTGGAGCCAGAGCAGCTATCTTGAGCCACAATGTAAAAGCCACTGCTAGGAGGAAGCTGAGTCCTCAATGAAGGCAGAGCCAGTTCTGGTCTCCTACCCTGCCTACCTTGACTTGGGAGAAAGGAGTGAAATCCTAACTTCTCATCATGACCATTTTGGATGTTACATTAGTCATAGTAAAATATGATTAATATAAGGGAAAAAGGCAGAAGAGAAGTGATATGCTAATGCCCTCAGTGCTTCAGGCCCTCCAGAACACTCTCATCATCATCATCATCATTTTTCTCTACCCTGCTTGAAGGCCTGCTGCCCCTCACTTGCCCTTTGCCAGGCCTTGCCATGCAGCAGGTACTCGGTGAAAACCAAGTATGTAGGCCGGTCCCAGCCTCAGCTCAAGAGATGCTAATTGCTCTCTGAGGGTACCTGGACCCTGCTGTTACCACAGCAACCCCCACACCTGTTCCAGAAGTTTCTTGTGAGGCCCCAGGTACTTGCTGAAGGTAAGAATTTATTGAAGGCTGCTGAAGCAAGCTGTCAGGGGTCCACATCCCAGCCCCCTCCCGCCCCCCGCTTCTCCAGATGAGCAGTTAACAAGTCTTTGAGCAAGCTTCCAGCTCACAGCTACGGTTCCAATGTAGACACAACCAACGGCTCCGGTGCGTGAACACTCGGTCCTCAGCTGGTGGTGCTGGGTTGGGAGGCTGTCGTGCCTTGAGGAGGGGGGCCTAGCTGGAGGAAGTGGGTCACTGGGAGGCGAGCCTTGAGAATCAGGGCCTGGGCTGGGCTTGTGGCCCAAGCATTCTGCTTCCTGATCCACTGAGCTGTATGCAAGCTCCCACCACCAGGGACCGGGCTCAGCTGCGGTGCCCGCCGGCAAGAACTGTCCCGCAACGAAAACCCATGAGCCACAGCAAACCTCTCCTCCCTTAGTGTGCTGCTGACAGATGGTTTGTCACAGCATGAGGACAGGAACCACTACAAGCACCATCCCCAGCTCCTAGTCTACATTCTGTTTGGGGCAGTTGTGTTCAGACCACAGCAACACGGATGAGCACGTGACTCTGGCTTCAGCCACTCCACACCTTTCATTCCTCGGGACACAAGCATTCACGGGGGGGCGGGTGGGGGGCAGAACCAGCCCATCAGTGCTGACGGGGCTTAACTGAAACGTTCAAGAGGACAGCACTGTTTCTTCTACAAGATGCCAACTGCGTGTGCATGGAGGTAAAAGTTACCATAGCAACTGGCTAACAAGAAGGAAGAGCCATTCTGAGAACAGAGAGAGCCCAGAGAAAACAGGCATCAAACAGAGAGAAACTGAGGCTTCATCTGAACCCTGCAACCTGAGCCTGGAGCCCAATGCCAATAACTTGAAGTCATGTCATTAGTAGATTCCTTTAGGGCTTAAATCCAATGAGCTCCAGTCACTCACACATCCCAGCGTACAAACTCAAGACGGCCGCCGCCCAGTATCATCGTCATTTAGTACTAGCACCTGATACTGATGGGGACCAGGGCGCCACCAGGTTGTGATGTCAAACTCCACTTCCTTTTGAGTGTGAGAACTCAGACAAGGCTTCATTGATTCTCCCTGCTCCGTGACATTGTAAACCAATCTCCTGTTATCAGCATTGCAGATTCCCCTATAAAAACACGGGAGTCTAAAATGTTAATCTGAGAATTAGTGGACATTTACCTTCTTTTGGATCGGTATAATTTCCTCCCATTTTTTTTATATCTGCTTTCTGAGCCACCTCATTTATCTAAGCTTTCAGAAGCTCATGCAAAACACATAATGCACTTCAGCCACAAAAATCAATGCTGGAGGATGCGTGTTTTTTTTTTTTTTCCTCAGGATTGCTATGGAAATTCTCTTACTGCTTCTGAGGCCTGACTGCAAACATTTTTATTCATGAATAAAAAGCCAGAATAGTTTCACTTATGAACAAGCTTTTTCTTAATTATCAAATCAAGGAGGAAATGAAATTATGTATAGTTGTTTGCTTGCTTGTAACAGGGTCTTATGAAGCCCATGCTGGCCTAGGACTCTATGTAGCTGAGGCTGGCTTTAAATTCTTTCCGATCCTTCTGCCTCTGCCTCCTGGGTAATGGGATTAAAGGCATGAGCCACCATACCTGGTTGGTATTTTTCCACTTTTTAAAATCTTGTGTGTGTGCATGGGTACACATGTACACATGTGTGGAGGTCAGACAGAACAATCTGGAGTATTTTTAAAAATATTTTTGGGGCTGGGCGTGGTGGTGCACACCTTTAATCCCAGCACTTGGGAGGCAGAGGTAGGAGGATCGCCATGAGTTCAAGGCCACCCTGAGACTACATAGTGAATTCCAGGTCAGCCTGGGCTACAGTGAAACCCTACCTCAAAAAATATATATATATTTTTTGGGCTGGAGAGATGGCTTAGCAGTTAAGGAGCTTGCCTGCTAAGCCTAAGGACCCATATTCTACTCTCCAGGTCCCATGTAAGCCAGACACACAAAGGTGAGGCAAGCACAGGTGGCTCATGCGCAGTAGGTGGTGCACGCACCTGGAGTTCAATTGCAGTGGCCGAGGCCCTGGCGTGCCAATTTCCTCCCTCCCTCCCTCTCTCTCTCTCTCTTACTCTCTCTAAAAAAAGAAAAAAATATTCTTATAAGAGAGAGGGAGGGGAGGAGGGAGAGAGCGTGTGTGCGAGAGTACGGGCACGCCAGGGCCTCCTGCCACTGCAAACAGATCCTAAACACATGTGCCACTTCGTGCATCTGTTTTACATGGTACTGTGGAACTGAACCTGGGCCAGCAGGCTTTGCAAGCAAATGCCTTTAACCGCTGAGCCATCTCCCCTGAGCAATGCTCCACACCATTTTGAGGCAGGGCCGATTGCCATTCACCACTGCGGACTTGCTTTTGCCAGGCTGGCTGGCATATGAACTTTCAGGGTCCTCCTGCCTCTCCTTCCCATTTCACCATAGGAGGGCTGGGACTACAGATGCTGCCTACTGTGCGTTCGTTTTGACATGTGATCAGAACTCAGATCCTCAGGTTTGCATAGCAAGTGCTTTTATCCACTGATCCATTTCATTTATTTATTTGTTTATTTATTTAAGAGGGAAGGGGAGAGAGAAAGAGAGAATGGGTGCACCAGGGCCTCCAGCCACTGCGAAAGAACACCAGATGTATGTGCCCCCTTGTGCATCTGGCTTACGTGGGTCCTGGAGAGTCAAACCAGGATCCTTTGGCTTTGCAGGCAAACGCCTTAACCACTAAGCCGTCTCTCCAGTCCACTGGGTCTATTTTTTAAGGGAAAAATTTTTCATATTAGTTTAGGCTCCAACCCCCTTCCCTTCTTCACCCATTCAAGACATCTGACTTTAACTGGAACCCATTTAACCGGGATGGGCTGCTTGCTATAATTTGTACAGAGACACATTTACAGACAAATGGATTGCAGTCCTTAGATTTTTATTTTATTTTATTTTTTGCCCAAACGACAAAAGAAGCAATTATGTTCCCTCGTCACTTCCTCACTCTGAAGAACTCTATTAAGAGAATAATTTGAGCTGACTCTCTGCTACTCTGCATTTTAAAGTATGGTCTCTTTCAATGCTACCAACATTTTCTCCCCTTTTAAAAATGAGTGGTATTTAAGGAAAAATGCCAGCTGGGTGTCTATTTGAGGAGGGGCTGTGGGAGACTCGGGCTGATTTAGCTCCCTCTGAAGCCAGTTGTTCGAGAGCACACAGTAGCCGGGAGCCAGCGACCATTAGTGAGGCCCACTTGAGGCGCTCCATGAGTGTGGGAGGAGGCACAATCACATGGCTCCGGACACCTGCTTCTACTTTCCCATCCCCGGCTGCCCAATTCTGGAGGGCTGTGCATGGAATTCCCAGTCCAGTCCCTAAGGCTTCTAGATTCTTCTCTGGCACCTGAAAAGAGGCCTTGGATCCTCTCAGAATGGGGTTGATGGAAAGTCCAAACTTGGTGTGGTGGAGTGGTGGGGGGTGAGACCTGGTGTTCTGTCCTAAGGAAGCCCAGCAGTGTATTCTCTATGGGTCCGTGATCAAGTCTGATAGGCTGCAATGCAGTAATTTACACGTCTAGCTCAGCTTTGGACCTTGCATACAGTGGTGCTCAATAAATGCAGGAATAGCTGAAGAGAGGTATGTCCTTTGGGTTCTGTCCATTTAATTAAGTGGAGCCGAGTTCAGCACCAACACCCTAAGTACCTGATCAAGTTATCCCAAATCCAGGAAGGCATATCTGCCTGGGCCTGAGAAAATGGAAATCAGGGTCTTTCTCTCATTCTGGCCTATGAGCTATTGACTATAGGTTTGTCACGAAGGGACCTAGCCATGGCACATAGCAAAAACATTCCTGATTTCTGGGCCCTCCCTCCCTCCCTCCCAGAGCCTATGACTTTGGCCATGGGGCTCAGCAGCTACTCCTATCAAGAGATGGCGTCCTTGTCTTCATGCGTGTGTGTTCACGTGTGAACATGTGTGCCACGGTGTGCATGTGGAGGTCAGAGGGCACTTTCAGGTCAGTGCAAGCCTTTCCACCTCATTTGAGGCAGGGTTTCTTTCTCTAGATCTCATTCTGCTGTTAGGGATTTCGCTTTGCTATTGTTCTTTTCTGTGCCTGCCCAGATACTAGGAAATTCTCCAGTCTCTGCTTTGCGTGCCCTGCCTTCCCTCTCAGCATAGGCTTGCTGGGATTGCAGAAGCCCAAGACAATTCTGGGTTTTGTGGGGGAGGTCCAGGGATCCTCTGGTCTCTACTCCCTGCAGGACTGGGGTTGCAGACATACATGATCGTACCCAGTTGTTGACATGAGCGCTGGGGAAACAAACTCAGGGGGTGCCAGGTCCTCTCAGGCCCTCGCTCTTGCAGGGCAAGTGCTCTTGCCCAGAGCCATCTCCCCAGCCCAGCTTCTGGTGAAAGGGGATCTGGGGAGGCTTGAACGTGAGTATTCAGGCTTGAGTAGTAAGCACTGAGCCATTTCCCTAGCTCCATGAGAGCCTTAAAAATTTTTTTTATTTTATTTATTTGCAAGCGGAGACAGAGGCAGAGAGAAAAATTGAGGTTGCGAGGGTGTCTAGCCACTGCAAACCAACTCCAGATGAATGTGCCACTTTGTGCATCTGGCTTTATGTGGGTTCCCGGAAATCTAACCCAGGTTGTCAGGCTTTGCAGGCAAGTGTCTTAATTGCTGAGCCATCTCTCCAGCCCCAGGAGAGCCTTTTAACTTGCCCTCACCAAAAGTAGACAGAACACATGACAGTATGCCATTCTGAGCCTAGGTCTTCAGGGGTTATACATGTCTTACCCTGTTCTTTTGGGTCCTAGACCTTGTCTCTGCCACGGGAAGAGGGAGGAGGTGCGGGTCCACAAAGAGCAGAGGGGAGCCATCCAACGCCAGCCTAGACCAACGGGCCCCCAGGTGACTTGCAGTGACTACAGCCATGTGATTGAGCCCAGCCAAGACCCATGGACTCATCAGAAACAATAAACACTGTTGTTTGTAGAATACTAAGTTTCAGGGTGGTCTGTTACACAGCTAGCTGATATACTAGTTTGTTACACAGCACTAGCTAGCTGATATACTGACTTCAGCATTCTAAGCACATGAGGGGGGCTTGAAGAGGGGGTTAGCAGTTAAGGCACTAGCCTGCAAAGCCAAAGGACCCAGGTTTGATTCCCCAGGACCCACGTAAGTTGGATTCACAAGGTAGCACATGCATCTGGAGTTAGTTTGCGGTGGCTAAAGACCCTGGCACACCCATTCTCTCTCTATCTACCTCTTTCTTTCTCAAATAAAAATAAAAATGTATATAAACACATGAGGACCATGAAACCCAGAGAGAGGCAAGGCCTTTCCTAAAACCATGCCTGCCAGTGCCAGCGTTCAAGCGTGAGACCTGTCACCTCTGCTCTGTCCAACGACACTCATCCCTGGCCTTTCTTCAAGAAGCCCATGTTAGAGAGCTGCGGTGGTGCACACCTTTAATCCCAGCACTTGGGAGGCAGAGAGGTAGGAGGAATGCTATGAGGTCGAGGCCCAGCCTGGAGCGACAGGGTGAGTTCCAGGTCAGCCTGAGCTAGAGTGACACCCTGCTTTGAAGAGAAAAGGAGAAGCCACTGTTTGTCACCATCACTGAGTCATTGGCCCTCAGCTTCTGAGCAAAGGGCAGGAACAGAGGCATAAAGGCCACTTCACAGCCAGCAAAAGGCAAAGGCTGTCTCATTATTTCCTCCGCTTATTACTTCTAAGATTTGAGAATCAGGCTCCTCGGAAGCCATTAGGTTTCCACACACTGAAATCCTGGACTCTGACCTGAAAACTCAACCACAATGATCTTTACCCAATTTGTGAAAAATTATGGAAATCAACAGGATTTTTAATATTAGCAGTTATCTAGATGAAGTACGTAGGACAGCATTTGGCACACAGTAAGTGTTCAATAAATGTTAGTGGTTATTGCTATTACATTTTCCTGCAAATTTTTCTTCAACCTTTGGAGCCTGTTACCATTTATCAGCTGGAAAGCCAAGCGAATGAGCAGTATTTGTCACAGCTACCACGTCCCCAAGGCCTATGCCAGCCCTTCACACGCATCTCAAGGTGCTGTCCCCGTCGTCCAGATGAGGAAAAGGGGAGCTTGGGGAGAGGAGCCTGGCCCTCATTAGAGAGGTTGGGAAGCCACTGTGGAGAAGGACCTTCACCCCAGCTGTCGAAGGCAGGTGGGAGGCTGGGACTGTTTTAAGACTGTGGAAATAGAGCCAGCCTCCCAGTGGGGTCGATTTGAAAGAAATGAGTCACTTCTCTGAGTCTCACAGGCTTGTTTCTTAAAAAGAGGCAATTTTAACAGTGCACTCGGGAGGCAGAGGTAGGAGGATCGCTGTGAGTTCAAGGCCACGCTGAGACTACATAGTGAATTCCAGGTCAGCCTGAACTAGAGTGAGACCCTACCTCAAAAAAAAAAAAAAATTGAAAAAGAGAGGCAAATTTGGGGCTGAGGAGATGGCTGGGTGGACCAACTGCTCACAGCTCAAACTGGAGTACCTGAGTTCAATTCCCAGACCCCCATATAAAGTGCTCTGTAACCCCAGCACACAGGCACTTGATGGCGACCTTGGAGGCTTAGACAAGGATTTCTGGAAGCTCATGGGGAGCTCAGCAAAGAGCAAGAGCAGAGTGAGAATCCAGAGTGAGAGCCCCTCCCTCGAATGCGGTGGACAGGTGAGCACCAATCCAAAAGTTGCCCTCTGACCTCTACATATGTGTCATGGCACACATGTGCCTGCATTTACACACAAACATGCAAACACCAATAAGAAAATAAAAAGCAGTTTTCGAGGCAGGTGCTTGCCTGCAAAGCCTGAGGACCCACATTTGATTCCCCAGTGCCCATGTAAAGCAGATACACAAGGTGGCGCATGCATCTGGAGTTCGTTTCTAGTGGCTGGTGTGCCAACTCTATCTGCCTCTTTCTCTCTCTCCTTCCCTCCCTCCCCCTCTCTCCAATAAATAAAGAAATATATATATAGTTTTCATAAAACAACATGCAGCCGGGCGTGGTGGCGCATGCACACCTTTAATCCCAGCACTGGGGAGGCAGAGGTAGGAGGATCACCATGAGTTCAAGGCCACCCTGAGATGACATAGTGAATTCCAGGTCAGCCTGGGCTACAGTGAGGCACTACCTAAAAAAAATCAAAATAATAAAAAAAAAACCCCACAAATAAAACAACATGCAAGTGTTGAGGTCAAGTAGGACAAGCCCATTGCTGTGGAGACGTGGAGGGCTGCCCTGTGTTACAGCTCGGGCTTGATTTGCTTCTTCAAGCTGCACTCCTGGAATCCTATGTAAACACACTTATCTGAGACCTTCCCCTGGACTTCTGGGTTTAGGGACCAAAGTTGGTGCTATGGGCCCAGAGACACAGGAAGACCCTGACTACAGCACACGGTACAGCTGTCACCTGCTTCCGGGACACCTCTTCCAGCAACCGAATGCAAGCCCCCCGCCCCCGGGTCCTTCACAGAGAAATGAGCAAACAGCTGCTCCTCAGACCCTTGCAAGTCTCCTGACAGGGACATCCTGGTCACCAGAGATGGGGAGTGGACGCCAAGCCCTTGCCCGAAGGCCGGTCCCCACATGGCCTCCTTTCTATGCTGAACTCCTGCTCTCCACGGCTGCGTTCAGCTGTCGGCCCATGTCTCCCACACAGAAAGGCCAGAGCCCCGGGCCAGAAACAAAGAGGAGGAACAGAGCCAGAGAGATGGCTCAGCAGTCAAAGATCCTTCCTTGCTTGCAAAGTCTGCCGGCCCAGGATCGATTCCCCAGTACCCATGTGAAGCCAGATGCACAAAGTGGCACATGTGTCTGGAGCTTGTTTGCAGCAGCAGGAAGTCCTGATGTGCCCATATTCTCCCCCTCCCTTTCTCAAATACATAAAAAAAGAGGAAGAGAGAGGGGTGGTCCTTGTTCAAGGTTACGGCAGTTTAGGGCATCCAGGACAGGCTGACCTTCGCGACCTCAAAACCTGCAGGAAACTCTTCCCAGCTGGTATCCCCTCATCTCACCTGCACTCCCTCCTCCAGGTGGAGTTGCTGCCTTGACAATCCTTTGGATAAGTGAAAGGAATATGGGAGCAGATTATCTTATTGATTGCCACCCTTGGGTCTGACAGACAGAGCTCCTGGACCTGAGCTCTGCACGGGGCACTGATGGGCCAAGTGGCAGCCTGAGGCAGACGCGTGCGGGCTGGGGGGCCGGGGTGGGGGGAGCCCAGGGAGCAGCCTGATTTTAGTGCTGCGGCAATCTCAGCCCTATGCTCATGGCTTCGGGTTGGCACTTCCGCTCCCTGGGTTTTAAAGAATGAGAAATCTGTGGCTGATCACATATTCAGCAGCCGAGTGCACTTATTCGAAGACCTAAATTGCAGAAATGACTCGCGTGATTAGCTGAGTGAACGTCAGCCTGGAACATCAGGCTCAATCTATGGAGAAATTGGAGGGAGCTGACTAGGCCTTGTGGAGGGCAAGTTCTCCTCGTTCCATGTCTTCTGCCGGGGCCAGGGTGGGAATCCGGGACTGCAGCTTTGAGCTGACATGCTTTATTCTAGAAGCCCATGCGCTGGACCATCTATAACACCCTGGGCCTGGGCTTTACGGTCCAAGCAGCTGAGATTCTAGTTACTTCCCAAGGGCAGAGCCGCTGGCACGGGCCTAGGCCCAGAGAGGGGTCATGAGAAGCGGGTCCTGGTCTCCACGCGGGGCCACAAGCCTGTCTTGGCGCCTACAGTTGAGTTCCTGCAAAGGAGAACTGGCCTTGGGTTTTCCCAGCCTAGGGACAGTTTCACCAGGCAAATGGCCCTCCAGCTCCTGTCATCTGCCTGCCACTCCTCCCCTTTTCTTCCCAACACACTGGCGGGGGGGGAGGGGGGAGTAACTCCCATACTGCCCCGCACATGCACATGCCTTGCCCAGCTCTCCCCAAGGGGCCTGAAAGGATCCTGCTCAGTCCCAGAATGACCCTGCAAGGAACCTGGTCTGGGAAGAGCTCGGACTCTTGCCTCAGGAGGGCAGGCTGCCAGACCCCTCATCTCAGCGTCTCAGCACATAAACACTGACACAACTCAGGCTCTCCTAAGGCGAGTCTCCAAGGACCCCATCTTCCCCACTCTGGGTCTCTAGAAAGCACCACCCGGAGCCTGAGGAGTGGGTCACGTCACGTGAGGAAGCGCTCTGAGACCTTACGGGCTCAGCAAGAACACTGCTCGCCCTTCCTTCCTTCCTGCTATTATGCTATGCGGGAGCCAGGGAACTCCAGGAGCCCCCACTTCAGGCCTGCTAGTCAGGGGGTCAAGAGTGGAGATGGCAGCGCAGGAACGGACCCCCTTACTCCACAGTGAGAGGCTAAACCGGCCTATTTGTGTCAGAAACTCTTAAGGTCAAAGAACTTGGGTTCTGGGAGATGCTCAGTGGTTAAAGGTGCTTGCTTGCAAAGTCTCCTTCTCAGGTTCAAGTCTTAAGCCATCCACATTAAGTTGGATGCAAATTCCCAACCGCCTGGGTAAGCTGTATGCAAACAGTTGCACAAGAGTCTGCTGTTAATTGTAATACCAAGAGGTCCTAGCTTGTGTGCTCATGCACACATATAATACACACACACACACACACACACACACACACACACACACACAAATAGACAAAGTAAGTAAAAAAGAACTTGAGTTCCAATCCTGGTTTTGCAATTTGCTAGCTGAGTAACCCTAGTCAAGGACCCTAACCTCCTTGTGACTCTGTCTCCTCAGCTTCAAAATGTGGCCTTATCTATGTAAAAACTTTTGTAGGATCCAGTATGTAATATGAAGGAACTTAGCTGAGCAGCTAGCCTTGTTCTAAAAACTTATTCTAAGAAAATACGGACAACTGGATAAAGATGAACGAGAAACCTCGTCGTGGATCAGTGCTCAGCATCGAAAAAAATCAGGAATAATCTAAACGTCCAGGAAACAGAACAGGATGGTTATAGAACAGTCTGTCCACACAAGAGAACACTGTAGCCATTGAACTGGACATCTCAGGTCACAAGATGATGTTTACCCATACTCTTACTTATGTAAAAACACAGGTTGACTTATTTGTATTTTTCAAGCTGACCTGAACCTCACTGAAGTCCAGGCCAGCCTCCAACATGGCGATTCTCCTAATGCGCACGCGCGCTCAGGACGTGCATGTTCAGGCCAAAGGAGAACACAGGTGTCTTCCATCACTCTTCTGCCTGGTTTTCCCTGAAATAGTCTCTCACTGAACTTGCGGCTCACCAGCGTTTAGTTAGGCTGGCTGGCCAGGGACCCCCAGCCGTCCTGTTCCCACCTCCCTCAGCGCTAGGGTTATTTATAGGCACGTGTGGCCATGAGCGATGTTTCCCGTGGTTGCTGGAGCTTGAACTCGGGCCCTTATGTTTGTGTGTGGCAGGCACTCCAACCCACCTAGCTCTCTCTCCAATCCCTCTTCTTGATTTTTTAATTATTTTTTTTAATTTTTTGAATTCTCTACAATGGATGGGCACAGATTATATTCAGGACTTTTCTTCAAAAGGAAAAGAGAGATGGAGTCGTTTGAAGGGTTGAAAAGGATGGCCACACTCAGATAATTACAACATGGATCAAGGCGGTGTGTTCAAACCTCATCAATCCTCCCCGGCAAAGCCCCATGAGGAGCGGAAGCCCTACGGAGGGTTTGACAGGCTTCACACCCAGGAAAATAGCTTAGAACTGAAAAGCACCTCTACCATGCTCTGTTGCTCCAGCCTGGAGGAACTCAGCCATGAAAACTGGTGACAAACCAGGTATGAAATGTCCCCCATCTCTACATCAGAGCCTCAGATGACGACCAGCTTCCTCTGTACCTGGCAAACAGGCCCTTCCCACTGAGATGAGAAAATTTGGGACACAAATCAAGTCTGTGGAAGCAGAAGCGACATTTTAACAGGATCAGCTGGAGGCCTGGGGAAAACTGCAAAGTCTAAATATTCTTGGTGTCGTAACTTCGTCAGCTGTGTTGAAGTTGACAAGATGCTTACCCAGCACCTCCAGACCTGTGCCAAATTGAAGTGGCTGCACGTGTAAGCCATAACCACCACCCCGCGGGGTTCGGCCTCCAGTGCGTGCTGAGCAGGCCAAGGCCAAGCTGCTACTCCCTGTCATGTTGCTGATGTCACACCGGCCTGCTTTCCTCTGGTCCCCATGCTAGAGACATGCAGCTCCCTCACCCTGGAATTGTCCTGGGACAAATGGAGGCTTCATTTGCTCAGCCACCTGCATTTTCTATCTGTACTGCAGGGAACCCTAGGGTTTGGGGGCCAGTGGGAGGCGACATCTGCCTCCAGGTAGCAGGGGCTGCTGCAGAACTGTTCTTGCGAGAGGGGCACAAATTCATGGGCCCTACACAGACAACAGCCTGGAGGCAGGAAGGAAGACAAGAGGATAAATGGAGAGCCACTCAGCCTTGGGAGAGAGGAAGGGCGGCTTGCCTGAAACCCCAAGGCCATAGACTTGCTTTCCAGGCTATCAATCAGGGAAACTGATAGAGGGGGGAGAAGCTAAGCTACTGTGGCAGGGGATGTCTCTAGGTGGGTTTTGCTCCCTCCCCAGTCGGGGACTTGAGCTACCCTACTTGGCTCCCTGAATGGAAAGAGGGGTGTACATCTGAGAGCTCACTTCTCCATTGGCTGTGAGCTCTAATCTGTATTTGATGTGGACCTGGGAATTATGTTCAGAGAATTCAAGAATTTCTAAGGACCTGCCCATGGAGATGGCTGTTTGTTACAATAAAGCTTCTTTGAGGGCTTTTCTTTCTTTTTAAACCATGCTTTTTTTTTCTTTTTTTCTTTTTTTTTTTTAGGTAGGGTCTTGCTTTAGCCCTGGCTGGCCTGGAATTCCCTATGTAGTCTCAGGCTAGCCTTGAACTCACAGCAATCCTCCTACCTCTGCCTCCTGAGTGCTAGGATTAAAGGCGTGCACCACCACACCGGCTGTCTTTCTTTCAATATTTTATTTATTTGCAAGCAGAGAGAGAGAGACAGAGACCAAGGAAGAGAATGGGCATGCCAAGGCCTCCAAATGCTGCAAATGGAACTCCAGATGCATGTGCCACTTTATACATCTGGCTTTACATGGATACTGGGAAATCAAACCCAGGTCCTTAGCTGCCTTGACTGCAGAGCCATCTCTCCAGCCCGAGGAATTTTCTTTGAGACAAGGTCTTGCTAGGTGGCCTAGGTTAGTCCCCAGCTCCTGGGGCTCAAGCCAGCCTCCAGCCTCAGCCTCAACCTCAGCCTCAGCCTCAGCCTCAACCTTTTGAATAACAGAGATTACAGGTGCATGACACCATGCCTGGCTAGAAGCTGTTCTTATCAGAAGTACCCAAGTCCTCTGAGTGGCCACACATGAAGCCAGGGGCTGATATCTAACCTCAGCCCTTCTCAAACACACTTGAGAAAAAAAGCGTGGAAGTTCATTCATGAAGCATCCCTGCATCGGGGGAGTGGGGGAGAACCCCGTGTAGCACTTGGTCCAACTCAAAGGCACCCCTTTTCAAGGTCACCTTCACCAAACATCTGCTGAATGAAAAATCCCTAGACACACTCGGTCCACCCACCACATAGCTGTTCTTCGGGCCATCCCAGCTGCCTCCCACAGAGGAGCCCACTATGGGTAGACTTAACTCCTACAGAGCGATGAGGGAAGCACCGCTGCTGAAATTCTACCTAGGTCAGGGATCGTGTGAGAGGGAGGACCTGACCTGGTCCTGTGCGTGTGACCCCTCACCCTAGTCTGTGTGCTAGAACCATCACAGAGATCCTACTTTCAATGTCCATCTCCAAACCAGCTCTGGACCCACCCAGCCAGACTGTGGGGCTGGAACTCAAAAGCCCTCGCATGGGAAACAGCTGCTTTGCCCAGGGTCAAGGGGCACAGATGCATACAGACTGGTCACTTCATAGCTGGAGAGACAACATCCCGGGGAGGGGCGGGTGGGGAGAGAGAGTTGTCACCCAGGCAGTAGCTGGCCACAGCCGGGGCAAGACCCACATCTCCTACCTCAGTGGGCAGCTTAGCTGATAGTAATGATGAAGATCATGGAAACTGGACATGGTGACTCAGGCCTACAATTTCAGCACTTGAGAAATAGGGGCAGGCGGGTCAGGAGTTCAAGTCAGCTCAGCTGCATAGAGTTCACAACTGTCTACATAGAGCTCAAGCATTCTAGATTGTCTCAAAAAGAAAAAAGAGTAATAGCAGGCTGGAGAGATGGCTTAGTGGCTAAGGCACTTGCCTACAAAGTCTAAGGACCCATGTTCCACTCTCCAGACACACAAAGGTGAGGCAAGCGCGAGGTCACACATGCCCACTAGGTGGCGCAAGTGTCTGGAGTTGGATGCAGTGGCTGGATGCCCTGTCCTGTCAGTTCTCGCTCATTAAAAAAAAGTAAGGCCAGTCTGTTGGGCTTGCCTAAAAAAATACATAAATAATAGCAATCTTCCAGACACAGTTTGGCCACAATACCCATAACCTCTCAGTGCCTAGTACACCTACACAAGACCCTCATAATAGGAGGAAAAGCTGATGACATCAAAATAAAAGAGAGACTAATTGAAAGGGGGAGGGGATAGGATGGAGAGTAGATATGTGAATGGGAAAGTGGGGGAGGGGAGGGAATTATCATGGTTTATTGTTTATAATTATGAGAGTTGTCAATAAAAAGTTTAAAAAATAAATTATGGTGATAGACGTTATTATTTGTTGGTACTATTCTAAATCTACAATATATTAGCTAATTGAGCTTTTCTTTTTTAAAAAACTCTTATTTATTGGAGGGAGAGGGAAGAGAGAGAGAGAGATGGACCACCTTGTGCATCTGGCTTATGTGGGTTCTTAAGCTTTGCAGGCAAGTACCTTAATCACTAAGCCATCTCTCCAGCCCTTTTTTGGGGGGTTTTCGAGGTAGGGTTTCACTTTAGCCCAGGCTGACCTGGAATTCATTCATTATGTCATCTCAGGGTGGCCTCAAACTCAGTGATCCTACCTCTGCCTTCCAAAGGCTGGGATTAAAGGCACACGCCACCACACCCAGCTTAAGTGAGCTTTTAGAACCACTGTATTACTTGTATTTCCAGGAAGCAGAGGCACCAAACAGTTAATTCACTCACCTAAAGTCGCATAGCCAGAATATGGTGAGTCAGGCACCAGAAAAGCCTGTGCTTCTGTCTAGGTTGGCCTGATTGCCTTACCTCACCGCCTCTGAAGTTTTGCTCCCTCCTCAGCCTGTGAGCTGAACTGCTCTGCTTTGCTCCCCAATGGGGAGAGGAGGACACAGCCTGTCCCTGATACCTGAGAGAGACCAGAAAGCTCACCCCTCAGTTGGCTGTGAGATCTAATCTGTACTTGATGTGGACCTGGGAGGTATGTTCTGGGAATTCAAGAATTTCAAATGAAGCCTCATCGCCTGAAGGAAGAAGGACCTTGATGTTAGCTTACGGCAAGAACAGGAGAGTCAGCCTTCAAAGCTGGAGCTCTCAAGCAGCCGCCAGTGACATCCTCTTAGACTGCAGGAAGTGTCAAGAGCTAGCTTTGCCCGGGGTGTTCGGGATTCTTATCGAAATCGGGTATGGGTTTGGGAAGATAACCATTTTGGCTTTATTTTTAGAGCCTAACTCTGGGAAAAGACATGAGTGGGCTGGAGGGAAGGCTTAGCAGCTAAGGAGCTTGCCTGCAAAGCCAAAGGACCCAGGTTCGAGTCCCCAGGACCCACGTTAGCCAGATGTACAAGCGTCTGGAGTTCATCCGCAGTGGCTGGAGGCCCTGGCACATCCATTCTCTTTCTTAGTCAAAAAAAAAAAAAAATGCAACTGGAACCTTGAATTTGGGGAAATCAAGGCCTGGCCAGGATGGAGAGATGGATTGGAAGCATTACACAAATTGGCTTGACAAGGGAATACAATGTTGCTGTTTATACAGCAGGTGTCATGGCTGACTTCAGCCTTGGTGCTTTGACCCTTCTGTATTTTGACCCATAGGTATGATCTAATTTACTTAAGAACAAAACATTTCCCCTTCATAATATCCACAGGTGACCATTGTTAGAAGGAACTAGGATTTTGTGTAAAATTTCCCTGCTGGACAGGGCCCACAACTACATTTAGTATAAGCCGAAAGTACTGAAAACTGGATAGGTAATGGGTTTCTAGTTCTGTGCCGTACATGCCTAAATGGACTTGTGTTTGAAATCGTTCACCTGTGATGATCTGTCAAGTGGGAAAGAACTAGAAATGCGTCATGTTACCTAATAATGCTCTGGAAGGGATTCAGGGCATCAACAGGCATCTAATTGTCTTCCTTTTTTGGCCTGTTCTCAAGACCTTGCACACACACACACAAAAAAAAATCAGAACACACGCGCAGCCCTCACCTTGTTGATCAGTTACCCCACAGGGCCACCTGGGCTGATGCTGATCCTGATGCACCAAGAGGCCCTGGTTGTTTGAGGGGATCTGCCTTGGAGACAGGTCAACCTGGGAGTGGCCTGCCGTGCATCTCTTTTCCATAGATGCAGCTGGGGCAGGTGGGTCCCTTCTCTGAGTCTCAGTTGACACCATCTTACAGTGTGACCCTAGGGATAACTGATGCTCAAAAGGAGGGGCCTTGAAGGCTGCACTAGTGAGTGGGGGCCCACACCTGCACACCCTCCAAGCCTTGCGCAAATGGAAGCAAAGAACTGAAGGATTAGTGAGTTCATCTGCCACGGTCTGTGGCAGCTGTAAGGACCCTTCAGGAGGTCTGAGCAGGTACAGGCTCCAGGCCCCTCGCTGGAGCAGGAAGGCAGAGCCAGGTGCCGGGCTGTGTTATGACTTCCTGGGCCCTGGTAAGGTTTTTTGGGCCCCTTTCTCCATCAACCACAAAACAATCTCCCCTTGCCCGGAGATTACCCTTTGCAACTGCATGGGCGTAAAGATGGTTCTCGTCTTGGACACACACACTATTCTAGCTGCTTTTTCCTTTTGGTCATAAAAGAAATTAAAATCACATCATACCTGTGGGCTCTATGGCTCAGCTATGCAGGGCTGTCGGGGCAGTGTGAGGCTGGGTGCCCAGGGGTTTCTTCCCTGTAGACCCGCACCCCCAGACCTCCCAGTCCCTCTGTAGCACCCACACCACGAAGTGTGACCTTCTCGGTGCGGCCTGAGCTATTCCCAACCCGTAACAGATCTTACAGTTTTATTTTTATTTTTGTTTTATTTGCGAGCACAGAAAGAATGGGCACACCAGGACCTCTTGCCTCTGCAAATGAACTCCAGATGTGTACTCCACTTTGTGCATCTGGCTTTATGTGGGGTACTAGGGAATTGAAGCAAGCACCTTTAACCACTGAGCCATGTCCCCGCGGACCCCCCCACCCCTCAGATTTCACTGCTGATTGTCAGAATGTGTCATCACAGCAGCCTGGAACCCAAGAATGTGTCCACCCCCATAGGACCCCTTCCAGATGCCTTGCCCTTGTGGGTCTCCACAGTGAAATGGAAGCAACATGAGGGAAAAGCGATAGCAGTCTCGGGGACCTGATGTATGACCCTCCTCAGATGCTCACAACGCCGCCCCTAGACACGGTTCTTGGCATATAGACTGTTTGGTGGCCAAAGTGAACTTCACTTGTCCTACCTCCCATGAGCCCTGGGTGCCTTCCTCTTTTCACACCCTGTTCCCAGCTCCCAGCTCCCAGCTGGGACACTGTAGGGACTCGGTACACAGATGCTGAAGTGACTGCAAATTTGAATGCCAAAGCACACTCTCTCCATGATCTTATGCACTGTCAGTTACAAACCAACATCCAGACCCACTTCTGAGTGACAGCTGTTTGGGTATGTTGTGCTCTCACCCTGTGGGTCTTGAGATGGCAGCCATCACAGCTCCCTTTCTTCATCCTGATCTGCTGTGTGGCCATGGGGGTAGCCGGGACAACAGCAGTTACCCCCCACATGGCTTATTCCCAGAATTCAGAGTCACTGGGGGAGAACATGCAACTATGCCTTAACCAGTCATTAAAACAAAACAAAACCATGAGCAGGGAATCTCAAGCTGTCTTTCATTCAGACTTGATGAAAAGAAAAAAAAAAAAAAAAAGCTTGAATATTAGCACCAAGTTGTGCTGACAACACATTTCCGAGCCTCTTTGTCCTCCTCCGGCTCTTTGCAGAAAAGCTCAACAGTCCCCATGGACCCCTGCATGGTTCTTCTGCTGACTGGTTATGCTTGGGGGCAGAGCGGAAAGTGATCTGTCTGCCCCCCAGACGCCAATGGTGTGCGTGTTGTGGGGAGAGGAGAAACGCAGGCTCCACCTTCCATGGGAGTGGCTGTGGCTGACCACTGCTTTCTGGGGACCCCCAATGATCCATGTAGCAGTTCCCCCAATGGCTGATGCCCCACTCACCAGCTGCAGGGCTCTCCTAAGAAACACCCATGGGTGGCCCTGTTAACTACTATTTTAGGTCTTTAAGGTAACCTGAGAGACCATGTGCCCAGGTGTCTACAGTATGCAGCAGAACCTGGAGCCCGGGGAGGGATCTCTGTAGGTTTCTGCAAATTGAGGAGGAGCCAGGTTTCCTGCTCAAGGATGCTCTCCTCCAGCAGACACCCCCACTTCTTCTACACTCCAACAGCTTCTGAATCCAAAGGGGCTGCTTCTCCATTCACTCTCTCCTCTGGGTCTCTGCAGGTACATCTCAGTGCCATGACCACCCTCCCCCCACTTCTCCATGTGTGTGTTTGGTCTCAGTGTAGAGGCAGCTCCCCCCAGGAAACCATCTCTTCAAGAACAAGTTGAGGAGTCTCTGGTGTGAAACTCCAAAGTGTGCATATTTGAACCACAAGCTCTGCCCCGAGACTACAAATTCATGCGCCTGTGTCCACGCTAGCCGGGGCGGTCAACGAGGTGTCCAGCTTGCTTTCCTGCTGCTTGCCTTGTGTCTAAAACAGTGCCTGACACGCAGGAGACACTAAACAGCTGCTGTTAGATGGCAGAACGGTTTCCTGGGATTCCCCACTATAGTCCTGAGAGAGGGCGACCACAGAGCCATTCTAGAGCAGAGAAAACCCAGGCCTGGAAATGTGATCCCTGTCCAGTAAGTGTGTGGTGGAGCCAGGATGTGCAGAACCTCATGGCCCCTCACTGCCAGGTCAACACTTTTCCCATTTGTACCCATCTCCTGGCATAGTCTACAAAATGGGATGTCTATTTCCCTCTATCTTAGCTGACCTATAACAGCTGGGGGATTGGAGACCCTACATAGTGCTAGGGAGATTGGTGGGGGGGGGGCTGCAGAGGAAGGCTTTGCTGACATCTTCTTTTGTGACATGCGTGTGGTTGCCACAGTTCAGCCCTAAGCTGAGGCCCGTAGAACAGGGGCAACTGCAGCCAGGGCTGAGCGCGCAGAGCAGGGCAGCCTGGGAGACGCCCGAGGAAAAGGAACGCAGCATGCAGCCGGAGGCTAATGGAAGCACACAGACGGACAGAGCAACCAGGACTCTCGGACATAACTGGGAAATATGAGCTCGCTTAATCGTTTTGCAAAACTGGCAGTGACCCAGTAAAGCTGGTCGCATTAAAAACAGTGCAACTCTCCACTCAAGTCCTGGGTGTGTCTCCACACGCCTTTGATCCCTGCACTCAGGAGGTAGACGTGGGAGGATTGCTGTGAGTTCGAGGCCAGCCTGGAACCGGCCTTGAGTGAGTTCCAGGTCAACCTGGGCTACAGCGAGACCCTGATTCCGAAAAGCCAAAACACACACACACACACACACACACACACACACACACACACACACACATCCCAAAACAACACATGTACGACAGTACCCATGGCCCTTACTGCTGGTGGGAATGTGAAGTGGGGCCGCCCCACGGAGAGCAGTCTGGCAGGCCTGTAAGCAGTTACACGCACAGTCGCCATGCGATCCACCCATCCCATCCCAGACATGCACCCACGAGAAATGAAAGCCTGCGTCCCCACAGAAATGTTCACAGTAGCATTATTCATGACAGAAACAAAAGGAACAGCCTATACCTGGCTCAGTGGCTAAACATACTTGCCTGTCAGCCCTCATTCAGTTCCCCAGTGTCCACCGTGAAGCCTGGTGTACGAAGTAGTGCATGCGTCAGGAGTTCATGTGCGGGGTTGGGGATTTAGCTCAATGGACGAGCACTTGCCTAGCAAGCTCAAGGCCTTGGGTTCAGTCCTTAGCATCAGGGGGGGAAAACAAAGCAGGGAACTGGAGTTCATTTGCAGTGGCAAGAGGTCCTAGCACCCATTCACATTCTCTGTCTCTCTAATAAATAAAAATACTTGAAAAAGAAGATGCAATCCAAATGTCTCTGAAGGGCTGAACATGTGCAGTGTGGCATCCATACAATGGAATAGCATTCAACCGTTAACGCGGAACAAAGCGGTCACGCGTGTTACAATGTGGAGAAACCGAGAATCCTATCAGGCAGTTCCAAGAACCAGGCATCCTGCGCACAGTGCATGTGTTAGTTATTGAGCAGCTGCTGCGACAACGCACTTCAGAGAAACAACTTAAGGGAGAGGGGACAGGCTTATTTGGGCCTATGATTTTCAGGGGTCTCTGTGGTGGTCTGAATGTAAAATGTCCCCCAGAGCCACTTAGTGATGAAGCCACTTAGTCCCCAGTGGGTGGAGCCCTCGGGGGTGGAGCCTTGCGGGAGGAGGTGTGTCCCTGGGGGTGGGTCCCACTGGGTGTTCGGAACAAGCTCACTCTCTGCTTCCTCCATGCTGATCTGTGACAAGATATGATGCTCACCCGTCTCCTCCTGCTACACTTTCCCTGCCATGATGAAACTTCCCCTGAAGACTGCGAGCAGAAATAAGCCCTTTCCTTCCCTAAGCTGCTTCTGGTCCAGTGTTTGGTCCCAGCAACAAGAAGGTGACTGCTACAGCCTAGGTCCCAGGGCAGGCAGGAGGGCACGGTGGTGGGCAGAGCTGGGGTTACACAGTGGGAGCTTGTGGCAGCTGGCTCATATGGGGCAGACCCAGAAGCAGATCACTGGGGAATGTATGATCCCCAAAGACCCTCTCCTTGTGACTTCCTCCCACCACCCAGGCACCTCCAAACAGTACCGTAAGCTGGACACCGTGCATTCAAGACATGAGCGAGCATGTGGGGGACCTTCCAGGTTCAAACCGTAACACAGTATTTATGTAAAGGGCTCAGAACAGGCAAATCTACCTCGGCAGGGGAGCAGGAGGAGCCTCAGAGAACTCTGCAGAGTATCAGCTAGTGGAGACAGGGCTTTCTTTTGGAGTTGATGAAAATGGTCTAAAATTAGAGCCGGGCGTGGTGGTGCACGCCTTTAATCCCAGCACTTGGGAGGCAGGAGGTAGGAGGATCTCCGTGAGTTCGAGGCCACCCTGAGACTACATAGTGAATTCCAGGTCAGCCTGGGTTAGAGTAAGACCCTATCTCGAAAAGCCAAGATAAAAAAAAATAAAATTAATTGCAATGATGACAGTTGTAAACCCCTATGAGTATTCTAAAGATCACTAAACTGTAAACACAAAGTGCTGATAGTAGCTTACTCACAATTACCAAATACTAGGAACAAAAATGTCAAGCAACAGTAGAACAGGTAGGCAGACCTGAGAAAGAAACAGCGATTGTTCATGAGAAAACAGTGAATGGAGAAAAAAAAAAGCAACTGCTGATGGAGTATGACATAAAATCTCAGAGCAGACAGAATGAATCTATGGGGACAGGAGTCAGAGCAGCGGCCACCCCTGGGAGCCTACTGACTAGGAAGAACCTTCTAGAGAAACACTCCAGCTTGCGAGGTGGGTTCACGGCAGTAACCATATGAAGAGCTCTCTGGCCTGTGTGCCTGTGATTTGTGAGCTCTGCTGTATGGCTATTGCAAGTTACACTTCAGTTTTCCAGTTTTTTGTTTTGTTTTTAAAAAGGGTAATTTACCAAGAAACATACATAGAGGGGGCCAGAGAGATGGCTCTGTGGTTAAACATGCTTGCTTTTACATAGCCTGCTGACCTGGGTTCAATTTCCCAACCACCCACGTCTAGCCAGATGAACATTTGTTTGCAACAGCAAGAGACCCTAACGTGGTTACACACAAAATAATAACAATATTTTTTTAAAGAGCAGTATCCATAGAAGGTCAAGTTAAAAGGAAGGCTAAGACTCGAATCTGGGTTGTCAGGCTTCAGGTGAGCCCCGGCACCATCCCCCAACCTCCTTCCTCATCCCCAGGCATCGGACCAGATGGCTGCAAAGAATCCCATGGCACTGCCAGTCTGAGATTCTGTGAATCCACATCCCTATGAGTCACAGAATTTACTGGGAAATTTGGCAAGTGCTCGCTGTCAGTGCGGTGAGAAGAGAGGGAGGGGGCCGGCTGCTGGCTGTCGGGCGCAGCCTTGTTTCCAAGGGAAAGAAAGGTCTTTGGGAAGTGGGTGGAACACGTTGCCACCAGGAGTGAACGTCAATTTCAATATGAATCATTTCATGCATCGCCAGCAATTCACTCTGGGAATAGATACCCTGACTCATTCCTCTCCGACAGGAGCAAGACTTGTTGCTAAAATGTCAGATTCCAAGAGAACCAGCAGTAGCTGAAACGATACTGTCAGAAAACAGACAGACAGACACACACACACACACACACACACACACACACATACACACACACACAGATATCAATCAACCTAGTAACCGACCCTGGGAGAAGGTAGGCAGAGGCCCCCGCGCACAGGCCCTTTGTACCCATGCAGATGAGGCCCAGAGGAGGATGTTGACTCCTGTGGCTCTTGGCGCCAGCCTGGGACACTAACCCGAGGCCTCCTGCCTCAGTTTTCTTTTGACAACAACCTGCTACTATATTTTCTAGAGAAATAAATTTTCCTCTGTGCTAGTGGGAAGCCTTCTAGAGAAAAAGGAGAGGGCCACGACGCATCCTAATTAGAAACCACTTGGAAGAGATGCTGTGCAGGAGCAGTTCAGAACCCTGCGGCTGGGCGGACAGGCGGCCGGAGCACTTTTCTCTCAGGACCTAGGGTGACCTGAGGGGTATTCTGGTCATCAGAAGGTGGCCCACTCGAGGTCCCCGGAAGATGCCACAGGGCCTCAGCATCTGCTAAGCGATTGCAGGTCCTGTCTATTCTTCAGTCTGGGAGTTAATGTTTTCATCCAATTACACTCCCTGTGCCAAAGGCCCATCTGCCACTGACCGGTGCTTCTGATTCATTGCCTTTGCGCTCTTGCATCCTCCGGCCTCTGGGATGGAACGTTCGGGACTTCCAAAACATGTGACTGCTGGGAAGGTTTGCAGGCTGCCTTGAAACCTGACCCACTCTATCCAAGGAATTGCAGAGCGCGGCTCACAAACTTGATGACAGTGATTTCTCAAGGCAAACTCCCCACCCCGGTCAGGAATGCTGCCTGCAGCCTGCCAGAGTCAGTCAGCAAGGGCGGCTGATGCTGATTTTCCAGGAACTGGGGATGTTTTTTTTTCCTGCCCCAGAAGTAAGTAAAACACCAGGAAAGCGGAAATGGTATTTTCACCAGATAAGTCAAAATGTTTGGTTACTTAGCTGAAGGGAAGTAAGGCACCAGGAAGGGTGTGTGTGTGTGCATTCGCAGAGATGGAAAACTCTCAATGTCTGGTGAGGACTTCTGAGGCACGAGGCTGTCCCTCCACCTCCACACGCACACCTCACATGGGAGTAACCTGAAATGCAGTGACTTGCCCAATTTCACTCAGCTGTGGGGTTGGGGGTGCTGGGGATGGGATTTGAACCCAGGTAAATATCTGAAGTCAAAACTGCTGCTTCCCAGAAATAAGCTCAGAGAGACTTGGTGGAGATGGGGCAATCTGGAGAGGGCGGTGTGGGTCACAAACTGTATTGCCGGCAAAGCCTGCCACTCCCAAGGGAGCCCCACCGGGGGAGGGACTCTCTCTCAAAAACATACCAGCAAGACTGGTGTGTGTTAAGTGTGCGTGGAGAAGAGTGTGAACCGTCTGCAGAAAGCACTAAATGGCACATCCAAAAACAATTGTAAAAATGATGTTCTGGGGTTTGGATTTACCCCCTCTTCAACACTGCGTTGCCCCGTTTACAAGGTGAAGATGATTTTTCTCTCTGCCAAGGCCGAACTTGCCAGCCAGTGATAGGAAAATCACCCCGTGTTCATTTCGCCTCTAACCTCACTCATGGCCATAAATCAGCCCTCAGAATGGGGACTGGGTTGGCAGCTCTATCAGGGATCTGTAGGCAGAGGGAGAATCCAATTTGGGACTCTCATGGTCATCTCGGGGCTGACTCAAGACAGAAGGACTTTGCTTTTGGCCACACAGACACCTCCATCCTCCACAAAGAAGATGCCAGGGACCAGTCTGCTGATTAAGCACGAATGCAGCTTTACAGAGTCTGTCTGCCAATTCCAAGTGCACTCTGTGGCAGGTCAAGTCAGCTGACAGGGATGAGAAGGACACAGAGCACAGCAGAGCCAGGCCCGGGGTGCAGAAGAAATGGCACAGGCAGTGTGACCTTTTGACACTTTTACCAAGCACCAGCTATGAGCCAGGCACTGCTCCTTCCTGGGACTATGGTTACTGTCATTGTTATTAATTAGCACCATTATTATTAGTTAGCAAATAGAACACCCACCTTTCCGTTTCATGAATACACAATGGACAGGTACTATACAACACCCATTGCATTTAATCTTGATGACTGTTGGATTAGCATTATCCCCATTGTACAGATGGACAAAGTAAGGTACAGAGCAGTTGAGAAATACACAGGATCAGGCTTGGTGGTGCATGCCTTTAATCCCAATACTTGGGAGGCTGAGGTAGGAGGATCACTGTAAGTTTGAGGCCAGCCTAAGACAACATAGTGAATTCCAGGTTAGCCTGGGCTACAGCAAGACCCTACCTCAAAAAATAAAAAAAAAAAGAAAAGAAAGAAAGAAAAAGAAACTTAGACAGAGGATCACATGACAAGTAAGTGGTAGACCCAGGATTCAAACTCCGGCCAATCTGGCTCTCAACTCCCTGCTCCCCTCACCTCAGAGGTGGACAATGGCATGATTGGCAAGCAGGTGTTTTCTAAGTTTATGGGCAGATTTCTTGTAGTGCATGATGAAGGAAATTGGAATCTTTTGAGCCCTAAATACTCAGCTCATGTCAAGTAAAGATGCTGAGAGAGGTGGTGTGGTGCAGTGACGCTGAGAGAGGTGGTGAGGTGCAGTGATGAAGATGACAGAGGAGGTGAGGTGCAGTGATGATGATGAGAGAGGTGGTGTGGTGCAGTGACGCTAAGAGAGGTGGTGAGGTGCAGTGATGATGAGAGAGGTGGTGAGGTGCAGTGACGCTAAGAGAGGTGGTGAGGTGCAGTGACGCTGAGAGAGGTGCTGAGGTGCAGTGATGCTGAGAGAGGTGCTGAGGTGCAGTGGTGCTGAGGGAGGTGGTGAGGTGCAGTGATGCTGAGAGAGGTGGTGAGGTGCAGTGATGCTGAGAGAGGTGGTGAGGTGCAGTGATGCTGAGAGAGGTGGTGAGGTGCAGTGATGCTGAGAGAGGTGGTGAGGTGCAGTGATGCTGAGAGAGGTGCTGAGGTGCAGTGATGCTGAGAGAGGTGGTGAGGTGCAGTGATGATGAGAGAGGTGCTGAGGTGCAGTGATGCTGAGAGAGGTGGTGAGGTGCAGTGATGATGAGAGAGGTGGTGAGGTGCAGTGATGATGAGAGAGGTGCTGAGGTGCAGTGATGATGAGAGAGGTGGTGAAGTGCAGTGACGCTGAGAGAGGTGATGAGGTGCAGTGATGCTGAGAGAGGTGGTGAGGTGCAGTGATGATGCTGAGAGGTGCTGAGGTGCAGTGATGCTGAGAGAGGTGCTGAGGTGCAGTGATGATGAGAGAGGTGGTGAGGTGCAGTGATGATGCTGAGAGGTGCTGAGGTGCAGTGATGGTGATGAGAGAATTGGTGCAGTGCAGTGATGATGGTAAGAGAGGTGGTGAGGTGCAGTGGTGACTATGAGAGGAGTGGTGCAATGCAGTGGAGAATAATGGGCAGCCAGCTAGAAGACACAACACTCCAACCCTAGTACCAGTCTTTTGCCTCTGCTCCCTTTTCTGTAACCACTTTGTGTGGCCTCAGGGGGACCATGCAGTATGGTAGTTTACAGCTTGGATGTCAGAGCCCAGCAGATCTGGGAATTAGTCACTACAAATTCTAGAACTTCTCAGGTCTCAGTTTTCTCACCTGTGAAATGGGGACACAACAGGTAGTTCGCCTTTTTAAAGGCTGTTTGATGGATTCAAGAGAATTCATACATGATGCCTGACATGTCATATGTGTGGCATGTGGTGGGCTCCCATACCCAAAAATCACACACATACTTCCTGGACAGTTTGCTCTGCTGAAACTCCCATTGGTGACCTGACCATGGAGGTAGGCTACATTTTGACAATTTGGCCATGGCCAATTTGGCTAAATCTCAGAATAGGCAGTACAAACTGCTGTAGGCTGAGATTCAGGCCACCGGAGTTCACATCTCAGTCCTACGGTTACATGCAATGCCATCTCCAGAAAGTCCCTTCCCTTCTCTGAGCCTCCTTTACTCCATGTGTAAAAAGAAGGGCCAGTAACACTGTCATGATGTCCCTGCCCCTACAGTGGCAACCTTTGAGACTGTGCTCCATCACAATTGCCCAGCCACCATGGAAGGATGGCATTGGTCAAGGACATTCAAGGTTGGCCAGCTGACAACCAGCACAAGGGGTCACCACCTGCCCTTAAGCCCTTCTGTTGGCAGGAGGATGATTTACCTCCTGTCTCTTCCCTGTTAAAACTCCTAGGTAATCCAGGCATGGTGGCGCACGCCTTTAATCCCAGTACTCAGGAGGCAGAGGCAGGAGGATCATTGTGAGTTCAAGGCCAGACCAAGACTACATAGTGAATTCCAGATCAACCTGGCCTAGAGCGAGACCCTACCTTGAAAAACAAACCAATCTACCAG
Source organism: Jaculus jaculus (assembly GCF_020740685.1). NCBI lineage: Eukaryota > Metazoa > Chordata > Mammalia > Rodentia > Dipodidae > Jaculus > Jaculus jaculus. The sequence goes on along the minus strand of NC_059106.1, from coordinate 58,166,061 downwards.
GGAGTTACTTAACAGGATGGTATTGTATATATGTAAGTAGAAGAACAGATTAATGGGGGTGAAAAGGCCTAAGTGAGGTCAGGGGAAGAGATTGAGTAAAGGAAAGGTGGAGGGCGGGCTAATCAAAATCTAAGAGGATATAAGTAAATCAGATGGAATCCTACTTTTTTGGACAATGGAACACTCAGGAACCATAGACTGGCACTAGAAAATTTTCAGTGCCAGGGATGGGATACCTTCCAGTGAGTTGCTGGCCAGGGAGGTCCCTGATGCCCCTAAAACATTATAGGCCATTGTCAAGGCCCTTGGTTTCCCACCAGGAATAGATGGTAAGACCCTGTTGCTGAAGACTCCACATACTTGGGCTGCAAGGCCACTGAGAATTCCTGCTGGAACTGAGCTGAAAACTTCCTCCATGTAGACCAGCTGACAGAAAGCTGGACGAAGCCATTCTGCATGCAGTTCAATGGGAGAGAGAGAAATCACCAGTGAAGATACTCAACAGTGGACACTGCAAGCCTTATATTTGGCCAGCCAGGCCAAATGAGCCAATGGGTGCAATAGTGGCACGTCTGTCATGGTGGAAACCAACTGTGTGGTGGACTGGAGGCCCGCTCCATGAGAGGGAATACATCCCTGATACTGAAAACCTACAACAGGGGTAGTTGTGAGCCGTAGGGGTGTAACATCTGCTGTTGTCTGGCTAAATGTATATATTATGCTCATCAAACTTCCCAGTAAGCACTTCTCTCAATGTTCATACCCATATATTAATGCTATTCTCACTTTTGGTAGAGAACCTTCTCCTTTTAGATGGCAGTGACCTTGAGATGACTCAGAATGCATCATGGTGCTGGGAAGAAGTGACAGAGGAGTGCTCAGCACTGCAATATCTCTATCACACCTTCCAAGGCTCAGGGTCCATTGCAGAAGAGATAGCGGAAAGAATGTAAGAGCCAAAGGAAGGGTAGGATCCTTATAACATGCTCCTCCAGACACAAAATGACCTGGATATTCATGACCTCACAGTGCCTGACACTACCTACACAAGACCATCATAATAGGAGGAAAAGATGATGACATCAAACTAAAAAAGAGTGATTGAGAGGAGGAGGGGATATGATGGAGAGTGGAGTTTCAAAGGGGAAAGTGAGGGGAGGAGGGGGCATTACCATGAGATATTGTTTACAATCATGGAAGTTGTTGATAAAAAATAAATTAATTTTTAAAAAGACAAAAATAAATCTAAGCTGCAGGGCTAGAGAGATGGCTTAGTGGTTAAGGTATTTTGCCTGCAAAGCCAAAGGACATCTTTTCAATTCCCCAGGACCCACGTAAGGCAGATACACAAGGTGGAGCATGAGTCTGGAGTTTGTTTGCAGTGGCTGGAGGCCCTTGGGCGCCCACTGTCTCTCTCCCTCTCAAATAAATAAAGAAAAATAAACCTAGGCTGCAGAGATGATTCAGTGGGCAAAGTGGTATCCTGAGTCCAAGCCCAGTGGAAATGTCAGAGGGTGGAACATGCTTGCAGTTCCCATGCTGGGAAGGTCAAGATAGGAGAACCCCTGGGGCTCACTGGCTAGCTAGTCTAACCTAGTTGATGAAGTCCAGGCCAGTGTGAGACTCTGTCTCAAAAGGAGGTGGAAGGCACACGTGAGAATGACACCTGAGGCTGTGCTCTGGCTTCTGACTCATAAGCATGCGCAGCTGCACCCACAAGCACCCAAACATATAAACGTGCACACAGACAGGCACACCATACACACGTGCAAACAAGAAAACAAAAAGAGCTACTGACCAAGGATACCTCTCGGTGCTCAGACCCACGTCCTCGGCCCATCTCCCTTCTAACTGCCTCAGGCCCACAAGCCAGGAGTCCCTGTCCACTCTGCAAGCCTGGGCCACCCAGGCTCATCTGGACCTGAAGTCCTTGCCCCTCTGCCACCCAAGTGGAACCCGACTGTTCCTTCCATCCGGCCAACTCTTGGAGGGACAGAAAAGCATCTGCTCTGGCCAATCTGGCCCGAGCCACAATGGGAGGAGTGGGCTGTCTTCTCTGCTGGATGCTGGTGGAGCATCCCCCCGCCCCCGCTTGTAGGACCTTTTGAGCTGGATGTTTGTGAAAGAGAGATACTGAGACACTGAAAAGTTAGAACACAAAAATTGGTTGGAGAGACGCTTCAGGAAGAGGGTTTGTCTCAGAATCAGAACAGGGTGGAGTCAGGTGAAGGGCAGGGGAGAGGGGTCAGCGTAGTGCAGGGCACACAGGGAGGCCCTCCCCGGATCAGGCAGCTGGCCGCCCCTGCTGCAGCTCCCGTAGATCTCAGCCAAGCCAGGCAGCATCGTGAACTCAGGACCGTGACCGTGACCCTGCACACAGCCCTGCTGGCCCACAGCCCCCACGAAGGCCCCAGCAGCCATCCCATCTGGGCGCTGCACAAGATGTCACATGGGCTCCCTGTGTGGCTCTCACTCAGCTGGGTGGGGAAGGATAGGTACTGTCTACCCACTGGCCACGGGGGTGTCTTGTATCTGTGGGGTTCAGCTTATGTGATTACAATGAAAACAGCAACCACCCAGAAACCCCAGGGACTCCAGGAAAGATGCAGAGATGTAACAAGCTGCTGTATTCAGGCCAGCACACCTGCTCCTACCTTTGGGGGTCTTCTACCCCAACTGGGATCAGAGCTTCATCTCCGGGCGTGTTCTTAGAGCCTCTACACTCTAAATGCCATTTATGGGTCAATAACTAGAGTTGCCACCCATCCACAGAGGACTCGAGTCGGGCGGGTCTGGGCTGGGTGTGTTTCCAATGGGCAATGTAATGAGATCTCTATCACAAATATATTTTTAAAGATTTTATTTATTTATTTGACAGAGAAAGAGGGAGGGAGGGAAGGAGGGAGGGAGGGAGGGAAGGTGAGTAAGAGAGAGACAGAGAAGGAGAGAGAGAATGGGTGGGCCAGGGCCTCCGGCCACTGCAAACAAACTCCAGATGCATGTGCCCCCTTGTGCATCTGGCTAACATGGGTCTTGGGGAATCGAACCTGGGTCCTTTGGCTTTGCAGGCAAATGCCTTACTCGCCAAGCCATTCCTCCAGCTCACCATCACAAATATTTTAAAGTATTTTTATTTATGTATGTATTTGCATGGGGGAGAGAGAGTGCGAGAGAGAGCACATTAGTGCCTCTTGCCACTGCAAATGCACTCCAGATGCATGCACCACTTTGTGCATCTGGTTTTATGTGGATACCGGGGAGTTGAACCCAGGCCAGCGGCAAGCACCTGTAACTGCAGCACCATCTCCCCGGCCTATTTTGCACTTCTGGAGATTTGCATGTGTGAATGACGTGCATGTGCAGGTGCGCGCATGCCAGGGTGCACGTGTGGAGCTCTGAAGACTGTCTCAGGGCGCTCCGTCCTCCCCTTCCTCCTTGCTTGAGACAGGGCGTGCCTTGTTATTTGTGTTGCTGCGGGCGTGTGCCAGTCTAGCTAGCCTGCAAACTTCCAGATTCTCTTTAGGTTAAACTCCAGCTGCCTGTAGCCCCTGGGGTGAGGAGTAGGGAATGTGGCACCCTTCTCTGGCCCCCACACAGTGCCAATCCCTCTGGAAAGGGGGTGGCCATGCCTTCTGAGACATCTTTTTGTAGGAGTGCCTGTAAAGTGGGGGCTGGTACTGTAGAGGAGTGGATGGACGCATGGCTGTGACATCTGAAATGGGGGGCCACCTGCCACTTACAGGACATGCAGAGACAGGCTCCAGGGCCAGAGACTGCTGGAGGGGACAAAGCCAGCAGCCAGCAGTGCTACAGGTAAGATACAGTGACATGTGGCTGATCAGTCGTCTGCCATGCAATGGGCGTGACAGTCTCGGGACTTTAAAGGCAGCCCTGGTACCAGCCTCCCCAGACACTCGAGCATCTCATGGCAGATTTACTTAGTCTCCGGTGTCCTTCACGTCACCAAATGTCCCTGTCCCTCACCAGTGTCTCACCTTCCTAAACTTCTTTGCTGTAAGAAACACAGGATAACTGCCCACCACGAAATCTGTGAGGATGGAGAGAAGCACCTGAGTCCTGCAAGTCCAGGAAGGCTCAGGAGAGCCCAGAGGAACAGCCACAGGTGTAAACAAAGCTCAACTGAAACTGCACTCAGCCGTGAGGAAGGTGGGCCTCCGACACCCCCGGCTTGGTGTGCCAACTCACCGAAAATGTTGCCATCGTAGCCGTCCTTGGTGAGTGGGCGGAGCTCGTTCCTGCCCATCGCGTAGCGCAGGTAGTTTTGCCAGGAGAACTGCATCATCTGCGGGAAACAGCAAGGCCAGGCTGGTGAGACGATGCCACGGTGTGGACATGCCACACCCTCTGCAACAGCCTCACGTTTGAGCTGCCTGCAAAACCATTCTCCTTCAGAACTCGACCAGAGTCTACTCAGAGATGTCTGAGAAGACAACCCCAAACTGAAAAGCCACCTCTTGGGCTAGGGATATGGCTCCATGGTAGATAGCTTATCTAGCACTGTGTTTAATCCCCAGTACTGCGCAAAGGGTTAAAAAAAATGACACCTCTTCCATGTAGCCTTCCCTGTTTAGCTCTGGCCTAGGGTTATCTTTTCAAGGAAAAGGACCTCACTTATTGGGTGAGTACCTCTCACAATCTAACAGTATGGCCTTCCCCTCCTAAGAGCAAGTATTGTAAATCCTTTCTCTACCTAAGGAGCTGGGTTGGAAAGGGGGTGACCCACCCAGTGAGTCCATGAGAGGTCAGGGAACTGAAGCCATGCCTTCTGGCTCTGAAGCCTTGGGTCTGTCCCCTAAAGTCATCATGTGACTCTCTCTGGGCTACAGTGATCTGCCCTAGCCATCCCAAGGCCTCTAGTACCTCAGCTGGTCATTTCTATGTCCCTGGACCATGAACTCTTTCAGGCCAGACACTACGCCTGTCTTGCCTCCATTTCCCCGATGGCAGCCAGCATAGGGCTTGGCACACAGAGGCATCAATGAGCCATTGTCACTCAGTATGTGCACAAGTCCTCATGATGTACAGAGAGTCATCTAAGCCCCACGGGATCACCAGCACTTGCTTTCTGAGACGCACTTAACCCTGAGGGCTGAGGGTACCCTTCATTTGCTTTTACGGTGTGTTGCCCCTCTCACTTCTGCCCGGCGGGCTGAAGAAGGTGGGCGGCAGGCAGAGCTCTGGGGTAGTGGAGGAGGAAGCGGGAGGCACAGCTGAGGGGCGAGTAGCTGGGGAAGCATCTGGTGGAGCCTCAGTTCTAACCCCACCTCTGCTGCTAATCCTCTAACGGGCTCAAAACTCATCATGAAACATTAGCTTTAGAAAGATGTGCCAAAGCCTGCTCTGCCACAATCTAGAAAGGTTTCAATGAAAGGATGAAGTGGAAATGTCCACTGTCAATAGCAGTAATCAACAATCCTGACTTTGCTGGCTCTTTAAAGCACCTGTGTGGATCTCCGAGCCTCATCTGCCCCGCCCACTTCCACCCCGCCCAGTGGTTCTCACATGTTAGCTCATATCAGCGTCACCTGGGGCTGTGAAAACAGGCTGGTAGGCTCCAGCTCTGAGCTTAGGATTCAGCACTTCTGGGGCAGGACATTGATTTGCCCTTCTAACAACTTCCCACGTGATGAGGCTGGTCCACAGGCCACATTTGGGAAAAACTGACCTATGACACAGGGTGAATATCCCCTATCTGGAACACTTGGGACTGGACACGTTCTGGATTTCAGATTTTTGAATGTATGCACAGATATAATGAACTGTCTTGGAGAGGGACTCAGTTACAAACTGAAATTCATTTATGTAGCATAAACATCACCTCATACAGTGTTTTTAGTTCACCTGAATTTTGACGGTGACCCATCACAGGACAACAGGTTTAGAATTTTCCATTTGTGGAATCATGTTGTTGCCCAAAATGTTTCAGATCTTGAAGCATTTCAGATCTTGGATTAGAGGCGCTTAGCCTACATCTGTTTCCATCTCTCACCCTACTTCTAGAAACTTTTATGCCTCTGCTTACTCTCCAGCCTGTGTTTCCTGCCACAGCAGCCCTCTTTCTCAGACAGGTTCACCTGTATTCTCCATGTTTGGCCATTCCTGGTGCCCAGGCTTAGAAGCCACATCTGTTCCAGACATACCTAGACAGGAACCACAGCCACACATACACAAGAGGGCTGATCTGAGAGGACTGTGTCCAGTACTCTAAACAGTAGGACATTTTAGTACCATGTCCCTATTTCACAGACAATGAAGCTGAGGTTCCAAGATAGAAAGTGGTTGGAGCAACACAGCCAGCCAGGCCGAGAGCCAGCGCTCTCACTCCCAGAGCAGTGGGCCCCGCCTCACTTGTGGCTGGCATGGGATTCTACATGTGACCCACATGCAAATGTCATGGTAATGCATGCCAGGAGCTTGGCACAGGCTTTGAGTCCTGCTTCTATTCCCCTGTGATTTTCTACTTATCTTGAATTGGCAATAACAGAGAATAATTGCTGGGTATGTGCACTGGAGGGGGAACGGCCTCCTCCCTCCATCTCTCCTATCTGGGGCTCCTCCTCTGCAGTCAGCGCTGGAGAAGGAAGGCAAGCAGCTGGGTGGGCAGCAGCAAAGGGGTATCAGAATATAAGAGACAACAGAAAATCGGGGGTGTGCTGACCCTACCCCCACTTAGAGAGAAGTGGGTGTTCAGGAGGAATTACAGGGAACTGTGGGGTCTCAAAGGGGCTGTCCCCTCAGGGATGTGGAGATGTCTGGAAGGCAGCCTGTTTCTAAAGTCATCGGCAGCAGCAGAAGGGACAAGGGTATCGAAGACACAGAAGACCCCATGTCATCCATTGCAGCTGTTTCTATGTGCCATCCCGCTTGGGCACAGATGCTCGGCCCGGGCTCCAGGTAAGTACATACACCCAACAAACTCTCTGCAGTGGGAACTCTCTTGGGGCTCTATCCTCTCCTCTCCTCCCTGCTTACCTTCCTCATTTGCAGGGAGTCCTCCTTCCAAGACACACCTTTCAGGTTCCTAGCCTGGACTCCCATCCACGTTCAAGATCCACAGTCCAAAGTGCGCAAAGTCAGTTTTGTACGTCTACAGCCATCTGGTCCGTCCCGGCCCGCTCCCTTCATGCTGCATGCCCACCTTGCCCCACAGCACCAGCGCACACAAGAGGCTCCTAAGATACGTGCCTAGTAAGTGAAAGGGCGAATAAAACTGACCCTGGAACTTAACCCATGGCCTGTGGATGCCGTATGATGAGGGCTGAGCCAGAACGAGCAAAGAGCGGAGAGGCGGAACTGCTGGGGCAGAACCGCTCATGGCACTTGGAAGATGGCTCAGGAGTTAAATGTTACTTGCTTGCAAAGCCTTCCATCCGGGGTTCCTTCCCGAAGCCAACCACATAAGCTGGACGCAATAAAGCAGCGCAAGTGACTGGTGTTGATTTGCAATGGCAAGAGGCCCTGGCACCCCACTCTCCAGCCCCCATGCACAAATAACAAAATGAAACAGAGAACTGCTCAAGAGAAGCAAGCAGTCTCCAGGGAAACCTGATGAGCCTCCAGTGCTCAGTCAGACAGGTAGGGCTGGGAGGGAGACAAGAGGAGAAGCTCACCTGTGTCACGACACCTGTATGCACTACCCAGATGGGCAGCCCCTGACTGTGCTCAGGCAATTCTAAAACCTTAATCCCAGCACTTGGGAGGCAGAGGTAGGAGGATCGCTATGAGTTCGAGGCCACCCTGAGACTCCATAGTGAATTCCAGGTCAGCCTGAGCTAGAGTGAGACCCTACCTCAAAAAAAAAAAAAAAAAAAACCACCTCAGAGGTCACCCAGCTTACCTCCTGCCCTACAGAAGTTCCTTAACCAAGCTTACTCTGTCACTCCTTGAATATTGCCAGAGATGAGGCACTCACCATCTGACCAGGCAGCCTCATTAACTGCAGAGTTTCTCAAGGTTCTTCCTGAACCCATCAAGTCTGTCCTCCCCTAGGCACCATGGGGAAGAAGGCTTATGCAGTTTTCACACCACATTCCCTCACCGTAGGGAACCAACTCTCTCATCGCCCTAGAGGACCATCCTTGCTCCAACTACAGTGACCCTTAATGCAAGCCCCAAATCCCCAAGGCACCCTCCGTGACTGTACACCTACCCCATTAGCACACTCCTCCAAAGTTCCCCATACTTGGTCGTGTATTGTGGTAGAGAGCAGAAGCCCAAGTGCAAACACCCTGGTTCTGCTGGACCAGCCCCCTGCTTCTGATGACCTCACAATGACCCCCATGGACCAGCCCCTGCTCCTGATGACCTCACAGTGACCTCCATGGACCAGCCCCTGCTCATGATGACCTCACAGCAACCTCCATGGACCAGACCCTGCTCCTGATGACCTCACAGCAACATCCATGGACCAGCCCCTGCTCATGATGACCTCACAGCAACATCCATGGACCAGACCCTGCTCCTGATGACCTCACAGCAACCTCCATGGACCAGACCCTGCTCCTGATGACCTCACAAGCGACCTCCATTGCTTCAAATTCTGTCTACGGCTCCATACTGTCTGGGTCTTTCTAGAACCAGCTCTGATCATCCACCTCATGGATGTCAGTCTGCTTTGGGAGATGAGCAGACTTGGACTCTACCGGGCAGCATCTGTCTTCCCCTAGGTTGAAGCAGAAGCGACATGACCAGGCTGAACATGTGGGGGCACCCAGACTGGCTTCTGGATCCAGCAGGGCTTGCTGACAGCCACCCGCAAGCGAGGCGTCCGCCAACAGAGCGGCACAGCCCCGCCCCACCCCCACCTCTGCCCTTGAGGATATTGTGAATGACAGAGCAGAAATATAAAAATGCTCTGCCCTAGTACCAAAAAAAAAAAAAATTGCTTTTTTTTAAGAAGAAAAAAAGAAAAGAAACAAGGGGTAGGCTGGCAGAATTGTTCTTGGAGAACTCATTTTAGCTCATTGGATCACTGTTTTTTGTTCTAAATATTTGCAAATCACTACTTAAAAACCTGTCAGTCCCACTGGTTATGAATGGCTCGCTGAAAGATGGACAAGAAAAAGTGTTGGCCAGGATGCAGGGAAACTGGAACCCTTTTAAGTGGAAACAATGTGGCCATTTTGGAAAAGTTTAACCAAAAAAATACATACATATATATATATATATATATATATATATATATATATATATATATATACACACACATACATACACACACACACATATACATACATACATACATACATACATATGTATGTAGGTATTTTTGGTGGGGGAGATGGTTCAGCACCCAAGTTCAATCCCCAGGCTCCATGCAAAAGCCAGAAGCCATGGTGGGTTTCTGCAATCCCAGACGGCTGAGGGTGAGATGGGAGGCAGAGGCGAGAGACGTTCCCAATTTACAGACTAGCTGGCCTGACGACCCCAGCAGTGAATAACGAGAACGAGAGGCCCTGCTTAAAACCAAGTGGAGCGCGAGGACCAGCTCCTGAAAGTTGTCCTCTGACCTCTACATGTGCACTGTAACACCCACACCCACACTGACACATGTACACACCCCACCATACACACACACACTGAAGATACAATAACTTAAAGGTTACATGTGGAGTCATCACATGACCTAACCACTTAACCATGCCAACCCCAGGCAAAGAGCCACACAGAGTGGTCACTTCTGTGAGCAGGTCTGGGCCTTCCACCCTCAGAGAGGCCTGCTTGCAAGGGTGGCTTCGGCTGGCATCCAGGAAGGGAGGTTTCACGAACGTTCCCTCTGCTGGCTGACTGATAAGGGTGGCCGCTGTACCGAGACTGCGCAAACATGTGGCTTATGCTGAACATCTGCTTTCCTTTTGCAAGGCTGGGATTTCAGCGTGCGTTAGGCAGAGGGGCTGACATGACCAGCTCCAAGTCTCTAAAGAGTCTGCCTGGTAGACAAAGCCTTACACGTTGTCACAGTTTGATGCTGATGGAGCGTCCTGCGTGATCTTACTGGGGTGGGGTGGTGTTCCTGAAACTTGCATCTCATTTCCTTTGGGCTCCTGCTCATGCATTTTTTTCCCCTGCAGTAATTTTTTGTTTGTTTGTTTTTGAGTTACGGTCTTGTTCTAGCTCAGGCTGACCTGGAACCCACTATGTAGTCTCAGGCTAGCCGTGAACTCACGGTGATCCTCCTACCTCTGCCTCCTGAGTGCTGGGATTAAAGGCATGTGCCAGCATGGCTGGCACCTCTGGTAATTTTGCTGTGGGTCCTGCGACATAATAAATCACAGCTATGAGTTGGACTATGTGCTGATGTGGCAGGAACTCCTAGTGACTCATTGAGTGGTCAATCAAAATAAAAAGCTATGTCCCTGGGCTGGAGAGATGGCTTAGCAGTTAAGGCGCTTGCCTGTGAAGTCTAAGGGCCCAGGTTCAATTCCCCACACAAGCCAGATACACAAGGTCTGGAGTTGAGGCAGGTGCCTTAACCGTGCTAAGCCATCTCTCCAGCCCGAGAGCAAGGACTTTTACACACTAAGCCACCTCCTCAGTAGAAGCAATCCAAAAGTGAGTATCCACAGGTGAATGAGCAAGCACCTGGGGTATATGCATCCACACAATGGATATTCAGCAGCCCTATGAAAGAACAAAGCACTTAAATAAGACACAACATAGATGAAGCGTGAGGAACATCATGCTAGGTGGAAGAAGTCAGATATGAAAATGCTACATAGGACAGAGTCCAACTAAATGCAATGTCTACAGTAAACAACTCCGCAGAGGCGGAGAGCAGAGTGGTGGTTAGCAGAGGCTGCAGAGGAGGAGTGGAGAAGTGATCTCTAATGGATCTGAGGTCCTTCTGGGGGTGAAAATGTTCTCAAGTTATGATGAAAATGGAGCAACCATAAATATACTGAAAACTGCTAAGTATATACACTTTAAAAAGAAAAGGTAGCTTGGGACTGGAAAGAGGGCTTAGTCACTAAGGTGCTTGCCTGCAAAGCCTAAGGATCCAGGTTCCAGTCCCCAGTACCCATGGTAAGCCAGATGCATAAGGTGGCACATGTGTCTGGGGTTCATTTACAGTGGCTGGAGGCCCTGGCGTGCCCATTCTCTCTGTATCTGCTTCTTTCTCTCTGTCTCTCAAATAAATGAATAAATAATATTTTTTAAATTTTTGTTTATTTATTTATTTATTTATTTATTTATTTATTTATTTATTTGAGAGTGACAGACAGAGAGAGAAAGAGGCAGAGAGAGAGAATGGGCGTGCCAGGGCCTCCAGCCACTGCAAACGAACTCCAGACGCGTGCGCCCCCTTGTGCATCTGGCTAACGTGGGACCTGGGGAACCGAGCCTCGAACCGGGGTCCTTAGGCTTCACAGGCAAGCGCTTAACCGCTAAGCCATCTCTCCAGCCCATAAATAATATTTTAAAAGGTAGCTTTATGGTACATAATTTATATCTCAATAAGGCTTTTACTTATTTCCATACTTCAAAAACTATTAGTGGTTAAAAAAAAAAAATGGCCACGATATGTCATCAGATATGACACACGGAGCACAGCAACACTTCAGGGACATGCCTGCGTAGCCCAAGCTGAACCCTAAGGACACACCAGACAAACGCAAATGGAGGAATGACAATGGCCTTGACTTCAAAAACACGGCCATGACAGAGGAAGCAACACCAGAAAACTTCCAGGCTGAAGGAGACAGAAGAAGCAAGAACTAGATGTAATTCATGCTCTGGAATTTGCTCCTGGGACAGAAATGGCATCAGCAACGATTATTATGGCTGTAAGGGACTTGACCTTGATGACTGATGGAATGTGATCAGAGAGCAGCACTGGATTAGTGTTCATTTTCTGGTTCTGAGGGGGTTACCCTGGTTACTTAGAAAACAGTCAAACCTTTTTAGAAACACACAGCGAAGTATTTAGGGATGGTTCTATTATTGGCATACTCTCAAATGGTCCAGAAAATAATGTATATGTCCATATGCATGTGCATTTACACACACACACACACACACACACACACACACACACACACACACACGGTAAATGGGAAGAGAGAGTCGAGTGGTAAACAGCTGTAAAGTAGCGGGGAGGGGGGGGTAGATGAGAGATCTTTGTTACAAGTTCTGCAACTTTTCTACAAGTCCAAGTCCGAATTTACCTATTTTTTTAAAATCCATTAGGGCCAGGCATGGTGGCACACACCTTTAATTCCCTCCAGGGAGGCAGAGATAGGAGAACTGCTTTGAGTTTGAGTCCAGCCTGGGACTACAGAGTAAGTTCCACATCAGTCTGGCCTAGAGTGTGACCCTACCTCAGAAAAGAAAAAGGGAAAGGGAAAAAAAGAAAATCCTATTGGGGAATTTTGCTGGAGGTTGAAGCCATCTTCACTGGAATTTCCAACTTATGGAATTCTATTCCCCCCCCCCCCACTTCCTGCAAACCACGGCAGAACATGCCTGCTGGTCACTGTCCAGGCCTGGCTGGCCCTCACATTCACTCTACCCAGTTTTCCCCCAAGGAGATGGACCCCAGCAAACAACTTAGGAATTAGCAATGAGCCTTCTCCCTCAGACTGAGATTGCCATGTCTAAATGAAGTATCCATCCTTAGACTATTATTGTTTTTTAAAAAAGCTTAAGGGGGGCTCGAGAGATGGCTTATCACTTAAGGCACTTGCTTGTGAAGCCTAAGGACCCAGATTTGATTCTCCAGGACCCATGTAAGCCAGATGCGCAAGCTGGTGCACATGTCTGGAGTTCGATTTGCAGTGGCTGGAGGCCCTGGCATGCCAATTCTTGCCCTCTCCCTCTCTCTTTCTCTCTCTCTCTTTAAAAAAAAAAAAAAGCCAATCTGTTGGGCTTGTCTCAAGAAAATAAAATTAAAAAAACTTAACAGCCCCTTTCGTGGTTCTGCACATTTTTTCAGAAGTCTCTCACCCCGCATCTCTCACTTCGGGGTTGCTCCTTCCTCTTGAGCTTGGCTCCAGGCCCTCAGCTTCCCTCTTCAGCAAAATCTCTTATGGCAGTTTGGATGTGATTCACGTGTGGGCGGCTTGGTCCACAGGGTAAGGTATGGGAAGGAAGGTGTGAACCTCCGAGCAGCGGTTCCCAGAGCGGAGGACCAGTCACGGGCCATCACGCTGGGGAGGTCTCGTTGGGCTGGGGTGGGTATCACTGGACTGGGTTACCCCCTTAGCGGGAGGGCAGTTCTGGAGTGAGTGCAGCTGCTGGTCCCCTCTTGCTTCCCCTCTCACCACATGGCTTCTCTTCTGCATTGCCAGCTTCCCCTTGTTGGGTCTCCACCGCAAGTGGCCCTGGCACCAGGCCCTCACCAGAAGACAATGTGGGACGCTGACCCCATGCTTTTAGACTTCTGCAAGCTAAAGTGATCCCTCTTTTTTTAATGCATGTGCATGCATGTATGGTATGTGTATTCATGTGTGTGTGGACACGTGTGTGTGTGTTGGTACATGTACACAGGAGCCAGAAGCTGACCTCACATGTCTTTATCAGTTGCTCTCCACTTTCTTTCTTTTTTAAAAAAATTGTTTTGGGGCTGGAGAGATGGCTTAGTGGTTAAGCGCTTGCCTGTGAAGCCTAAGGACCCCGGTTCGAGGCTCGGTTCCCCAGGTCCCACGTTAGCCAGATGCACAAGGGGGCGCACGCGTCTGGAGTTCGTTTGCAGAGGCTGGAAGCCCTGGCGCGCCCATTCCCTCTCTCTCCCTCTATCTGTCTTTCTCTCTGTGTCTGTCACTCTCAAATAAATAAATAAATAAATAAAATTTTAAAAAATTGTTTTATTTTTATTTATTTATTTGAGAGCAACAGACAGAGAGAAAGAGGCAGAGAGAGAGAGAGAGAGAGAGAATGGCCATGCCAGGGCTACCAGCAACTGCAAACAAACTCCAGATGCGTGCGCCCCCTTATGTATCTGGCTAACATGGGTCCTAGGGAAACAAGCCTCAAATCGGGGTCCTTAGGCTTCATAGGCAAGCACTTAGCTGCTAAGCCACCTCTCCAGCATAACTCTCCACTTTCTTTACTGAAGTAGTGTCTCTCACTTGAACCCAGAGCTCACTGACTTAGTTACATCTCACTAGCCAGCTTGTCCTGGGGATCCGGTCTCTGTGCCTCCTGAGTCCTGGGGTTACATGCAGGCTACCATACCCACCTGGCATTTACGTGGGTGCTGAGGATCCCAACTCCAGCCCTCATGCTTGCATGGCAAGTGCTTCGCCCACTGAGCCGTCTCCCCAGCCCTAAGCTTTTTTCTTTATAAAGTGCCTACATGAAGTATTTTGTTAAAGCAACACAAATATTGTCATGGATAACTTAAAAAATAAAGTTGATAGCTGTCTTTCCACCCATCTATCTGTACTAACGTCTGAAAGGAACTCTGCTCACTCCACAGAAGCAGACAGAAACAAAGCAATGCCCCATCATTCAATCCAACCACGTTCCTAGCTGGGTGTCTTTCTACTCTTTTCCTTCCCATGAACCACTGTTCCTCCCTGTGGTTATGACACAAACACATTCAATTCTATGACACACACTTTGTAAGCTTCACTTTAAAAAAGGTTTTGTGGTTGGAGGGATGGCTTAGCCACTAAGGCGTTTGCCTACAAAGTCCCAGGTTCAATTCCCCAGGACCCACGTAAGCCATATGTACAAGGCGGGATGCACAAGGTGGTGCATGCATCTGGAGTTCATTTGCAGCGCCTGAGGCCCTGGTGCACCAATTCTCTCTCTTCTCTCTCTCTCTCTCTCTGCCTCTTCTCTCAAATAAATAAATAAATAATTTTTTTAAAAAAGGTTTTGTGTGTGTGTGTTGGGGGGGGTGCCCACCAGGGTTTCTTGCTGCTGCAATTGAACACTGGATGCATACACCACGTTCTGCATCTGGCCTTAAACAAATGCTGGGAACCCAGGCCAGCGGGCTTTGCAATCAAGCACCTTTAACCACTGAGCCATCTCCCCAGCCCAAGCGTCACTCACAGTAGCGATGTAACAGCCTAGCAAGTAGACTCCTTCTCCCTCAACCCCCCTCCCGTACGGTAGACATTTCTGTGATTTCTACTTTGGGGCCACTGCAAAGTGATGCTACGGTGAACACCTTTGCACACAAAAAAATGTCAACGACTTTCCTTAGGCCAGAGCCTCTGAGAACTGGCTGGGAACATAATGCAGGAGTTATTAGCATGCATGGGGTATTGGCAGGCTGGCACTGGACAGCTGCCTTTGCTCAGCGCTGTGTAAAGGCTGGCAAACAGGAAAGCATGGAACAATATTGTGACACTACAGTAAAGCGCCTTCTCGGAGAGATAAAATCAACACAATGGGGGGGGGCGTGGTGGCTCATGCCTGTAAGCCCAACACTTGGGAGGCAGAGGCAGGAGAGTCACTGTAAGTTTGAGGTCAGCTTGGGCTACATGAAGAGTTCCAGCCTAGGTTATAGAGTGAGACCCTGTCTGAAAAAAGAAAACAAAAAAAAAAACAAATCGCGAGGGCTGGAGAGATGGCTTAGCGGTTAAGCGCTTGCCTGTGAAGCCTAAGGACCCCGGTTCGAGGCTCGGTTCCCCAGGTCCCACGTTAGCCAGATGCACAAGGGGGCGCACGCGTCTGGAGTTCGTTTGCAGAGGCTGGAAGCCCTGGCGCGCCCATTCTCTCTCTCTCCCTCTATCTGTCTTTCTCTCTGTGTCTGTCGCTCTCAAATAAATAAATAAATAATTTTAAAAAAATTGCAAGAATTACCATGGGATATTGTTTACAACTATGGAAGTTGTCAAAATAGTAATAATAATAAAAATTTTTAAATTAAATTAAATTGACAAAAAAAAATCGTGAGCCAGGTATGGTGGCTCACTCCTTCAATCCCAGCACTTGGGAGGCTGAGGTGGGAGGATCACCACCATGAGTTTGAGGCCAGCCTGGGCTACAGAGTGAACTCTAGTTCAGGGCTAGAATGAAATACTGCCTAAAAAAAAAAAACACAAAAAACAGGGCTGGAGATGGCTTAGCACTTAAGGCACTTGCCTGCAAAGTCAAAGGACCCAGGTTTGATTCCCCAAGACACAAGTAAGCCAGATGCACAAGGTGGCACATGCATCTCGAGTTTGTTTGCAGCAGCTGAAGGCTCTGGTGCACCTATTCTCATTCTCTCTCTCTCCATCTTTCTCTCAAATAAATAAAATAATAAAAAATAAAAACAGTCGGGCATGATGGCACATACCTTAATCCCAGCACTCAGAAGACAGAGATAAGAGGGTTGTTGTAAATTGAGGCCAGCCTGAGACTACAGTAAATTTCAGTCAGTCCTCACCTCAAAAAAAGTATGGGGATGGGGCGGAGCTGGAGAGCCGGGCGTGGTGGCGCACGCCTTTAATCCCAGTACTCAGGTGGCAGAGATAGGATTGCTGTGAGTTCAAGGCCACCCTGAGAATGCAGAGTGAATTCCAGGTCAGTCTGAGCTAGAGTGAGACCCTACCTCAAAAAAAAAAAAAAAAAACAAAAAAAAACAAACAAAAAACAAACAGGTGGGGGGGAGACTGGAGAGATGGCTTAATGGTTAAGATACTTGCCTGCCAAGCCTAAAAAGGATCTAGGTTTGATTCCCCAGAACCCACGTAAGCCAGATGCACACGGAGGCACATGTATCTCGAGTTTGTTTGCAGTGGCTAGAGGTCCTGGTGCAGCCATTCTCTCTCTCTCTCTAATAATAAATAAATAAATAAATAAATAAATAATCTTTTAAAAGACAAAAACAGCAGCAACAACAAATTTATGAAGAAGGGCCATTGCTCATTTGGGCAGCTCCATGCCCACCTTCTCTCTGTCAACTTCACAGGACCAGTACTGTGGGGGGGGGGTATGCACATGTATGTGCCCATGTGGTGCCCCATGCCCTTGCCTGTGCTGGCCAGAGGGATGGATGTCAGGTCCCCTCCATCTCTCTTCCATCCATTCTTACTTAAGCCTGAACTTTACTGATCCCAGAGCTTGCTAGGTTTTTTTTTTTTGTGTTTTTTTTTTTTTGCTGAGCCCTGGAAATGCTCTGGTCTCTGCTCCCCAGAGGACTGGGGTTACAAACATGTGTGGCAATGCCCAGCTGTTTGTGTGGGTTTGGGGGATCAAGCTTGGGTAGTCCCTCCTGCCCCCTTAGGCCCTCACGCATAGAAGTACTTTTAACCACAGAGGCTCAGTATTTTTTTTTTAGAAATAATTACACAAGGTCTAAAAACTGTCTCAGATGCAAAACAGTACACAGATATTAAAAATCACGTTTTCAAATGCTTAGTGAAGAGAAAAGAAGGCTCATTAGACAATATTAAGTGGAAAGCAAGCTATAAAACTCTGGTCTATATATAAGTGTTATTTAAAAAAAAAAAAAAAAAAAGACTGAGGCTGGGAAGATGGCTTTATCCAAAGCACTTACCACTCCAGCCAGCGTACGTCAGCTTGATCCCCGGCCCCACACAGGAAGCCAGAAGTCATGGCGGACTTCTGCAATCCCAGCACGACGAAGCTGATGCTGACTGGAAGCTGGAGGAGGAGATGGGAGTTTCCTGGAAGCTTGTGGCAAATGCACTAATGAAAGCAGAGCAAGATCCAGAAGAAACCCTGCCTAAATGACGCGGACACTGGCAAGGGTCAGATCTGACCCCCACACACAGGCTGTGGCATGTGCGCGTGCACACACACACACACACACACACACACACGAACATGCACACATAAATGAGTAATTTTTTTGTTTGGTTTTTCAAGGTAGGGTCTCACCCTAGGCCAGGCTGACCTGGAATTCACTCTGTAGTCTCAGGGTGACCTTGAACTAATGAGGCTCCTCCTACCTCTGCCTTCTGACTGCTGGGATTAAAGGTATATACCACCACACCCAGCTGATTTTCATTTTTTTTATAAACATTTTGTTGTTGTTTTCAAGGTAGGGTCTCATGCTAGCCCAGGCTGACCTGGAATTCACTATGTAGTCTCAGGGTGGCCTCAAACTCATGGCAATCCTCCTACCTCTGCCTCCCAAGTGCTGGGATTAAAGGCGTGTGCCACCATGCCTGGCTTTCACAGGCACATTTTATAAAAACTAGGTGAGGGGCTGGAGAGATGGCTTAGCGGTTAAGCGCTTGCCTGTGAAGCCTAAGGACACTGGTTTGAGGCTCAATAACCCAGGACCCACATAAGCCAGATGCACAAGGTGGCGCACGCATCTGGAGTTCATTTGCAGTGGCTGGAGGCCCTGGTGCACCCATTCTCTCTCTCTCTCTCTTTCTCTGTCTCTTTCTCTCTCTATCTGTTGCTTTCATATGAATAAATAAAAATAAACAAATAAAAAAAAAGAACTAGGTGAGACCTGGAGAGAAGTGACCCGCCCTGGCCCAAGCACACAGGCGAACAGCACTGGGGCGGGCCGAGGCTGGGGAGATGCTCAGTGGATAAGGTACAGGAGTACCTGAGTTCCAACCCCCAGAGCCCCTGTAACACCGACACGGTAGCCAACACGTGTAAACCCAGCACGCCTATGGAGAGATGGAGGTGGGAGCAGAAGCGTCCACGGGAAGCTCGCGGGCCAGCCAGCCTGGTGCACACAGCAGCGAGCAAGAGACCCTGCATCCAGCCAGAAGGCAGAAGGTGGGACTGACACGCGAGCCTGTGCTCTGACCTCCACTCCGGGCTGTGGCGCATGGACGCCGGCGCTCACACGTGCACTGCAAGCACGCACTGAGGCGATGGCTCAGCGGTGACACGTGCTTGTTCAACAGGCGCGCTGACCGCGCTTCGGACTCCTAGAACTCACGTGAGGTTGCAAGCAGCAGCACACACAGCGGTCATCCCAACGCGTCAGGGCAGAGACAGAAGATTCCTGAAGCGTGCAGGCCTGCTAGTCTGGTGCAAGTAGTAGCAAACAACAAGACGGACCTTGTCTCACACAAGATGGAAGGTGAGGACCAGCACCCCAAGGTTGTCCTCTGACCTCCATACAGGTGCCGTGGCCTGCACAAGCCCCCCCCCCCACCACGCACACACACTCACAGCAAGAATGAATAGGACTGGGATGGTCATGTCTCCAAGAATGGGGACCAGGAAGCGAGCAGGAAGTGGGGCAGCCTGAGCTATATAGCAAGAGACAGTCAGGCCAGACCGGAGAACTCGACTGTTTAAGTGTCACAAGAAAGGAAAACTAAATTCCAAGACAATTTGTAATTCTGCCTGCAGAGAGTTCCAGAACTTCTCAACAGGCCAATAGTGTATGTGTGGTTTTGTGTGTGCATGTGTGTGTGCGGGCACGTGTGTGTGCATGTGCACACACATGGGCATACTAGACAGAAGGTAGCTCCAGGGCGTCTGAGTCCCTTCTAGCACTCAGAGAGCACCTGGCCACAGACCCCCAAACCCTCCCCTTTCCCGGAGTCCACGCAGGTGGAGAAGGAAGGTGGCAGGTGAGGACAGAGCCAGCAGAGCCGAATCCTAAGACACCTCTGCAGTTACTTCTCCAACAGAGGATGCGCCTGTCCACCAGAACATGCTATGACAAGACCTCAGAACGAACACTACTGACTGCGTGGAGACACAGTACCACCGTGTTAGACAGCTCTCTCCTACAGAAGGCAGCTGGGTGGCACAGCCTCACCAGGCATGGGTGCCCATCTGCAAAGGAGCACAGGACAACGGGACCAGCAGAGGAAAGGCGGCTTTGAGGAGGGGAGGCTGTGCAGACAGCCTCGGTGAGGAAAAGAATGGGGTGCTGGTGTCAGAACGTTCGATGGGTGACTTTGAGAGGAAGAGGGTGAGCCCTAGCCAGTGGGGGGGGGGGGGAGAGGATCCTGTAGAGATCAGCAGTGACCCAGAGCGTCCTCCCTCCCAATCTTCCAAGGAGGATGTCCTGTCACTAAAGACCAGTGCCCTGCAGCATCACCCAGCAGGGACACCTGGCCTCATTTGCAAGGTTAGGCAGGACAGGAATTGGTCTCCTGTGATTCTGGGATCTGTGCACCGATTACAGACATTGGGGAGGGTGCTGTTCCCTTCCCCCACAGCCCCAAACCAGCTGCTGGCTTGATGTCTGCAAGCTCTCCATGCTGGGTTTCTTTCTTTTCTTTTCTTTTTTTAATTTTTTTTATTTTGTTGAAGTAGGGTCTCACTTTGGCCCAGGCTTACCTAGAACTCCCCATGGATTCTCCTACCCCAATCTCCTAAATACTGGGATTAAGGGTGTATGCCACCAAGTTCTGCTTGTCCTTGACTTTTGGGGGGCAGGGTCTCACTCTAACCCAAGCTGATCTGACCTTGGACTCACTCTGTAGCTGAGGTTGCCTTCTCTCCCCCTCCCTCCCTCCCTCCCTCCCTCCCTCCCTCCCTCCCTCTCTCTCTCTCTCTCTCTCTCTCTCTCTCTCTCTCTCTTTTCAATGTAGGGTCTCACTCTAGCTCAGGTTGACCTGAAATTCACTATGTAGCCTCAGGGTGGCCTCAAACTCATGGAGGTCCTCCTACCTCTGCCTCCAGAGTGCTGGGATTAAAGGTGTGCATCACCATGCCTGGCTTTTTTTTTTTTTTTTTTTTGAGACAGGGTCCCCTGTAGCCTAGGCTAGTCTCAAACTCGATACGTAGCTGAGGATGACCTTAAACTTCTGACCCTCCACTACTACTACCTCCTGAGTGCTGGGATTATAGGTGTGTACAACCAAACCCCATTCGGTTCGAAATTGAACTCTAGGCTTCATGCTTGCTAAGGAAGCACTCTATCTACCCGCGGAGCTACGTCCAGCCTCCTTCCTTCTCTGTTGGAGAGCGTCCCTCTGTAGCCCATGCTGGCCTGGAACTCTCTCAGCAGCCTTCTTGCTGCAGCTCCTGAGTGCTGGGACCGCAGGGGTGAGCCCACCTTGCCTGGCTTATGCTGGATTTCTTGGCCCCCGCCATGCAACATGACAGGCTCATTGAGACCCCGTGAATGCCCACGACTTCCGGTACGCTATGCAGACGCTGCACACAGTGGGCTTTGGTGGTCATGGGGTGGTAAGAGGGCAGAGATGCAGCCCCAGCCTCCCGCGCTCAGGTTTGCTAAAGTCCACCCACTAACAAGGACAGGAAGTCACCTCACATTACAGGCAGCTCCACTCCTGCCCACTGGGATACTGCCTAACCCTGCCTGGGCTATCCTAAGGCACCACGGCTGAGTGTGGGATCCGGTGGACCGAGCTCCCTGCCACTGAAGTGTGTTCTGGGACCAGCGGCTGGGCCCATTGGAGCTGTGGCCTACCAGTCCTGCAGAATTCAAGTCAGTGTGGAAGCGAGAGCCCGTGGGCTGCTCTCAAGCTCTGCCTCTGCTGGTTGTGTAGCTTTTCCTGAGTGACTTAACCTCTCTGAGCCTCGGCTTCCTCCTCTGAAAGGGAACAGGATCACTCCATCCTCACGACAACCCGGAGTGGAAATGACACAACCCGGTGAGGCGTTAAGCACAGTTGCTAGCCCACATCACGAGGTCAAGAGACAGCACGTCCCCTGCTCATTTACCCACTCTGTCTCAGCCCGCTCCTCGCCCCTCCACCATGAGCAGAGCAGCATCGAGCAGCATCTCAACCCAGAGCACAACTCTCTGGGCAGCCGCCTCCAACACCATTCTCCACACCACCTGCAGCGATTATCCCAAACGCAAACGCATTCCCAGCTCCGTTCTGCCCCACCGCACACTCGAACACTGGCTCTGGCTTGCTTCCATCAGAAAGGAAGAGCAAACTCCTTACAGAGGCAGATCAAGGCCCAAAGAGTCCCACCACTCATGGCGCCAGGCAGTTTCTCCTATCCATCTCCATCCTAGCTCTCTCAGTGCCCCCAGAGAACATGTCACCCCCACCACCACCACCTCAGGGCCTTTGCATACAATCTGCATTCTTCAGGGACCGTCTCCCCCTCATCTTTGCCTAGTGAGTTGTACTGATCAGTCAGCTCCCAGGTTAGTTGCCACTCTTTTTTTTTTTTTTTTTTGGTCTTATTTTGTTTTGAAACAGAACTTCATGTAGTCCAGGCTGGCCTCAAACTCCTGTGGCTGAGGGTGCCCTTGAGCCGGAGCTGGGATTACAGGCTCGGGCCACCATCCCTGGCTTGTCGCTTCTTCTTAGAAGGCGTCTTCCCAATCCCCTGCATCAGGTTGAGTACCCCGTTATGGAGACTTGTTAAAGGTTCAATCAATAATGAGAACCCATTTCCCCATCCTAGCACAGGCTCCATGAGGCCCTAGCACAACAGCCGGCACGCAGGCTGGCTATGAACATATGTGGGTACGGTGAGCCCCTGCGCTGCTCACGGAAGAGGACCGAAGGAAGAGACAGACCCCAGACAGAAGCCCCTACTGCCAGGGCTTTAAGTGCCCAGTAGGCCTTGCCAAGACCCCACACAGCAGTAGCTCCCAGAATACCTTCCCCCGAGGGCGCCCACGCTGCTGCTGCCTACAGGTCGTGACCCATAGAGGGCAAGACTCAGGAGCAAACCCGGCTCTGGCCCAGACGAGGTGCCAGGCGGGGGACAGAGACAGTTCCATGGGTGACCTTGGTTCACAGACATGGGTAATCAGTACACTGTGCAGAAATGTGGCATATAACCCACCCAGGAGTGGGCAGACTGGTCCGTTTCCAGAGAGTTCCGTGTTCTTCCTTTGAACCTTCTGGTCATCTGTGACTTGGGGGGGGGAGCACCCCATCTTACAGGAAACAAAGCAGAACTTCTACAGGCAGCCATGTAGCACTCACATCATCCTGTGGGCACAGCACGCTTAGTCCTCCCCACATCTCTGGGAGGTCCTGCGGCAGGCAAGGATCCCAGCTGTACCCAGCTGTGTGTCCTTAGGCTGGAAACCTAACCCCTCGGTGCCTCAATTTTCTCAGGTTTCAAAATATTACTGTCACTTCCCCGGTGTCTCCATGACTCACTCGCCAGGCTTTACTCATGTGATTAGCTCATTCAACCTTCACACTGATCTTGTAAAGTGAGTACGTCACCGCTTCCCCTGTCACGCGGGGAAACCAAGGCATCAGCCCAAGTGTCAAAGAAAGCTCCCGTGGCTACAGAGTTCAGCTGTCTCTCTCAGAACAGAGTGGTTACTGGAGTGGCCGCCAGTGGTACTGTCCTTGGTCACCCTACCAGGCACTTAGCAAATTCCTGGAAGGTTTCGGCAGGTGCCACCACCTACTAGGCTGCGCAACCAGCGCTTCCCTTCCTGTGGGTGGCTCAGGCCAGAACCTCCAGGTCCTCCACAGTCTCCTTTTCTCCATAGCCCACATGTGACAAGTCTGGGACGATGGCTCTGACTTGCCTGCTCCCCACCCTCCCGTCCACCGGTGGCCATTTCCCGTCACAAGCCGCCCAGGGCACTGAGCCCGAGACACGTGCGTCTCTTACCTGCCCCGCCTCCACTCACCCCACTTCAGTCACGGAGCCTCTGCATTGGTTCCCAACATGCGTGAGACTCTCCCACCTGTGACAGGAGGACAGTGGCACCTGTGAGTGTGCAAGGCTCCACGGCAAGGAGGCATCAAGATGTCGGGTGGATTAAGGTGGCTGATCAGCTGACCCTGAGCCTGGGAGATGAGCCTGATTATCTGGGTGAGCCGACGTGACTGCACGGTCTCGGACGGGGTCGTGGATGTGGCCGAACATGGAGGAAGGGGGCAGAAGAGAAGGGCTGCCTCCCACGAAGGCTAACGGACCTAGGGAGGCTCAGATGGTTGGTAACACGTGGTTGATGGCTGAGTATGGAATCCCAGCCCTACTCTGTGTGGCATAAATCAGATGGGTCCAGATGCCCATTTGGGCAAAGGGAGCAAGACAGATGTGCTCTCTCCAGGAACTGCGCAGATGCCTCTCTGGCTCTTGGACATCAGAGTTCCCGGTTCTCTGGCCTTTGAACAAACTCGCCCTGGAGTGACCCCCCAGGATCTCAAGCCTTCGCCCCACACTGCGCCCCATGACTGGCTTCTCTGGTTCTTCAGTTTATGAGATGGTCTGTCAAGGGAACTGTCAGCCTTCCTGTGTGAGCCAGTCTCCCTTGCATCCACCACTTATCCATTCTCTTAGCTCCCTTACTTTGCATTTTTAATTTTGTTATATTTATTTTGAGATAGGGTCTCACTACATTGCTCAGGCTGCCTCCGAGTCCTGGGCTCAAGCAGTCCTCAGCCTCCTAAGTAGCTGACACTACAGGCATACTCCATGAGCCTATGCCACTGCACTCAGATCATTTGCTTTTTGTGTTAATATTTTTTTTGCAAGCAGAGATAGAAGAGGGACAGAGAGAACGGGTGGACCAGACCAGGACTTACAACCACTGCTAACAGACTCCAGATGCATGTACCACTTTGTACATCTGGCTTTACGTGCATACTGGAGCATCAAACTCCAGTCGGATTTTGCAGGCAAGCACCTTAACCACTGAGCCATCTCTCCAGCCCTCATTTACATTTTTTTTTAAATTTTATTTTAAATTTTATTTATTTATTTGAGAGTGTCAGAGAGAGAAAGAGGCAGAGAGAGAGAGAGAGAGAGAGAGAATGGGCACGCCAGGGCCTCCAGCCACTGCAAACGAACTCCAGATGTGTGCGCCCCCTTGTGCATCTGGCTAATGTGGGTCCTGGGGAATCAAGCCTCGAACTGGGGTCCTTAGGCTTCACAGGCAAGAGCTTAACCGCTAAACCATCTCTCCAGCCCTCATTTACATTTCTTTACCCTACACTTATATTTCTTTCCAGAGCCTTGACTGATTGACTCCCACAGAAATTCCAGAAAAGGAATGTAGCCTGGCCAACGGTGTGTGTGTTTTTTTTTTTTTAGATTTTGTTTTTATTTATTTATTTATTAGAGACAGAGAAAGGGAGAAAGAGTGAGAATGGGCATGCCAGGGCCCCTAACCACTGCAAATGAACCCCAGATGCATGCACCATGTACATCTGGCTTATGTGAGACCTAGAGAATCAAACCAGGGTCCTTAGGCTTCACAGTCATGCATCTTAACCACTAAGCCATCCATCTCTCCAGCCCAACACCTTGATTTTTTTAGTCCAGTAAGCACTATTTCAGACTTACGATTTCCAGAACAAGTTTGTGTTTAAGTCACAGAATTTGTCTGATTTGTCATTGCACCATTAGGAAACTAATATACTACCTCAGGACCTTTGCACCTGCCAATAAACAACTGGATGAACAAACCAAGCCACCAATCTCCTCACATTTACCCTGCACCATGGCACTTTGTACACAGGGAGTGTGTCACTCAGAGGCTCTACCCTCTCAGCCCACAAAGGTAGCACCTGAGTCCTCCAGGGACAGCAATTCCTTCCATGTCGGGTCTCTGAAGGCTGTGAACACTGTGTCACCCGGTCACCTCTGCCTCTCCTGATGATGGCTTATCACTGTTTCAGTCATCCAGCAAGGGATGTCCCTAGCACTTAAGAGTGTGCCCATTTGCTTGGCTAGGCCCTTGGCAAGCATTTAATCCCACTCCAATCTTGCCAGCTAGTTTGCTATGTCCACCTATTTTAGGAGCTGAAACAGAAATTAGCAGGGCCAGGCCATGGTACATGGCGTGGAGGGGGGGGGTAGCAGCTGGAAAACCTGTGCTCTTCGCCATGAGAGCAAACCACTCCCGAGCCAGCCACCCGCAGAGGTAAGATGAAGAGGCTCCTTACCCCCCACCGTTCGGGGCTGTGCGGCTGGCAGGTGGCAGAGCCAGTGCGAAGCTCGGGTCTGGCTGAGTCCTTTCAGCTCTGTCACCTGCTTCTCTGCCTAACGAGAGAACCAACAAAACCCAGCCAGCACCTCTGTGACGCCTGCGTGTCACACACAAGAATCAACAAGGACCGGCTGCCACCCATTGCCCATGTCTGCCCTCTTTTTTTTTTTTTTTCTTTTTTTGGTTTTTTGAGGTAGGGTCTCACTCTAGTCCAGGCTGACCTGGATTTCACTATGAAGTCTCAGGGTGGCCTCGAACTCATGGTGATCCTCCTACCTCTGCCTCCCGAGTGCTGGGATTAAAGGCATGTGCCACCACACCCAGCTCATGTCCACCCTCTGAAAGCAGAGACATCCGTATTCCTGCTCCCGGAAGGTTCATCTGCTGGAAGGTATAGATGGAGTACTGTCCCCATCGGAGCCCGGAAACATGAAAGAGACGAATCTTTGATCTAAACTGTAAGAAATGAGAATCCAGGGCTGGAGGGATGGCTTAGTGGTTAAGGTGTTTGCCTGTAAAGCCAAAGGACCCAGGTTTGATTCCCTAGGACCCACGTTAGCCAGATGCACAAGGGGGCATATGCATCTGGAGTTCGTTTGCAGTAGCTGGAGGCCCTGGCGTGCCCGTTCTCTCTCTCTCCCTGTTTCTCTGTCAAATAAATAAGTAAAAATAAAATAACAAATCTGAGTCCAGCTGAAAGGAGGGCTAGGAAGATGCCAGGGCGGTGGTGGACAGTCCCTGGCTGGAGCAGGAACAGCAGGTTTCCGGGGACTTCGGCTTGGAGTCGGAAGTCTGGGAGCTCTGTGACCTGTCTGTGGCCACAGCTTTCCAGGAAGCCCTGAGCCACAGGTGGGAGCAAAGGCAGCCCCAGGAGGTCAGGAGTCTTGCTTATTGGTAGTTACTGTTGTCATGCCATCTCTCAAGACGCCAGCTTTGGGTATGGAATCCA
The DNA here is from genome assembly GCF_020740685.1 of Jaculus jaculus. NCBI lineage: Eukaryota > Metazoa > Chordata > Mammalia > Rodentia > Dipodidae > Jaculus > Jaculus jaculus. The sequence goes on along the minus strand of NC_059106.1, from coordinate 58,139,359 downwards.
TGTAGAAAGATCTAGAACTGTCTGAATTTCCTGGTGCTTCTCCTCGAAGCAAGAGATAGAGGCAGGATTCATGGACTCAAGAAGAAGGCGTGGGACTGGAGAGAGGGCTTAGCGGTTAAGGCATTTGCCTGAAAAGCCAAAGGACCCAGGTTCAGATCTCCAGGGCCCAAGTAAGCCAGATGCACAAGGTGGTGCATGCATCTGGAGTTCATCCGCAGCAGCTAGAAGCCCTGGTGCACCTGTTCATTCTCTTTCTCTCTTCCTCTCTCTCATAATATATATATATATTTTTGAGGTAGGGTCTTACTCCAGCTCAGGCTGACCTGGAATTCACTATGTAGTCTCAGGGTAGCCTTGAACTCAAGGTGATCCTTCTACCTCTGCCTCCCGAGCACTGGGATTAAAGGCATGCACCACCCTGCCTGCCTCAAAAATAAAAAAAAATTTAAAAAATTTTTTGTTTACTTTTATTTATTTATTTGAGAATGACAGACATAGAGAGAAAGAGGCAGACACAGAAAATGGGTGCGCCAGGACCTCCAGCCAATGCAAACAAACACCAGATGCATGCGCCCCCTTGTACATCTGGCTAACGTGGGTCCTGGGGAATCGAGCCTCGAACCTGGGTTCTTAGGCTTCACAGGCAATCGCTTAACCACTCAGCCATCTCTCCAGCCCAAAAAATATTTTTTTAAAAAACAAGAAAGAGGTTCGAAAAATCTCAGAGGTTGCAGGACAAGAAGCAAGGGCCCTGTTTCTTGTTCAGTAAGATTACGTCCATCAAGGATGGAGGATTAGGCAGGATTCTCGCAGCACCTCTGAGCATCCTCCCCTGTGCCAAATGTGATCGCACAGGTCACAGTCCTCCAGGGTGCTCCGAGCCCATCTTACAGACAAGGGGACAGGGCCAAAGAGGTTCAGAAACTCAAGGCACACAGCCAAGAACTGCAGAGGGTTTGGATTCAAACCCAGGTCTGTCTGACTGCAGCCTTTGCTTCTTCGTGGCCCTATTACTCTCTTCTCCCACCGACACCCACTCACACAAGTCCTGTCCTATACACTCTGCATACATCAGGAAACAGAGTTAAGTCCCTGCCTTGTGACACGCATGTCCCAGTGAGGGTGGACAGACAGCAACAAGCAGGAAGTGTCAGACAAGACTCAACACCATGCAGGCAAAGTGAGGTGAGGGGGGTGGAGGCTGCTGAGTGGGTGGGTGGACAGGCAAGGTAGACCTCTAGGATGATAGCTGAGATGAACCCCTGATGAATCCTGAAGAAATAAGTTGCCTGCTTCCCTGCATAGCACAAGAAATGCACGGGCCTTCTCTCTGTTCCACTGGGATGGGTCCCAAAGTGTGTACTGTCTGCTATTGGTGATGAAGGTTTGCCAAAACCACCAGGAAGGTTATCTGTTCACACCAGGGGAGAGTTCAGAGCAGTCAACAGCAGGCTCGGTCTAACAAATGCCATGCAAGATGACTCCGATCCGGGATTCATTCACCCAAGGCCAGTTGGCTGCCAACCCCGTAAGCACTCCTGGAGTCTGCGCTCATCAGCAGTTCGGGGCAGGTCTCCTTTCATTTTTCCTTGGTCTGTGTGATAGATGGCATGTGGCGGTTCTGCTGGATTCCTAATAAGGACTGGCGGTGCCGTCTCACTCCTGCAGGACTGAATTTGCCGGGACACTTCAGATATTTCCTTTGACAGGACCAAGCGGAAGCGCTGTGTTCTGTAGCCTTATAAAAGACAACCTAATCACATGGGAGCAGGCACAAAGAAATCAGGCAGTTTGATTTCAAACCTCTGGAACAGACACCAAAGAGCAATTAACTATGAAAACTAAAAGGCCTCCTTGCTATGGACTAGTGGGACAGGCCAGGAGGGAGAGGAGACTCGGATCGTTTGAACTGTTCCAGTGATCACAATCAAAGCTCACTTGCCCGAGTTCCGGCGGCTCGGTTTCTCCTTCTCTCCGCCCGCCTCCCTCGTATCCCGCTCCCTGATAGCCGCATCGCATCCGCTCCGCAGAGCCGGCTCCGAGGGGACCAGGATTTTCTCCTGCCTAAGCTGCCTCAAGATCTGGGGCTTCCTGCTGAGGCCCCATAAACCTGCCACAAGAGATGGCAGCTCCCGCCGCATGGGCCAAACAGACCCTTCCACAGACGGGAGACAAATGAGGGGACAGCCGTGACAGGTGATATGACAAAGGCTTCACAGAATTCCTCTTCCCCTCGTACTTGCTTTGGAGGTACCGCTGTGGGGGATGGTGGCTCACTGGGGCTCTTTCATATATCTCTGAGACAGGCTCTTTCTGACACTTCCTACAAAAGAAAGGCCTGGGTGAGATTTCTGTCCCTGACAGCCGTATATTCTGTATAAAGGAAAGGAAACCATCTTGTTTTCTCAGTTCTGAGCACAGTGACTGAAAGCACCGTTGCTTAAGCCTGTCTCCTGGGCCGCAGTGGCGGGGTGAAGTGGAGGCGGGGTTTCTGGGTAGTGGATGGGATGGGTTGGGGAGCCTGTTCTAAGAAGGGTTCTCTTCTCTACCTGCAGACCTACCAAGCTTCTCTATGTATCTTTCCTTCTCTGAGCAGGAGGGGGAAAAAAATCCTCTCATTTCCACAGTGGATTTGGTGTTCCACTTGGGAACCTGAGAGTTCTGGGAACCTGGGAGTGACTGTCCCTATTCAGGCTTGACTCCAGGCATAGCTGTTCCCACTTAGGATGAGCAAGACAGGTGAGCCTCAATTAGCTGGGGTTCAATCGCCCCCCTTCTGGATGGGAAGCTGCCAAGTGCAAGAAAGGGTTGCATGGAAGAGAAGCAGAATGCTAAAGGATTTAGATACAAAAATGCTCCCTGAGTGATTAGCGATGGCTATTTAAACCATTAGAAGTTTAAATCCTCTTGAGGTCAGGGGAAATAACCCGTTCTTTTTTCCCTATGAATCTAAGAAAATCTTAAGATGCAAAGCATCACTAAATAGCTATTTGATGGGGGGGGGTGTCTCTTTTTTTCAAGTAGACTATGATAATTAGCAAGCCTGGGAAATGAAATTTCAACCTGCCAATCAGTCCATCTCAAGAGTTTAGCTGAACAACGCGAAATGTAATTATCTTTAAGTGATCACCACTTTGGGGGAGGAGGTTCACAGCCATAGCTGGAGATCTGACACTCACAGATGACCTCTCCCCACAGTCAGAGCAGCTGATCTCCACTTAAAAAAAAAAAAAAACCCCACCCAACAATGCCAAGTGTTATCTGAAAAATCCCACCAGTGTGACCTTTAAAGAGAACGATTTTAAGTACTTCTGGTGATAGATAACTCGGCCACCATTTCTTCCATTAACGGAGCATTTTCAAAATCAGCAGGATGAAGAGATAACCCGACTTCACAGAGGTGCAGACTCAACCTGAAAGAGCTAAAGAATGCTCTATTTTTCTCTACCAGTGATCATTTCTTCGGCTGGAAGTCATCAAAAACCTGGAGTCACAACCTCTGCAGTCGGTGAGGGTGTGCAGAATGGAGCCCGTGGCAGAGATCGGTTCCTAAGAGGCCAGCATGTCACCCAGAGGGAGAAGAGCAGGGCTTAGCTGTATGGAAACAGTTTTTGTCTTGCTCCCAGAGATCGCTGTCTCAGGAAGAACTTCTCTTGATTCAAGTGAAGTCTTTTTCAGGCTTCTTGCCTGGGTCCATGTTGCACCCTACGGCCCAGGCTTTCCCGATTTTTTTTTTTTCAACATTGGAGATCAAACCCAAGGCCTCACTCATGCTAGGCACACACTCTTAACACTGAGTCAGACCTCTAGCCCTTTCCAGAGCACTTTTTATGCAAAATGACTAAGAGAGGGGGGAAGCTCCCTTCTTCAGCGTCTAACAACAGAAACATGGAGTTTTGGACACACAAGAATGTAGGCGTCATTGCAAAAACCAAGTAACATTGATAATCTATTCCATAGTAAAAGCTTTTATAATTAAGGATGACTGTACATACAATAAGATTGCAACCCAAATGGGGATGGTGGAGAGATGAGCCACCGCTGCCTTTCTCAGCAACTCGCCTGCTGTCTCCACACAGGCCATGCTCCTCTGTGGAAACAGAGAGATCTGGAATTAACCACTTGCCAGGGCTGGTGCCCATAACTCTAACAGGGCCACCACTGTATTCAGTGCATCCTCACAGGTGGTAATTACAGCCACCGGCCTTGCTTTGGGAGGTTTGCTCACAGCCGAGCAATCCATAGACTGGACGCATGTCTAGCAGAGATGGATAACTGTCGTAGTGGCGGCTGGCACCTGGCAACCAGCACACCTGACCGTGAGAGGAAGATCTCCACACAGGAGGACCCTGAGCCGCAGCACTTCTCCAGGGCCATCATCTCCTCCTTTAATGGAACAATGTTTTACAATTCTAGCCACATCTGTAAGGCACATCCATCGTCAGCTAACACAGTTCAGAGCATCCTACACTCTCGTCCAGAGCCAGAGCCAAGAAATCTTGCATCATTGCTGTGTGTCCAAGAATGGTTCAGAGGCACCGTGCACTGAACTTGAACTCTGACCACCACTAGCTGCCAAGCTGTAAAGATGCCAGCAAGGGCTCTAATTCATAATTGAATGTTGGTTAGACAAATTACCTGCCAATGGTTCCTCTGCCTACCAAGACTGTTCAGTGTGAGGAGACATGGAAAAGGAGAGCTCTCCCGGGAGGGAATGTTTTGCAAAATCTATGTGGTTGACAACATTTTCCAAGTGAATTTTAGAGCTGTACGTCCCTCCACCCCACAGTTTTCAACAATTCAACCTTGTCAAGTGCTCTAATGTGGAATACACAGATTAAAATAGAGGGGGAAAAAATACTAAGCTTCCAAAGTTGGGAAAAAAAAAAAAACATCTGTCATCTTTGGGGAGAGGGAGGAGATGGGCCCTGTCAAGAGGTGCTATTAAGGGACTGGAGCTATGGTTTAGTCGGTAAGTTTTTCTACTAGGGCCATCGCCCAAAACAGACGACCACGGACGAGGCAGAAGGCAGACGGCAGACATGAGGACCCCTCCACCCAGAAGCGGAGAACTAACTTGCTCTTGATAGGGAGTGTAGCTTCCAATTACCACCTTCTGGAGCTTAAGCTCTATGAACAACCCAGTTAGCTGCAGGAATAAAACCACACAGCCCCTGATTTTTCTCATAAGCCCCATTACAAATAATCTACCTCATTATCAATGTGTCAGACAACGCGTTCTAAGTTTTCACTTCACAACTAATCTTATGGTGGGCGTGTCTTGTGGGTGGAAGCACACTTGGGGCCAGACAGAGGAGGGCTGTCATGCTCGATCTCATCCTCTGTTCCTGCTGGCCCTTCCCCATGACGTTGGTGCTGTGGGCCATGCATGGCACAGCAGGACACTGTTTACATACCTTCTGTTCATGCATGTGATTCACCCACCATTGCCCAGAAAGCATGGTCAATCTGCCCCCAACGGAACTAGACATCGGGACACCAGAAGATTCAGGGTGTGTGTGACTGCCGGAGATCACGTCCATGAAAGTAGGCTTCTTGAGCTGGACAGATGGCTTAGTGGTTAAGGCTTTTGCCTGCGAGGCCTAAGGACCCATGTTTGACTCTCCAGATCCCACGTTAGCCAGATGCACAAAAGTGAGGCAAGCGCAAGGTCTCACATGCCCACTAGGTGGCGCAAGCACCTGAAGTTCGATTACAGTGGCTGAGGCCCTGGCACGCCAATTGTTTCTCTGTGTCTCTATCTCTCTCTAAAATATAAAAACAGGCTTTTTGTGTACGTGTATATGCACATGTATGTGCACATGTGTGTATGTGTGGAGGTCAGAGGAGAATGTCAGGTGTCCTTCCTCTATGGCTCACCTGTAAGACAGTCTCTAAAAGTGGAGCTGCACTTTTCATGAGCCCCAGCAATTCTCCAGTCTCTGCTCCCCACAGGCCCTGGGCTACAGACATGCTTGGCCATGTGCAGCTGTTACGTGAGTCCTGCAGAATGGAACTCTGGCAGTCAGGTCCTCATGCTTGTGATGCGAGCTCTTTACTACTGAGCCACCTCCCAGCCTAAAGCAGACTTCTTGATGCAGAGTTGGTGGGTGGGCTCCCAGGAGCCTAGAAACTTAATGTACAACTAGGCATGTGTGTGTGCGTGTGCGCGCACGCATGTTACTTTGAGGGAAGGGGTTTATAGTTTTCAGTCAGATCACAAAGGAGTCTCTGACCCAAGAACATGTGAAGTCATGTGCATAAACCCTATCTGTCCAGAGATGGGGCGGGGAATCTTGTCAGTGGAGGTTAAGTTTGAGTAGAGCCTTTACAAATGCAAAGGAGTTTATGGTCCCCCTTCCTGGTGCTTCTCGTCCTGGACACCTCTGAGGCCTCTCTCCCTCCTCCCTTTATTCACTTATGCCACAAGTCCCCCCACCCCCAGGGTCTCCTTGAATAAGAGAGTCCTTGACACCCTGTGACAGGCAAACATCCATGACACATGCCCACACAAACTGACACACATATGGAGGGGACCAGAGACAGGAAGAATAGGACCCGATGTTCTCAGAGCCTGGGAAGGCTTCCGGAGCATTCTGACCAACCACTGTGCTCCCTGGCCAGCAATCTGGCTTACAAACTGCTCCACAGGTCTGAAAAGACCTGGAGTTGGAAGAGTGCCAATCATGAGGTGTTCTAGTTCACTGAGCTTGCAGCACCTGGCTCCTCGTAGGTACTTGTGTTTGCTGATCAAATAGGCCAGTAGGCAAGCCAGCTCTCCTGATATTTCTTATATTAAATATTTTTAGCTCTTTAGTCTTGTTCTCAGATCTCCTCAACACCACACATGGCAAAGTATGAGCTGGACAGCGTGCACCCCACTTCCCCAACTAACAACCACCATGATTTCAATGTCCCTTGTGGGTGCCTTCCCACAAAACACTCCCAACAGCCATCTTGGTTTCACTTCCTGGTGATTCACATACCACTCTGCTCAGACCCTGAGCTGAGACTTGTCCCCTGTCAGTGTGAGGTGGCCACAACAAAGACTGAAATGGAGGAGTCATCTAAGAGGAGAACGGACAGCTTGCAGATGAACTCTTCCAAGTTCTCCTATTCGTTCTCCAGACCCCAGAACAGGATTTGTATTTTGTCCACGCTGTGTCGCTGGCACCTGGCACAGAGTGCACAGTTGATTCTTATTTTCTGGTTAAAGGTCAGTGAACGAGGGCTGGAGAAATGGCTTAGTCGTTAAGGCACTTGCCTACAGAGCCAAAGGACCCAGACTCGATTCCCCAGGACCCACGTAAGCCAGCTGCACAAGGGGGCACACCCATCTGGTATTCATTTGCAGTGGCTGGAGTTCCTGATGTACCCATTCGCTCCCTCTCTCTCTCTCCCCTACCTATTTATCTCTCTCTCTTAAATAAATAAAGAAAAAAAATTATTTTATTTAAAAGGTCAGTGAATGAGGCACGGCAGCCTAAGGAAACCAGTAGAAGCAACGGTGGGAACGTGGGCAGACGCACGGACCATGCAGCAAGCTATATCCTGACGACTGCTCAACAACCAGGCCCAAATGTAGCTCCAACATGACGCTGGAGAAATTTCACTTACATGTGAAATAAAAATGAAATAGCCATAATGGTTAAGGCATTTGCCTGCAAAGCCAAAGGACCCAGGTTCAATTCCCCAGGACCCATGTAAGCCAGATGATAAGGGGTGCATGCGTCTGGAGTTTGTTTGCAGTGACTGCAGTCCCTGACGTGCCCCATTCTCTCCCTGTCTGTCTCTCTATCTCTCTCTGCTTGCAAATAAATAAATAAAAATTAAAAATAAAAAAAATGAAATAGCCAAAACATGCCAAAATTTTACTTGTTTGTCAATGATACCAGCAACTTCTTTGAAGAATTGCACGGTAGTTTCTAAATACTAAAAGAATCTTTTTTTGGGGGGGGAGGCTAGGAAGATGGCTCAGGGATTAATGGCACTTGCTTGCAAGGCCTGCCAGCCTGGGCTCAGTGACCCGGTACCTACGTAAAACCAGGTGCACAAAGTGGCGCTTGCGTCTGAAGTTTGTTTGCAGTAGAAAGAGGCTCTGTTGTGACCATCCTTAGTCTCTCTCTCCTTTTCTCCTCACAAATAAATAAGATATATTTTTTAAAAGAGTCTCATTTCAATTTTGTGTGCCGCAGACAATTCACACTAACTATGTGTGTATGCCCGTGCATGTATGTGCACATTTGTGTGTGCAAGTGCAGGTACATGTATGCTCCACCACAGCTAGAGAGGCCAGAGGACAGCTGTCAGGCCAGCCCCTGCCTTTCCACATCACTGGAGGCGGCCTTTCTGTCTCTGGATCCTGCTCTGCTATCGTTGCCTGCTGTGAGAGCTTCCGGAAATTTCCGCTCTGCTTCTCATCTTGCCTTCAGCATAGTGGGAGACGGCAGTTCGCCATGGCTCTTGGCTTCTGACATGGGTCAGGAGAGAACTGAACTTGGGTCCTCATGCTGGACTGACCAGCACTTTATCCACTGAGCCATCTTCCCAACCCCAATGACATTTTTAAATTTAATCTTCACTGCTAACATTTGCTCCAGCACATTTCTAAGTCTAGACAACTATCAAAATTAAAAAATAATCAAATTCTGATCTAATTTGCAAACATTCTCACAATAGCCCTGCCCAAGCGACCAAGATGACGTCACTGAACCCAGGGCCAGTGTGTGCAACATACACAGTTTATGCACATAAATTGTAAAAAGTAGCAAAATAACTAAGAAGAGATGAGTTTTGAGCATTTGCTGTACGTGTGTGTGCGCGTGCATGTTTTGTGGTGCTGGGGACTGAACTGAACACCTGGGGCATTTGAGGCAAGTGTATTGAGCTACATCTCCAGCCCTTGCCCTTGTTTTTAATATATCTAATGGTTAAGTTTGTATAATTGGTTTTTAAATAATGGTTGCTTTTAATGGTCCGCTCACTAAATTCCTGGCTCTCCCGAGTCAGCCCTAGTACATCACTGGGTGAGTAGAGCAGGCAGGCCGCTTCGCCTCCAGCGCTGGCCAGGCAGGTCTCAAAGGACTCATAGTGGACCCTATGCAATCAGGAAGGCCACAAGGAAGCTGCACTGGTGTTACACAGCATGTGATTTATTTATTTATGTATTTATTTATTGAGACAGAGTCTCATGTAGCCAAGGCTGGTATTGAATTTCTAATCCCCATACCTCTGCTTTCTGAGTGCTGAGATTATAGATGTGCATGACCATGCCCCGCTTTTCTGGGTTTTATTATTTAAAAAAGAGAGTCTCAGGCTGGAGAGATAGTTTAGGGGTTATGGTGCTTGTCTGCAAAGCCAAAGAACCCAGGACCCACATAAGCCAGATGTATGCGCAGTGGCACATGTGGCTAGAGCTCGTCTGCAGTGGCTGAAGGCCCTGGCATGCCCTTTCTCTATCTGCCTCTCTCTCTCTCTCTCTCTCTCTCAAATAAATAAAAGAAAATGTTTTAAAGTCTCTTTGGATTTTATTTTGGATCCTATAATCTCCCTTTAGATATAGAATTGTAAAAGGCACGTGCCAGCTCCGCACCACAGGCCTGCTTGGCTCCTGGTGAGGGCATGCCCAGGTATTCTCTGCCTCTTCAAGGCTGGAGAAGGGTGCAACCAGCTCTGAGGCAGGGGACTGCAGTCTGAGGGACGAGCCCGAGGCTCCCAGCACCTCAGCCTGGGCAGGGCATTTCAAGGTCTGGAGTGGGGGTGAGGACAGAGCCACGGGTGCTGCAGGAGCAGAACCGTGAGCCACACTGACTGCGGAGGATGGGGGTGGCATGGAAAGATAGCCTTGGAGACGAGCAGTCTGGAAGAAAACAGCTGGGCCTCTGAAGGCTGCCCAGGACGCTGGCTCAGCAACAAGACAGTCCCCACTTCCCGTCCCATCTGTGACCCAGCTGGACACAATTGTGGTTAAATTAGGGAACAGCCAGGGCAAGTGGGTGACATCATGGCTCAAGACAGTTAGCCAGGTGCCGGAGTATGAGGGTCCCTGGCCTGCAGTGGCCCCTGCTCCTACTCCAGGCCTCCTCCCGTAGGCTCCTGCACGGTAATGAGGCTTGCTGGGAAGCACAGAAGCTAAGTGCACTGCTGGCCAGGCCTGCGGGATACAGGCTGGAGACAAACAAGAAAGCAGACAGCTTCTCGGCTTCAAAGCATTCAAACTTTGACTGTAGCAGATTCGAAGTTGGATGGACCATGGCCTGGGGAAATGAGAGGAGAGGTCCTAATGCTGTGGAGGGAACCTGGAGAGCCAGGGGCCTTGGCCAAGGAGGGAACAGGAAAAGAAGTCATAGCTACGTGTCCCCAGGCACAGCTCAGAGCCCAGCCCACCAGACAGCTGAGCCTGGGATTTAGTCAGGGATTTACAGAACCCAGCATGGGGGGAAGGAGGTGGTATTAAAAAAAAAAATCACGATGCCAGATGACACCACTGTTTGCTTAGACTCCTCCCCAGCCTCAGTTTCCTAATCTGCCAAGAAGGTGACTTGTGAGAATTTTGTAAAGATCAAAGGAGAGAATGAAAAGGGCTTGATGAAAACTAAGGGTCTGGGAAGCCAAGAACCTCAGAGAAGAGAGAATCTTCCAAGGCAAGTTTGAGTGATAGGCTGTCTCCTTACACGCCACCCTGTGCTTTCCACGACTCCTCTAGGCCCTTTCTCACTTATGTTGGTCCTCGCAGTTCACAGCCTGGGCATCTTGCCATCATGGGCAGCATAAGTCCAGGGTCTGGGCTGGAGAGATGGCTTAGTGGTTAAAACGCATGCCTGTGAAGCCTAAGGACCCCGGCTCGATTCTCCAGGTCCCACGTTAGCCAGATGCACATGCGTCTGGAGTTCATTTGCAATGGCTGGAGGCCCTGGTGAGCCCATTCTGTCTCTCTCTTTCCCTCTCTCTGTCTCTCTCTCCCCCTCTCCCTCTTTCTCTGTCTCAAATAAGTAAATTAAATCTGTTTTTAAAAAGCCTAGGGGCCCACTCTCGCTCCACTGGCTTTGCCACTTTCTAGCTGTGTAACCACAGGCTCGTTGCTTTACATCTCTGAGGCTCAGTTTCCTGTGCTGTGAAACCATGCCTGTCTCCCAGAGCCCCATAGAGATGGATAACTACGGGACCCATCCCACCACAGCTTATGATGATTAACACTTGCTAGGCCACCCGGGAGGGACCAGGGGCTCCTAGGGAGCAGGGGACAAGGTCTAGGAGACCAGTGTTGAAGGCAGCAGAGGCCTGGCTATGAATGCCCCTAGGTGGGTGGGCCCTGAAGGGGACAGCTGTCCAGCCCCGGGTCAGGCTGTGTGTGGTCACTCACTCCTGATCACTTGAGGCTGCTGCAGCCCCAGCTTGTTTCCCCGGACTTCACAATGACACAAGTTACACGGCTGCTTTCACTCCAACAGGGTGACAAGGAAAAGGCTGCAGGAGCCGTGATGACTTACTGAGGTGATAACTTACAAAGCCCCCTGTGGGTAATGGAGCACAGTATGAGGTTCCGGTGCTCCCCCGCCCTGCCTTCCTGCTTTTCTATGGCTCTGGCTGTATCAATCTCTTCTTTTCTGTGCATCTGTCAAAGGACAGTCCCTCGGCCCCAGAACGGAACATAAACCGAGAGGAGGTACAGCTGGCCACTATATTCTCAGCACGAGGAACGAAGGCCCTGGGTCACAAGGTGGCAGATGGGAAGGAAATTATTTCTTGGTAAAGAAGAATAAGAGTCTATATCGCTGTGTGCCGATGACTCACTAGAGAAAGCGCCTAGGGCTGAGAAAGAGAGCTGGCACCGCACCAGCCGAGGGGCCAGGCAGCCCTCTATGGCTTTGCTCCATTGTCCAGCGCCCTTGTCCACCTTGCCCCCTCAGGCTGCCCTCGGGGCATTTAGCCTTTTCTCCTCAGTCTCTGAAAGGCACACGGGGAGGGTGGTTTGAGGAAGAGTCTCGGGACACAGAACCTTGCACCTGGGTGACAATGAGATGGGCTCTCTCTCAGAAGAGATCACTGGTCTCCAAGCCCAAGACGCGGCCTCTCATCTCTGCTCCATCTCCACTCTCCGACTCCCCGTGGGCGGCAAAGCTAAGCAGAGAGCAAGATGCCAGCGTGGGGCATGAGCGAATGACCCAGTGCCTGCTTCTACAAGCTCCACTTCTGAGACCACTTTCAGAGGAGCCGCTGCAGAAAGGCAGGGCCCTGCGCAGCCTGCTGAGGGCACAGGGAGTCACCCCGCATGCCGCAGAAGCTGCGGACCCCGGATGCACAGCAACCTCAGCTCACGCTAATGGATCTCAAATGCGGAGCCGACCCCATCAAGTCCAGGCGAGGGTGTCGGCTTACGCTTGGCCAAAGTACTTCTAATACTCCATAGTCCCGGGATGGTACCAGTTGTCCCTATAGCCAGATGACAAAAATGACTTCTTGCTGGTGATGAAGCTCAGGGATTGAGTGTCTTACTAAAATGATGTCTTCAAAACAGATAAAACTCGATCACTACATATTATATACATGTGTCAAATTATCACACCGTATCCTATAAAAAGGTACAATATGTCCATTAAAAATTGTCTTAAGGGGGCTGGAGAGATGGCTTAGCGGTTAAGCACTTGCCTGGGAAGCCTAAGGACCCCAGTTCGAGGCTCAATTCCCCAGGACCCACGTTAGCCAGATGCACAAGGGGGCACACGCATTTGGAATTCATCTGCAGTGGTTGGAAGCCCTGGCACGCCCATTCTCTCTCTCTCTCTTCCTCTTTCTCTGTCTGATACTCTCAAATAAATAAATAAAAATAAACTCCCCAAAAAAATTTTAAAAAAGGTACTTGACTGCAAAGCCAAAGGACCCAAGTTCGATTCCCCAGGACCCATGTAAGCCAGACGCACAGGTGGCGCATGCATCTGGAGTTCATTAGCAGTAGCCAAAGGCACTGGTATACTTACTCTCTCTTTCCTCTCTCTCTCTCTCTCTATGACTCTTTCTCTCTCCCCCCCTCTCTGGAATAAACAAATAAATAATAAATTTTAAAAACTGTCTTAAGGTTAACAAAGAAAAGCATGATAATAATCCCAACCCAGTGCCATTATCACCTTGAGACTGTCCTGTCCACTTGAAACCCTCGAAGAGACAGCGAGCCCTAGGATGTCCATCCACAGTGTGGGCACGCGGATCTCGTTTGTCTGCAGCCCCAGGGGATGCCACGTCAGGCTCCACGACAAGATTTTCTTGTTTGAAGGCGAGGCTCAGTGGATAAAGCACTTCCCTAAGGCAGCATGGGTACCCGTGCTCTGATCCCCAGAACCCACATAAAACCCGATGCTGTAGCATTAGCTCCATGTAGCCACGAATGAGAGACCCACCCCCAGGCAAGGTGGAAGGTGGGGACTGACAGCTGAACTTGCCCTCTGACCTCCACATACCACGACATGCGTGCCCCTTCCTATCTCTCTCTCTCTCTCTCTCTCTCTCTAACACACACACACACACACAGAGAGAGAGAGAGAGAGAGAGAGAGAGAGAGAGAGAGGGAGATTTTCTTCTGTTAATTCAAACTCTAACAGGAGAAATTAAGGTTTGAGGGCAAAAGTGCATTTCTTCACAGTCTTCCCATTAACCCCAGAACAGTCTCTAAGGGAAAACTGGCATTTTGCAAAGAGGTTTAAAAAAAAAAAAAAGATTCCCTCCAATAGATGGAAGTCAGTCCTCCTGATCAGAGACTGACAAGACAGGAGGAGAGAAGCCAGTGGTAGAGGGACGCAGAAGGAAGAGGCTGGCTTTGAACCAGCTGCTCTTGACATCACACCCTCACCACTGAGCTTCACCTCTCCCTGCGGGCCAGAGGAAAGAACCGGACCACAGCTCTCCACGCATACTCACTCCCCACTTCCTTGAAGCCAAGAGAAGGCATGGAAACCAGTGTCCTCTGGTTTCCTGTAACTAAACCAGCCATTTGGTCTCTCTCTCTCTCTCTCTGTGCGTGTGTGCGTGCACATGTGTAGATGGGCACGCCTGTGCACATGCATGCAGAGACCAGAGGAAACCACTGGTGCCCTTCTCTATCCTCTTCTACCTCATTTCCTTGAGACAGTCTGTCACTGAACCTGGACTTCACTATTTTTCAGTCAGACTGGCTGACCAGAGAGCCCTGGCCGCTGTCCCCTCTGCAACGCCCTCAGGGCTGGCTTTACAAGCATGCGTGCTTCCATTCAGCTCTTTGTTTATTTGTTTGTTTGTTTTTATGTGGGTGCTAGGAATTGAGCTCAGGTCCTCATGTTTGCACAGCAATGGCTCTTACCCAACAAGCCATCTCCCCAGCCTCCTCTCCCATTAAGAGTTTCAAAAGCTGGGCTGGAGAGATGGCTTAGCGGTTAAGCGCTTGCTTGTGAAGCCTAAGGACCCCAGTTCAAGGCTCGGTTCCCCAGGTCCCACGTTAGCCAGATGCACAAGGGGGCGCACGCGTCTGGAGTTCGTTTGCAGAGGCTGGAAGCCCTGGTGCGCCCATTCTCTCTCTCTCCCTCTATCTGTCTTTCTCTCTGTGTCTGTCGCTCTCAAATAAATAAATAAAAAAAAAAAAGAGTTTCAAAAGCATCTAAGATCAGCAATTCCAGGGCTAGAAGATCACAGAGAAGCCCCCCCAAAAAATATAATAATGAAGAGTAGTTTTAATATTAGAAGAGCAGGGCTCTTGGGGTTCACACCTTAAGTTTCGCAGAACCCGGGGAGTAGGACCAACAAAGCAAGGGACTTAGAGATCTGGTGGTGTGCACGTCCACTTCCCCAGCCCTGAGATCTACTCTGAGACCACGACCTGCAGAAGACACAGGGGCCAGCCAGGAATGGCGAAGTCACTCACTTTCTTCATTCAAGGCCTCTGGGGCTGGCGTGGTCTGACATAGATTCATCAGAGGTATGGTGTAAGCTTTGCATTTGTTTTAAAACCGACTGGCTAGAGAGATGATTTGTTTCAACCCAATAAAGCCCCGCTTTGTTTCAAGCCACTTCAATTACCAGAGACCAGCATGTGTTCCGTGGTCTCCACAGCTCTTTGGGACTACGGGAAATTTACAGCCCTAACACGAGCACACTACATTTCCCCAGCATCTGCCCTCAAGTCTGCTTCCCCAACACGGCCACACACAGATCCAAGTAAAAACCTATGATGCAGACAGAAAGGACAATTATTTGGTGACCACCCACCCAAGCTCCACTCATGGCCTGGATCCAGCTTAGCAGCCAACCCAAAATAAGGTAAGCACTACTTCCCTCTCTCTCCACAAGCAGCCAGGGGCTTTGGTGAATCAGTGTAACTGCCCAGGGTCCCCTAAGATAACAGTCTACAGAAGACAGCTGCCCTTTGATAGAGCCTCGTTGGTAGAGACAACCCCCAATATATAAAAAATACACCACTAAGTAGGACTCCAAGAGGTTAACGGATTGTTGTACAGTACATCAGTAAGAGAGACATGACGGTAGGTTCTGGGCATCATGGAGGCTGTGGCACTTGGACTGATCTATCCAGGTAATTCAACTCCTCCAACCCCCGGAGTCCCCAAAGTCGTTTCGCTACCCTGCCAAGAAAGACCCAGGCTTCTCCACGTGGCACCATTGACATTCTGGACTGGATAATTGTACAGCTATCCTGGGCAGTCTCCTGCTCAGTAGCATCTGAGGCTTTTTACCCACTAGAGGCCAATGCCACCCTTCATTGCGATAGCCAAAAGTGTCTCCAGACACCAACAAGCATCCCTTGGGAGGAAGGGGCGATTTCCCCATGGAGAGCCACTGGAGCAGAGGGAAGACAGGTTTTGGAGACTGCCAGCCAAACATGCCTTGCCCACTGCCCCTGTGGAGAGCTGGGCTGGCCAGGAGCTCTCCTACGGGGACAGTTGTGGGGCAGGCGCAGCTAAGCCACAGCAGGGAATTCTGGGGGAGGCAGATTCTGAAGGATCCATGCCATCTCCAACACAGCCCCTTGCCCAGGATTGAAGAAAGCCAGGGAGCCTTGGAGCTCCCCTCCTGAGAAGTCGGGGATCTCATCCAAGCTGGGGAAACAGAGCACCCAGTCAGGAGGCACTGGAGTTAGGTGCAAACCATAGTCCCTCACAACACGGAATGATGCCTTCCTGTCAGGGCCCCTTGGAGAGCTGGGCTGGGCAAACAGCGAACATAGGAAATGCAGGGGTCTCAACAGAGACTGACCAGAGCAGTTAATCCAAAGTAAACACCTACTATATGCCAAGCACTATGGACATACTCTAACCCCAAGGAGGGTCCCACGATCACCAATTGTACAGGAAAGGAAACTGAAGCTATGGTTAAATAAGCTTTGCTCAGGGTCCCCACAGTTCGAACTAAACATCACTGAGTGTCCCCCAAGCTCCAATGCAGAAGGAAGAAAACCAGTGCCAAGACCCACAGAGGCAAAGCCCAAGGTATCCAGCGGGCTCTGGTGTTGGCCAAACAGCTGAGGGCCAGCCAAGTGGATGCCAGGGAGTCGGCCCATGCCTGAGTGGGTGCTGGGGGCCTTCCAGCCCACAGAGGAGCAATGGCCGCCGCCAGCTGGAACAGCACTTGAGAACACATTAACGGAGTCTCCCTTCCCGGGGGAGCGCGGCTCCACTGTATGGAGCAGCCTCCTTTGGCAGCGAGCAGCACTCGACAGCATCTCAGAGTCACTTAGACAGGCCTTCTGTTTCCCAGGGGCAGCCAGGCTGGCGGCAGCTGTCCCACGGGGGAGTCCCTTGTGCTGCCTGAAGCTCCTGCCTGAGGTCCCCACACACTCTGCACCCTGACCCACGACCCAAGGTTCCTCCGCTCGCCCCAGGGAGAAGTGTCTGTCAGTGTCCTTGGGAAGTGTGGCAGGGTCCTAGTCAGGCCTTAGGAGGCCGGGATGGTTGTGACGGGGACAGTCAGAAAGAAAATTCAAGGCCTTTCATGGTCACTGCTGGGTAGCAACACGGGCCTGCCTGGTCCCCAAGCTGCTCAGCAGTCCCTGCTCCGCGCTCAGCCCCCACGGGCATGCAGCAGGGCCTCTCTTTCCCCCTCATTAGCAACTGTCACACTGATGCGGGGCCCTGTTGCTAACATGCCTCAGACGCAGCAGGGCTTAGCTGCTTTTCTAAACCCACAGCCCATGGGTCAAAACTCCTGAAGCCTGAGCTGGAGAGATGGCTTTGTGGTTAAGACACTTGCCTGTGAGGCTGAAGGACCATTGTTAGACTCCCCAGATCCCACATAAGTCAGACGCAGAAGGGGACGCAAGGTGGCACGTGTGCACAAGACTGCAGTGGCTGGAGGCCCTGGAGCACCGATTCTCTCTCTCTCTCTCTCTCATGCTCTTGCTCTTTCTCAAAAAAAGAAAAAAATGAAAAAGAAAATCACACACACTAACACACTAACTTTCTGGGCATAGGTGACTTTGGGAAAGTTACCTCCACTGCCTTTTGCCACTTTTGAAATAAAACAAAACAAACAAAAAGTCTAGTCTTCTGGGCTTGCCTCAGAAAATAAAAACAGAAGTCCTGAAGCCTGAGCTAAGTCCAGAGCATGGACGATCTTCGTAGAAAACGTCTTATTTCCTTTTGGTCACAGCCAGAGCAGTAATTACAGTGCCTTTTAAAGGTCAGAGGGCCTGTCATCTGTGGCTCACGGATGAGTTCGAAATCTTAGCACCTGCCTGATCGGTCCCTGGCACTGTCCACCTCTGCCTGCGGAGGGCATCTTCCTCTAAGAAAGCAAGCTCATCTTGGGGCATGGGACCTCAGACCCAGCAAGTGCCACCACACACTTCAAGGAGTCTTAGGCAGCAATGCTAGGCTGTCCTCTTCCACCTGCTAGGAGAGTGCCACTGGTGACAAGGGCAGAATGGGGACAGGACTCCATCTATCTCATTTGCAAAGCAATGAGATACTCAGAGCAGCTATCCCAGGCCTCCAAATGGATGGAGAGGGTGTGCAAAGAGAGGCTTAAATTCGAACCCAAGCGGCAGCAAGCTCAAGGATTGGACCTGAAAGAGTAGAGAACCTTCTCATCTCTCACTGGGAAGGCGGTCTGTCTTTCTGAGAAACTCAACTGTTCATTGTCAGAAGTCTCCAGCAAGGGAGCCGTGGGGGGAGGGGGCGTTGCTCAATGGTTAAAGTGCTTGTTGTGTGAGCATGACTTTGGGTCCCAGCACCCAAGTAAAAGCCTGGCTTGGCAGCATGCAACTGTAATCCTAGTGCTTGGGAGGCAGAGACAGGAGGACACCTGAGCTTGCTGGCTAGCTTGTCTAGCCACGTGGGTGAGCTCAGGTTCAATGACAGACTCTGCCTCAAAAACTAAGGTGGAAAGTGATTAAGGAAGACATTCAAGGTCAACCTATGGTCTACATACACACCTGCATACATGGCGGGGAGGGGACTCGACAGCAAGGGCCATTCCAACTTTCTAGCCATCCCAACTTTCAGAATGTGTCTGCCAGCCAGTAAGTGACTCACTTCTGGGTCCCTACCTGTAGGAAATCTCTCTCTGGCACCCAGCTTTACCCTCGCTCCTATCTCCCTCCTTTCTTCCTTAAAGGGGTCCTTATTTACTGAATGAACAAGTAAAAAGAAGGGAGTTTTAAAAATAAGCTCAGGTAAGAGCGATAAAGCCTCCTTCAGCCTTCGCCATTAAAACTGATTTGAAATAGGAGAGGCAGATTTTCCAGGTGAGAATTACAGGGTTTGTGGATTATGGAGACAACCAAGTCTCCTTAATTTTCCTTCCGTAAGGACTAAATTGATATTTACTTGCGCAAGCCAAGAGCAAAAAGGGGCAGTCAGCTCTCCTAAGAGCCATTTATACATCCACACTGGGGAGATTTATCAGCGCCGGATCCGGCAGAACTGAAGAAGTGCATTCAGATGATATGTCAGAGGTAAGTTCTACATTGTCCCCCATGTGCACTCGCCATTGTGAAAGGCCCCTGCTCCTTGCCAGAAGGGAGATTCAGTCAGACCTGGGGAGGCCCCATAGTCCAGCCACCATGTGACCTGGCCTCTCTGGGGGAAAATCGTGGGCTCTGAACATTGCACTTCAGTAAACTCAGAACCTGGAAGTAACAATTATGCAGAATTAATCAGGGGTGACCTGTCCCCTACAGGCCTTCACACAGCACCAGGCACTGACTTGGGAACAAAGGGCTCTATACTGTTAGAGAGGGGCTGGAGGGCTCCCCTCACTCTTTTAGTCCTGTGAGGTCATTCCATAGTCTGAGCCTGATACCTCCTTAATTCCCTGAGGGTGAGAGAAATAAACAGCAGGTAAAAACACATGACCCTGGTATGCTGAGAGCCCCCCAAGGACCCCAAGTCCCCAAGTCCCCAAGGGGATGCAGATCTGTGTGTATGGTAGTATTCAGCATTTCTTTCTTTCTTCTTTCTGTCTTTTTTTTTTTAATTTTTTTTTTAGGGTAGGGTCCCGCTCTAGCCCAAGCTGACCTGGAACTCACTATGTAGTCTCAGGGTGGTCTCGAACTCACGGCGATCCTCCTACCTCTGCCTCCTAAGTGCTGGGATTAAAGGCGTGCGCCACCACACCCGGCTAAAAAAAATTTTTAAATGGTATTGTGATGAGAAGAGAGGACACCAGGCATTCTCTGGCCTTTCTACATACATACAACACACATCACACGTGCATGGAAGGAAGGGAAGGGGGGAGAAAGGGGAAAAAAGAAAGAAAAGCCAAGGCAGATGGAAATTCAGGGAGGAGTCCAGTCTAAGACAAAAAGAAGCCAGGAAGGCAATAGGGCTCTGGCCAGGTTTAGATCTCTGGATTCTTCTCCATCTTTCTCCATATTCTGAATCCACATATGACTAGAAAAATACTTGGAACTTCTGACACTCAAAAAGTGCCTTAGGAGCTGGGGAGATGGCTTAGCAGTTAAGATACTTGCCTATGAAGCCTAAGAACTCATGTTTGAATCTCCAGGTCCCACATAAGCCAGACACACAGTGACACAAACTCGCAATGTCACACATGCACACAAGGGGAGGGTGCACGTGTCTGGAGTTTGCAGCAGCTGAAGGCCTTGGAATGCCCATTCTCTCTCTCTCTCTCTCTCTCTCTCTCTCTAATATTGTTTTTAAAGTGCCTTAGGACTAGAGAGATTGCTTAGTGGTTACAGCCCTTGCCTGCGAAGCCTAAGGACCCACGTTCGACTCTTCAGATCCCATGCAAGCCAGACACACAAGGTGACGCATGCACAAGGTCGCACATGCTCAGTAGGTGGCTCACACATCTGGAGTTTGATTACAAAGGCTGAGACCCTGGCACACCAATTCTCTCTCTCTCTCACTCTCTCATAAAAAATAAAAGGTCAGTCAGTTGGGCTTGCCTCAAAAAAAAGTACCTTAAAATTGGCATGTCGTCCTACAATGGCATCATGTCATGAGCTTGTCATGATGACTAAAGCTAGAGCTCCCCGTCCCAGGAAGAAATCATAAGTCGCTTAGGAGATCTTCTCAGCCCGCACTTTTCTGCAAAGAAACGGTGCCAAGAGTTCTTCTGAGCCTTGAACGCTCACGTGTGACAGGTGCTAGACGGTCCACGAGGGTGCACTTCCCCAGGCTCGAGATGAAAATGCAAATCAAGAACCTGAGCTCCTTGCTGGCACTGCCTGGCACCGAGGAAAGCAGCGTGCTGGTGAAATGCCTTGGGAAGTGGGGAAGACCGGGTCCCACACGCTGATTTGGATTCTGCCATTAAGTCGCAGTTGGGGAGTAGGAGACAGGTAGTCAGGGAAAAATGACAGTTTGGGGATTAGTGTGATGACAATTAGCCAAGTTCTGCTCTGCTTCTCTTTACAAAGAGAACTTCCCTTTCGCTGTGCTCTGAGCATGCCATGTTAGAAGAGAGACATCTCCATGGCAACCACATACACATTTAGTGATGTGTCACTAAATTTGTGTGTGCACAAAGGCACATTAGGAGACTTTTTGAATATGGCAAGAGAAATAGATTTTCATAATTGAATGTTGCCCTCAAGTAGAGTTTACCATTTGCTGAAAGCTGGGGATGTGAACAGGCGTGACTTGAAAATCTCCACAGAGTTCAGATCAGGGCTCAGCTCTTTGGGAGGCTGCTGTCCACAAAGGGGGCATGGACAGATGGGGGCACAGCCAGGAGTTCAAGACGGCCTCAGCAGACCATAGAAAACAGATCCATCTCCCATCTGACCCAGAGCCTGGGGAGAGACAAAGCTGGTTGCATAAGGATTAGAGCCAGCCCAGGCTCTGGGCACTTCAGCGAGCCCAAGGCCATCCTCTGTTCTAGAAGGGAGTGTGGGAAGAGCCACACACCGGTCTCAGACAGCTGCCCCAGGAAGCGAAGCTCAGCAGCAGGAACGTCAAGCCTGAGCCACGGCGTGCTCAGATGCACGTCCCAGTTCTGTCTTCCTAATCATGGGGCTTTGAACGACATGTTCTTTCTGGAAACCAAGATGTGCCTCCCGACTGCCAGGTGCTTCGAGGAGACGGGGAATGCAGACGCACCATTATTAATGTTTCCTAACCTACCTCGGCTTCTGGGTTGGCACTGCCTGGGCTCTTGGGTCCTGAATGAGGCCTCTGCCAGATGCCAGCTAGGCTCCCAGACCTAGGGACAGCAACAGACACCCACGCCGACGCTTCTTGTGATGAACTGGGGCTGATGTGGGAGCATGGTGGCCTGACTCCAGGTCTCCCCAGAAGCTGGCCCACGGTGGCCCTTCATCACCTGAGGCCTTGATGTCAGCTTTCCAGGCCAGTCGAATCCCACACACCAGCCCCAGGTCTTAAACCAAAAGGCCTGGGCAGTCACTTCATAGAGTTAACTTACACAGGTGCCTGCCACCCCCCCCCAATCTCTTTATCCTGTAACTGTCTCTCCACTCAAACAAACCCTTGGCTTCTACTGCCCCAAGCAAGGGGAGTCACCATTGAAAATCAAACAAAGGAAGCTAACTCTTGGCTTTGGAGCTTCCAAAGACGTTTGTCGTGTCATTGAGAAATCTTCAAGGGTAGTTTGGACCATCTGTGACTGCCCTCTGTGTGCTTGGTTCAGAGCTCAGCTCTATACAGGTAACAGTTACCTTGGCCTCGAGAGAGAGCCAGGACTTGCTTGGGGTTAAAGACCAGGAAGGACTGACGTAGCCCAGGGAATTGTCCTTGCCCTCTATCACAGATTTCCTTCCCCTCCCACATCAGCCTGAGCTGGGTCAGCTTTTCTGACATGTAGCCAGTCTGCCCTGGGTGAGGCTACATTCTGCAGTAGGCTCCGAGGCAAACGCCTCATATCCACAGACACTACACCTGAAACTGGGGGGGGGGGAGCTCCTCAGCCACCCCCGAGAGCTGTGCCCTGGCAACCCAGCTGCCCTGTCGAGCTCCTCCTTGAGTCCCCAGGCCCTATGTCCTCTCCCTGCTTGCTCCCTGTGCCACTGGTCCCAGCCACTGACACACTCCACACAGCCGCCCTGGCCCTTACCAGAGGGGCTGCGCACACAGCCACCAAAGTCCCCAGATCTGCTGGCCTGCTCACCACAGCGTGGGCAAGGGTGGCCACTGGAAAGAACAGCGTGTAGGGTGCCTCGGCAAGTTGAAAAGACCCGTACGAGCCAGCAATTTCACTCCTAGGAGCATGCCCAAGAGAACTGGGGAAAAAAAATGCACTTCTGAGCATATTATTCATAACAGCTCAAAGGAGGAAACCACCCCATGTCCAAAAGTGGAATGCACAAATAAAATACAGTTTATCTACATGACAGATTAAGACGCAGACATAAGAGAAAGAAACCCTGACGCATGCTGCAGCAGGGACATCCCGGAGCATGTCCGAGGGCTACAATCACATGTAACGTACTCAGAAAAGTCTGTAGAGACAGAGGACAGCCTAGTGGCTGCCAAGAGCTCCTATAGGGGAGTCGAAGGGACTGCTAAGAGGCAACGAGAGCTACGAATGGTCATGGACACCTCACTGTGAGTGCACTTGGGCCATTGGACCATACACTTAAAAATGATGAACATTATGAATCATCTCAGTACTAGAGATTGGACCTTGGGTCATCTCACACATGCTAAGTAATCACTGTATCAGTAAGCGTTAGCCCCAGCATATTTATTTATTTTTTTTTTAATTTTTTTTGTTCATTTTTTATTTATTTATTTGACAGTGACAGACATAGAGAGAAAGACAGATGGAGGGAAAGAGAATGGGCGCGCCAGGGCCTCCAGCCACTGCAAACGAACTCCAGACGCATGCGCCCCCTTGTGCATCTGGCTAACATGGGACCTGGGGAACCAAGCCTCGAACCGGGGTCCTTAGGCTTCACAGGCAAGCACTTAACCGCTAAGCCATCTCTCCAGCCCAGCCCCAGCATATTTAAAAATATTTTGTGTATTTATTTGTTTGCTTGTTTTTTGGTTTTTCAAAGGTGGGGTCTCTCTTTAGCCCAGGCTGATCTGGAAATCACTCTGTAGTCTCAGGGTGGCCTCAAACTCATGGCGAATCCTCCTACCTCTGCGTCCTGAGTGCTGAGATTAAAAGCGTGCGCCACCACACCCGGCTACTTATTTATTTCAGAGAGAGAGAGAGAGAGATCGAGAATGGGTGCACTAGGGCCTCCAGATGCTACAGACAAACTCCAGACACATGTGCCTCCTTGTACAATTGGGTTACAGGGGTCCTGGGGAATCAAATCTGGGTCTTTTGCTTTTGCAAGCAAGCACCTTAAACTGCTAAGCTAGCTCTCCAGCCCACTTTTTAAAACTTTTTATTTTGAAACTGGGTCTAAGTTGCCAAGGCTGGCTCTGAACTCTTTCTAAAGCTCAGGCAGACACTGAACTTGGGATTCTCCTGCTGCAGACTCCCAAGTTTACAGGTCTGTGCCCCCAGGCCCAGCTTTAAATGATGAATTTCATGCTATACTCTGTTATTCATCTACTTATTTATTTTTTCTTCATGTGTTTGTGAAAGAGAGCAGGAGAGAGAAAGAGGTAGATACAGAGAGAGAAAAATGGGTGCACCAGGGCCTCCAGCCACTACAAATGAACTTCAGACACATGCACCACCTTGTGCATGGCTTATGTGGCTACTGGGAATTGAACCTGGGTCTTTGGGCTTCAAGTGTCTTAGCTGCTAAACCACCTCTCCAGCCCATATTTAAATTTTTTTTCTTAAAAAAAAAAAAAAAAACAAGGTCTTGGGGGCTGGAGAGATGGCTTAGTGGTTAAGGCACTTGCCTGCAAAGTCTAAGGACCCAGGTTCGATTGCCCAGGACCCTTGCAAGCCAAATGCACAAGGGGGTGTATGCATGTGGAGTTTGTTTGCAGTGGCTAGAGGCCCTGGTGCATCCATTCTCTCTATCTGCCTCTTTCTCTCTCCTCAAATAAATAATACAATATTTTTTAAAAATCCAAGGTCTTGCTATATAGCCCAGCCTGGCCTCAAACATGCAATCCTCCTTCCTCTGCCTCCCAAATTCTGGGGCTACCGATGTGTGTCACCACATCCAGGGATTTTTCTTTTCTTTTTTTTCAAAGTAGGGCCTCGCTCTGGGCAGGCTGACCTGGAGTTCACTAGTCTCAGGCTGGCCTCAAACTCACAGTGATCTTCCTACCTAGGCCTTCTGAGTGCTGGGGTTAAAGGTATGTGCCACCAAGCCCAGCCTACTGTTTGTTTTTGTTTGTTTGTTTGTTTGCACTGCTGGGGATTGAACCTAAGGCTTTGCGCATACGAGGCAAGCAGTCCACCACTGAGCTACACACCCACCCCTCTTTTTACATTTTACTTGGGGATAAAAATCTAAGTTGCCGTGGTTGACCTCGATCTCATTCTATGGGCAAGGCTGGCTTAAAGTCCTCTTGTCTTAACTGCTTGATTACAGCTGTAATTACAAGCCAGCACCACTAGAGCCATCTTATCACAGCCTTTTACAAAGTCACCATGTCACTCAGCACTGCTTCTGGTGCTATCTAGAAACCTCTACAGCCTTGGCTGATGCAAGTGTGGCAATGGCAAAGCCCAGGACTATGGAGAGGGCATGCTGTCCCCAACCAGCTTGGCACTGTGGGGGGGACACTGGCTCTGAGTGTCCAGGAAGGACTGTGGGGGGGGGGGACACTGGCTCTGAGTGTCCCGGAAGGACTGTGGGGGGGGTACACTGGCTCTGAGTGTCCAGGAAGGACTGTAATGGGGACACTGGCTCTGAGTGTCCAGGAAGGGCTGTGGGGGGACACTGGCTCTGAGTGTCCAGGAAGGACCGTGGGGGGACACTGGCTCTGAGTGTCCAGGAAGGACTGTGGGGAGGACACAGTATTGCTGGGTGGCTGGGGAGGACAGTGAGGAGGACACACTGGCTCCGAGTGGCCCAGCCCAGGTCTAGCTGAGGCTGAACCATTAATGTGTAGACTCAGGGCAAACAAATGCTTTTCAGTTGCCCTGATTTGATAGCTGCAGGGCCCTCTGCCACCGTAGACCCTGACAGTATGACGCGGAGGAAGGAATGGGGGCCTATTTTGGCTTTCGGCACCTCTCCAAAGAATCCGAACAACCCGATGCCAGCTGTTAAATGCACAGTGACCACAGAGTCACTTCTCCGTTCTGCAGTAATAAACTGGAATTGACTAGTGCTGGCCTTGTCTCCCCTGGTTTCCAAGGGGGATGAACAACCTTAGCATGCAGACTTCAAGGTGTCCAAGCCACTAAAGACAGAGTGAAAGTGATCTGGGGAAAGACAGGGAACACTGAGCTTGTCAACTGCCGCAGACAGGGGCTGCTCTGGTGGTGGTGATCTCATGGCTCCCTTAGGCACCCCTCCATCCCAGGAGCCCCCCTGTCTTCACACTCAGGCCAGCCGCAGGACACTGAACAACCTCTGTGCCAGCAGGAAGACTGACATCTGGTGGAAGTCTGCAACCATGGCCAGCGTAAGGACACCACTGAAATCTGACTCTGGTGACATTTTCCAGACGCACTCTGCCAAATGACCCACTTCAAAGGTCAAGGAACCTGTTTCAAGAGCATATACCAAGTGAGCAAAGGACTGAGGCCACACGCCAGGAGCATGTGGTAGTGTCTCTTTGGCACTGCCTGCTTGTGGTTATTCAGAAAAGGCAGAACCACCTCTGTCACCGGACAATGTCTTTGTCGTGTGCAAAGAGGAAACTGTGACCTCCCATCCCGGGCAGCCTCCACCCACCTAAGAAGTCAGACTTCCATCCTTGAGTGCGCTGCCAAATTGCCAGAGAGGAGAGAAGCCTGGCTCTGAGCACTCAGCTAGGACCCAGAGTAGGTGACAGCAAGCTGGGGGGTGGCCTGGGGCCTGTAATCCTGGCACTCAGGAGGGGAGGCAGGAAGGTCACGAGTTCTAGCCCCTGGGCTCCATAGCAAGACCCTGTTTCATCAATAAATCAAAAGCAGCTGAGTATAGTGCCACATGCTAATAAAGTCAGCTAGCACTTGGGAGGTGGGGGCAGGAGGATCAGGAGTACAAGCCTATCCTTATTGACATAGTCAAGGTCAGCCTGGGCTTTATGACGCTCGGTCTCAAGAAAACCAAAGCAAGGGCTGGGGAGATGGCTTTAGCGGTTAAGGCACTTGCCTGCGAAGCCTAAGAACTCATGTTCGAATCTCCAGGTCCCACGTGAGCCAGGCACAAAGTGCACTATCACACATGCGCACAAGGAAGCACATGGGTCTGGAGTTTGTTCACAGTGGCTGAAGGCCCTGGCACACTCATTCTCTCTCTCCAAATAAAAACGAAACAAACCCATGCAAAAATAACAACAACAAATAAATAACCAGGGGGCAGGGCATGGCGGCTGCACTCAGCAACCGGCCAGCAGATGAGTCACATGACTGTCCTTAGTGGAACAGAGAGCTCAGAGCACCCAGCTCTTCTCAGCAGAGGTCCAAGATTAGTCCTGACCCAGTACGTGACTTTCAGTCCTTGATGGCAGCCAGAAAGGAAAGCGGGAGTCAGTGACCAGGAAAGACAACCGTAGCCAGGGGAGAGGCGAAGAGGAGAGGAGGACAGGTCCTCCACATAGCTGAGAGGCGCTGTCAGGCTTGCCAGGCGACCAGGCGCAGAAGAATCAGCCAGCAAAGGGAACGCAGAGGCTGGACATGACTATCGGTCCCTCTACCCCGACCCCACCTTCTCCCCAAAACACTGGTATTCCCAAAGGCTTTGATCCCTGCCTTTCAACTTAGGTGTCCCTCCAATGGCTTTGCACACAAGCCTTTGACCCAACATACCATACGATGATTCCTGAATACAAATACTGCTCCATCACGCCAGCGAATCCCAAAGCCATGTCTCTATCCGCCCAGCGGGTCTGGCCGCCTTGACCTCACAAACACTACAGTTTTATTTATTTATTGTTTTAAATAAGGCGGAGAGTGATTGCGTCAACCTCTGCCTCCCCCGCACACGCATGCTCACGTATGCGCACTTGCACGTATGTACAATACGTCCCCACAGTATCGCCCGTATTTGCCTGAAGTGTTTTCTCCCCCATCTCCCAGTCACCCTAGCCCCCTGCACACCTATAGGCGGTGCCTTCACAGGGCTACCACTGTAGAGCCACTGCTGCATACCACCTACGTGTCCCACTTGCTAAGGGTGGAAAACCACACCTGCATGTGCACACACTTGGGGTCCTGCCCTGCACACAGAGAAACAAAGCCAATTCCCTGAAGAAGGAAAAAAAAACCAAAACCCTGAACTGGAACAAAACAGATAAGCAGAATGGAGCTCACATTCCTCTCGCTGCCTAGCACCTCAACCACGTTACTCCATGAAGTCTGGGTCAGACCCATTTGGCAACCAACACCAACGAATTCCGACAGCCACAGGAGGGCGGTTTTTAGGGCAACAGTGATGGGGAGGAAAAGACACAAGCAGAGGCTGAAAGGATTGCAGGACAAAGGCTGGCCTCGAGACAACGTCAGGGGATTGAAGGGAGAAGACGCTGAACCCAGAAGGGCCCAGTCCCCTTCCCCACATAAGGAGTGGGTGGCACCCACCTGGGAGAACGGGCAGAGTCAGACCCATGCAGAAGAGCCTGGGCATCTAATTAAACATTTCAGACTCCACTGCACACGAGCTGGGAACCCACGTCCCCCACGGAACCCTGACAAATGAGTCGTTTCCAATCAATCTATCACTATAGCATCTGGGTACCTTGGGAAGACGAAAATAAGACCAACGCATAAATGAAAACCAATATACAAACAATTGTCTCCCACATAGGCCTCCAGGAAACCACGGGCACAGCCATCTGCTGAGCTCCACGCGTCCTGCAGCCAGCGGCCTCTGAGTAAGCGCCGTTTAATGTGCGACTTAACAACAGAGGCATTTCTCCCTGGAAGCCCACTCCTCAGCAGAATGTGCACCCCTCGACGTGGGAACGGAATCAGTGTGGGACAATGGGACATGTTTTATAGGCTGCATCAGACAAAGAACATGCCAGAAATAAGAGAGTTGGGACAGACTGGAGAAAGATCGCAAGTTGGCTACGGTTGAGAATTCGCAGGTTTCTGGCACGATGTGGGGCTCACTGCTCCCTAGACCCCAGACCACGTCACTGCTCTCTATTTTATAAGCAGAGCCTCACTTCTCGCAGCTTCCACCACGGGCCGCCTGGAGAGATGACAGCTGACCACCCTATACCAGCAATGCTCGGGATCGGTCGTGTTACACCCGGCGTGGCAGACATGGAATGAAATGCGCTGCTCATGGCACAGGAGCCTAAGTCTGGCTCTCATTCATCTCCCTTCCTCCTGGGCATCCTCAGTGATGGGATTCTGTGGGTAGCAGCTGGCCCTGCTGCCCTCGGGACCTCTGGAAGGCCAGAAGGCAATGTGCAAGGCTGCTCTGCTGCCCAGAAAGCAGCAAGAGGGAAACGGCAGAACCTGCCACGGAAGGAAGGGCCCGCTGTGGAACCTCCTCCTGGACACGCCAATATTTTCATTTCAGCCGTTCATGACCTATCTGCTTCCCCCGCCCCCTGCCACTGTGCCCTCCCCCCCCCAAAAAAAAAAAGATTTAGGTGAGGCAGGCAAATATTTATCCAGCTTAGCAATGTTTCCCTGCCTCTAGGCAGCTGTTTGTGGGAGGAAGTGACCCAGGCCAGTGACAATATTACACTATACAGTTCCATAAAGCCTGAGATTTGCCTCTGCCCTTCCTCTAAGCTCACTGTGTAACTGACACTCCACAGACGGTCAGTATTTTCAATACTTAAAGTTTTAATAAGTCTCTGGTTTCTCTTGACCTTGGGAACAGTCAATGTTCTGAGCACCAGAAAATTTAGTTTTAACTGGTGCATGTACATTGGTGTGTGTGTGTCTGTCTGTCTGTCTGTCATACATATGCATGCAGAGGCTAGGGGGAATCATGGGGTGTCTGTCTCTCATGG
Source organism: Jaculus jaculus (assembly GCF_020740685.1). Lineage (NCBI taxonomy): Eukaryota > Metazoa > Chordata > Mammalia > Rodentia > Dipodidae > Jaculus > Jaculus jaculus. Next base: position 58,109,906 of record NC_059106.1, on the reverse strand, counting down.
CTCACACATTCATTTATTTTCATGAGACAGGGTCTCTCCCTCAACCCACAGCTACTGTCCATCAGTGAGCCCCAGAAATCCTCTGGTCTCTGCAGCCCACAGACTGGGCTCACAGAGGTATGTGGCTACTTCCAGCTTTTTAAAAAAATATCTTATTCATTATTTATTTATTTGAGAGAGAGAATGAGGCAGAGGAAGAAAGAGAGAGAGAATGGGTGTGCCAGGGCCTCCAGCCACTACAAATGAACTCCAGATGCATGCGCCACCTTGTGCATCTGGCTTACGTGGGTTCTGGGGAATCAAACCGAGGTCCTTTGGCTTTGTAGGCAAGCGCTTTAACCGCTAAGCCACCTCCCCAGCCCTACCTCCAGCTTTTTACATGGGTTCTGGGGAGTCGAACATGGAAGGATGGAAAGGCCCTTGTGCTTAAGCAGCCAGCTCTCTTAACTGCTCAGTCATCTCCCCAGACCTTAATTCAGTCTTTTCCTCGGCTTTTTTTCCCTTACCCAATCCTGACGCAGGTCTTAAATATAGAAATTTTCCAGCCTCTCGCATAAGTGGATCAAAGGGAACTAGATCCAGCAAGGAGATGGCAGCCTACACAGAGCCAAAACGACCTCAGGTTAGGGAAAACCTGGTACACCGTAGGCCCAGCTGGGAAGTGTTTGGATGGCCCCCTGCTCTGCCCACACCCAGGCCAATTAAGTTTGCATCTCCAATTTCCTAAGACCCAGTCCAAGGCAGCACTGACTAAAAGCCTAAAAGCCTCCAGGTGACTCCAGCCAGCAGTAAAGGCTAGAGGCCTTGTTCTCCGGATTCCCAAGACCAGTTCCTTTGAATACCTGAGATTATGACAATTTCTACCTCATTCCATCCTGAAGTGAAAAACTCATCTACATGATCGCTGTCAGCTTACAGGTGATGTCATAGACAGACTGTCAATCTTGTAGCCAGGAGAGCAGGGCTGAGTCCACGCCGTCACAATATAAATTGGTCGGCCTGTAGCTAGCTGGTCGCTTCCCCCTTGGGGTTCCCATTCTGTTAGTGATGAACATGACAAGATGAGAGTCCCTGTCCTAAAAGCCTCAGGCTACATCTGGACTCTTTTTTTAAAAAAATTTTTTTTTATTAGTTTTCTATTCAGCAAATACAGGCAGTTTGGTACCATTATTAGGCTCATCTGTGACCTACCCCCTCCCCAATGGCCCCTCCTTGTTGATGATATGGGTCATGCATTGTGGGGTTAGCCCACAGTTATAGGTGGGATAAATGTCTTTGCATATCATGACCCAACATGTGGCTCTGACATACTTTCCACCCCCTCTTCCACAAAATTTCCCTGAGCTATGTCGGGTTCATTTTTGGTCTGCTTCAGTGATGAGGTGTTGGGGGCCTCTGAGGCTCTGGCTCTCTGATTTGGTAGGAGTTGATTTTTTCTCTGTGTTGGTCTCCTTCCCCCTTGTGCGGCCTTTTTGAGCTATGATGGGGTGGCTCTCTCCTTAGGATCTGCATCTATCTTTCTTTCCCAGGTATTTTGCAGGGCAGCTAGGCGGTCGCCATCTTGGCCGGAAGTCACATCTGGACTCTTAATGGGACACTAAAGCTCTGCTGTGAACATCGCAAACCCAGGGATTTTCTGACCTATCAGTCCAGGAAGATGTGGACATCATCCCAGCCCAGCCTGTTTCCTTCAAAACAGACTCACTACATGCAGATCACAAGGGGCGGAACTGAGTCAAGACCTTCTTTCTACCATCCAAGTGAATCTCAAAGTCCAGGGCTAAGGAATCGGACTCCTGCTCCTCCCCCTGGTGCCCGGCTAACAAGCACTTGAGGCACAACATAAACCACGTCATGCTGGAGTCAACTTCAATGCGTCCAGTGCATATGGATGGATGCCACTCTTGTACCCCCACTGGGGGATCGATAATCAGACATGACCTCCTGGCATGATTATCATGAGGCTCCTACACATCACCACATCGAGAGCAATGAGAGAATGCCTCCGTCCCTTTCCCAATCGCACAGTGGGAAGGCCCACATCCGGGGCCTCTGGAGTCTCTGCACTGAGCTGCTATTTTTCTGCCAAGACAAGAACCTTTCTCTTTCTCAATAAAAGGTTTCTTTATACTATGAGGTAGCAAAATTGATTATATTTCATACGCTGCTCTTAAAAAGGTCCACTTCTGAAAGGAAGAAACTAAAGCCTTCATTTCCCATTGATTCTTATCATTACAAAAAAAAAAAAAAAACAAGACGGCTCTGGAGCTTTGTACAGTGTGTGATGCATACGGAGGGAGAACAGCTTCTAGGAGAGCTGCAAAGGAGGAGGAATTGCTGGTAGAGGTTAAGGGCACAGTGCAGGAAAACAGAACAGTGCTCAAATGTCTGCCCAGGAAATGGACAGTTACTGGGTAACGTAACGTTTAGGTTTAACCCAAGGTGTGGGGGGAGGGACCTTAAATAAGATTATGACTTTTATTCAACACCTTCAAGTGAGACAGATGAAATTAAAGGCAGGTTTTGTGAGGAAATTTGATATTTATTTCATGAAGAACTTTCTAGAATTAGGAGAAATGGCATCAGACCTTAGAAATCCCTGCAGCTACATACTGTAATAAGTAATTCAGCAATTTGACTTCCTTCCACTCTCCCTCTTTGCCTTCCTTTCTTTCTTTATGCAAAGATTTATAAACCACGTTTCAAAGGTGCTCATTATGCGTAAGGTAAAGAGCCCAGAGAAAGTACCTGACAGTTTATAAACCCCTGAGAGGAAAGTTGCAGCAATATAGCTGGAACACTAAAACATTTCTAACACTGAAAAACAAACGGACAAAAATAATGCACAAATAATTCAAGGTGCTACCAGCCAGAAACAAGGAGCCCTTTTGAGAAGTGTTATCTCCACTCAGGTCATAGTTTCAACACAAAATTATACAGCACTCATCTGATGCAAACGACAGAAATAAATAAGTAAACGGGATTCTTTAAATACCTATGCTGCGCTACGATCTGTATTTGCTTCAGGAGTCTTCGGAGATCTCTTTGGGGCGGCTTGCCTCTACTTTTCCTATAATGGTAACAAGCTAGATTAAACGGTTTCCTAGCCAACTGCAGGTTAGAAACCAGCAAAATGGGAACTGTGCTCAGGGAACAGAGCAGCAGGAGGCAGGAAGAGGAGTGGGAGCGGACAGCCTCCCAGGAAAAGCCGGGGAAGAAAGACTTTCAAAGCAGATGAATCCAGACTCTCAGAAAAATTGCTTCCATGATGTTTGACAGAAAATTCCCAATCAGCTGAACACGCAAAGATGTGGCACAATGCGACCCGTGACCTGGAGATGGAACAGCTTCGAGAAGGGCAAATGATAAGGAGGGCGCTGGAAGTAGCAGACTCCTTGTGGTTTTCTTTAAAAAAAAAAAAAAAAAATCCAGGTGTGGTAGCTGACACCTTTAATCCCAGGCTGAGGTAGGAGGATCACTGTGAGTTTGAGGCCCCAGCCTGAGGCTACGTAGTGAATTCCAGGGCTACAGTGAGACTCTACCTTGAAAAACCAAAAGAAAAGTGTGTGTGTGTGGGTGGGGGGGGAGCCACTATAAACATAGTTTGGAATTTAAAGAAAAATATAGAAACAATGAATGAAAACATGGGAAATCAAAGAGAAACCAAAAGCTTTTAAAATGGAAGTTAGGGGCTGTGGAGATGGCTCAGCAGTTCAATTCCCCACATGGAGGCAGAAGCACAAAGTGGTGCATGCATCTGGAGTTCATTGGCAGTGGTGGGCGGCCCTCCCTGGGGTGGCCTTGGTGGCACATGCTTTTAATCCCAGCACTCGGGAGGCAGAGGTAGGAGTTCCAGTGAGTGCCAGGCCACCCTGAGACTCCATAGTGAATTCCAGGCCAGTCTGGGCTAGAGTGAGACCCTACCTTGAAAATAAAAAATATAAAATAATAAAAATAAAAACTCCAGGGCTGGAGGGAAGGCTCAGTGGAGCATCTGTTGAGTGTGAGAGCCTGAGTCTGCTCCCTACCACTCACCCAGGTCACAGAGCTGTAACCCTGTACCGAGCAGGCAGAAACAAGAGGCTGGCTAGGGCCCCGGTCAGCCCGTCTTACTAAAAACAGAACTCCAGGCTCCACACGGGGCTCGGTCTCAGGGGAAGGGAGGCCGAAGAGCGGAAGAGCAACAGAGGAGAGGCCCAACATCCTCTGTCCTCCACAAGTGTGTGCACATCTGCATATACATGTACACAGAACACACACACACACCAAATCAGAAGAAAAAAATATGAGACAAACTTTTCTCAAGCTGACAGAAAAGTATCAATGCACAAAATACATACATAACACACCCCAGGAAGGATAAAGGCCCCCTACTGAGACAGAGCGCAGTCAAGTTGCTGAAAGTGGGGAAATCTTCACACCCAAAGGGAGAGGAAAGACAGTCTATGCAGGGAGCACCCTCTGACTTCTTTTTGAAAACAACGCAGGTGGGCTCAGTGGTTAAAGGTGCTTGCAAAGCCTGATGGCCTGAGTTTGATTCCCCAGTACTCATATAAAGCCATATGCACAAGGTGGCACGTGTCTGAAGTTCTTTTGCAATGGTAGGAGGCCCTGGCACACCAATATACTCTCTCTCTCTCTCTCACACACACACATAAGTTTTTTAAAAAACAAGTATACAAGCTGGGCATGACAGCACACGCCTTTAATCCCAGCACTTGGGAGGCAGAGGTAGATGGATTGCCATGAGTTTGAGGCCACCCTGAGACTACATAGTGAGTTCCAGGTCAGCCTGGACTAGAGTGAGACCCTACCTTGAAAAAACAACAACAAAAAAGAAACAACTATGCAAGCTACAAGACAATGGAGTGACTAAGGGGGGGAACCCTAAAATTCTAAATGTAACAAAAACAGTTATAAAATTAATTTATCTTTTAACAATTTCATACCTGTATATCATGTATTCTGTTCACATTCACCCCCATTACCTTCTTTTGTCCCCCTCCCACTCCTGCTGAGCCCCTCCTTAAAACAGCCTTCTAAAATGAAGTTTAACAAGGGAGCTAAGGGCCAGGCGTGGTGGCACATGCCTATAATCCCAGCACTCAGGAGGCAGAGGTAGGAGGATCGCCATGAGTTCCAGGCCACCCCGAGACTACATAGTGAATTCCAGGTCAGCCTGGGCTAGAGCGAGGCCCTACCTAAAAAAATAAATAAATAAATAAAAATAAACAAAGAAATGAATGGAGCTGAGGAGATGGCCACACACGCATGAAGCTGAGTTCAGCTCTCCGGTACTCACGTAACGCTCACACATGCACCGGTAACCCCCGTGCAGGGGAGCCGGAGCCGAGACAACAGGCTCCCAAGAGCTTGCTGGCTACTTCGCCTCGCAGAGTCACTGAGCGCTGGGTTAAGTGAGAGACAACGTCTCCAACAGTAAAGTGGAGACTAACCGAGGAAGACACCACCCCACATAGACCTCTGACCTACACATAAACAAAATAAGAAATAAATAAAATGGAAATAGTTAGACATTGTGGTTCACACTTGTAATCCTAACATTCAGGAGGTGAGGCAGAATTGCCATAAATTCTAGGCTTAGCTAGATCCTATCTTGAAAAAAGAAAGGAAGGAAGGGAGGGAGGAAAGGAAAGGGGAAAGGGAGGGGAGAGGGAAGGGAAGCGAAAGAAAAAGAAAAAAGGAAAAAGGAAAAGAAATGGGCTGGCTGGGCTTGGTGGCCCAAGCCTTTAATCCCAGCACTCAGGAGGCAGAGGTAGGAGGATCAAAGTGAGCTTGAGGGCACCTTGAGACTACATAGTGAATTCCAGGTCAGCCTGGGCTACAGACTTCCTTGTAAAACCAAAAAGAAAAGAAAAAGAAAGAAAAGAAAACAAGATTTAATTATCCATTTTTCATGGAAGAAGAGATACACTTTAAATACAAAGATACAGATAGATTAAAAATGAAGGTATAGCAGCACAAATCTTTAATCCCAATACTTGGGAGGCAGAGAGAAGTAGGAGGATTTCTGTGAGATGGAGGCCAGCTTGGGGCTGTAGAGGTTAGCCTGAGTTAGAGTGAAACCCTACCTCAAAAAAGAAAAATTAGGGGGCTGGACAGATGGCTCAATAGTTAAAGGCATTTGCCTGCCAAGCCTAATGACATGGGTTCAATTCCCCAGTACCCACATAAAGCCAGATGCACAAAGTGGCACATGTGTCTGGAGTTCATTTGCAGTGGCTAGAGGCCCTGGCATGCTCATTCTCTCTCCCTTCTTCTCTCCCCCTCTCTCTCTCTTTCTGCTTGAAAATAAAATAAATAAAATATGACAAAAAAAGAAAGAAAAATGTGGAGGCTGGAGAGGTGTTTCAGCAGTTAAAGGCAGTTACTTGCAAAGCCTGATGGCCCAGGTTCAATTCTCCATACCCACATAAAGCCACATGCACAAAGTGGCACATGCATTTAGACTTCACCTGCACTGGCAGGAGGCCCAGGCATGCCTATACTCAAGCCTTCTGCCTCTCTTTTTCTCAAATAAATAAATAGATATTTTTAAGGAAAAAAAAAAGAAAGAAAAATTAAAGGACTGGAGGGATGGCTCAGCGGTTAAGGCACCTGCCTGCAAAACCTAATGACCAGGGTTTGATTTCCCAGTACCCACATACAGCCAGATGCACAAAGTGGCGCATGAGTCTGGAGTTTGTTTGCAGTGGCTAGAGGCCCTGGCACACCCATTCACTCTTTCTCTCTCTCTCCCACTCTGTCTCTCTCCCCTTGCAAATAAGTAAATAAAAATTTTTTTTAAAAAAAGAAGGAAGGGCTGGAGAGATGGCTCAGTGGTTAAGCGCTTGCCTGTGAAGCCTAAGGACCCTGGTTCGAGGCTCATTTCCCCAGGACCCACATTAGCCAGATGCACAAGGGGGCTCATGCATCTGGAGTTTGTTCGCAGTGGCTGGTGGCCCTGGAGGCCCATTCTCTCTCTATATATATATATTAAAAAAAAAAAAAGAAGAAGGAAGAAAAGGAAGGAGGGTGCGAGAAAAAAGAAGATATACCAAACATTCATTTATCAAATAACTAAAATAAAAAACCTGTGAAAGAAAAACAGAAAAATTTTAACTGGACAATAGAAAATACTAAACATTCATTCTTAGAAAAGATCAATAAAATTAATCACAGCTAATTATTTTTAGGGAGGGAGCAGAGAATGCAGCTGTCAAAATTAGAAAAACCAGAATGAAAGAACCACACTATTGATCCCTCAAAAATTTCGAAGGAAAATGGGACTTTCTTGTAGACAATTTTCTTCTACACCCTAGATAAAATAGACTACTTTCTGAAAGACTAACAGACAAAAATGACACAGGAAAATGAAATTTGAGACAGCTGGCATCTGGTGTAGAGCTAAATGAGTAAACCCTTCTCAATGTAGGCCTCGCAGCCAGCTTCATGGGGGGATGTGAACAGACCCTGAAGAAAGGGGGTCAGTGGAAGAGGAGTACAGAGAAGGGGACCAGAACGAGTAATGAACGGGGCTGAGATAAAAATACATGTTAAATATTCCTTTTTTTTTTTTTGGTTTTTCAAGGAAGGCTCTCACTCTGGTCCAGGCTGACCCGGAATTCACTCTGTAGTCTCAGGGTGGCCTCGAACTCATGGCGATCCTACCTCTGCCTCCTGAGTGCTGGGATTAAAGGCGTACGCCACCACGCCCAGCCTTATTTTTTAAAGTATTTTTAAAAATTTATTTGCAAGCAGAGAGAGAGAGAGAGAAAGAGCAGACAGAAAGAATGGGCGCAGCAGGGCCTGTAGCCACTGCCAATGAGCTCCAGATGCATGTGCCCCTTGAGATCTGGCCTACATGGGTCCTGGGGAATAGAACTTGGCTTTGGTTCCAGGCAAATGCCTTAACCACTAAGCCATCTCTCCAGCCCTTCCTTATTTATTTGCAAACAGAGAGAAATAGAGAGAAGAGAGAGGGAGAGGACAGAGGGAAAGGGCATACCATGGCCTCCAGCTACCGCAAACAAACTCTAGCTGCGTGCACCACTGTGCATCTGGCTTATACATGGGTACTAGGGAATCGAACCTGGGTTGTTAGGCTTTGTAAGCAAGTGCCTTAACTCTGTTTAAACATTTATAAAAGTTATCAATAGAAACAAAATAATGGGGCTGGAGAGATGGCTAAGTGGTTAAGGTGCTTGCCTGCAAAGCCTAAGGACCCATGTTCGACTCTCCAGATCCCATGTAAGCCAGATGCACAAAGGTGAGCCAAGCATAAGGTCACACATGCCCACTAGGTGGTGGAAGTGTCTGGAGTTCAATAGCCATGGCTGAGGCCCTGGCATGCCAATTCTCTCTCTCTTTCTCAAATAAAAAAAAAATTTTAAGAAATAAAATAATGGGGGGGGGGCTGGAGAGATGGCTCAGTGGTTAAAGACACTTACTTGTAAAAGCCTGACCACCCAGGTAACCATGTAAAGCCAGGTACATCCAGAATTCATTTATAGTGGCAGGAGGCCCAGGCTGGCCCATTCCCTATCCCCACCCCCATAAATAAAAATAAAAAGAAACAAAGAGGGACTGTATAGATGGCTCAGCAGTTAAAAGCTCTTCCTGCGCAAACACGCAGAGGCCTGAGAGGCCACTGAGGTTTGATTTCCATGGCCCAAACAAATAGCTGAGTATGGCCACACACGTCTGTAACCCTAGTCTTATAGAGAAGAAGAAACCCAAGACTTGGGGTTCATCAACAAACAAGCTCTGGAATCAGTAAGAGACTTGACTCACGTAAGAATGGGCTGCAGAATGATCTGTGGGACATCTGATATTCTGCTCTGGCCTCCAGCTGTGAGCATACAGGGTAGCATATAGACACATATACATGCACACACATAGGCACACATATGCACATGCACACACACCACACCTTACACATAAACACATGCACATACGCATGCACGCACACATACACACACATACACACATACCCCACATCATACACACACATCACACAGAGAGCAAAATAAAATAAAGAAACAATACTAAGCACCCATAAATTCTCTCAAGAAGCAGAGAAAAGAGGGAGAGGCCCCTTTCATTCTTATGAAGTCATCAAAATGCTGACACCAAAAATCAGATAAGGCTTTACAACAAAACTCTAGACCAGGGCTGGACAGATAGCTTAGCGGTTAAGGCACTTGCCTACAAAGCCAAAGGACCCTGGTTCAATTCCCCAGGACCCACGTAAGCCATATGAACAAGGTGGCGCATGCGTCTGGAGTTTGTTTGCAGTGGCTAGAGGACCTGGCATGCCCATCCTCTCTCTCTCTCTGCCTCTTTCTCTCTCAAATAAATAAATAAAACTAAAATAGTTTTAAAAAAATCCACTCTAGACCAATATTGCTCAGAAGCATAAATGGGAAAATCCTCAACAAAAATTAGAAAATCAAACGTGTTTGGTTTTACATTATTTTTTAAATCAGTATGGCTTACTATATTAAGACAATCAATGAGGAAAACCACATCACTATATATGTAGATGCAGAAAAAGCATTTGACAACATTCAACCCCTTACTTGATTTTTTTTTAAACCTACCAGGCAAACTAGTAATAGAAGAAAGGGCATTTTTTGACCTGATGAAAAGCATTTACAGAACCCTACACTTAACTTCATAGTGACAAGGTAGGGTAATGAAAAGCTGCCGGCCGTTACCCTGCCATCGAACATGGAGCCGGAGTCCTCACAGGAAGATCCCGCAAGAGACTGCAAGTCAGGACGAAGAAAACCTATCCTGACTCAAAAACAATGAGGGGCTGGAGAGATGGCTTAGCAATTAAGGTGCTTGCCTGCAAAGCCTAAGGACCTAGGCTTGATTCCCCAGGGCCCACATAAAGCCAGGTGCATAAGGTGGCACATGTGTCTGGAGTTCATTTGCAGTGGCTAGAGGCCCTGGGTGCACCTATTATCTTTCTCTATCTATCTATCTCTCTCTCTCAAATAAATAAATAAAATATTTTTTTTTAATTTCTTTAACATTTTCCATGATTATAAAATATATCCCATGGTAATTCCCTCCCTCCCCACCCCCACACTTTCCCATTTGAAATTCCATTCTCCATCATATTACCTCCCCATTACAATCATTGTAATTACATATATACAATATCAACCTATTAAGTATCCTCCTCCCTTCCTTTCTCTACCCTTTATGTCTCCTTTTTACCTTACTGGCCTCTGTAAAATATTTTTAAAACAATAAGATTATATACATAAAAGAGCCTAAGAGATCTAGCTCCCCAAATCTGATGAATTCAATATCACACAGCAGAAAGGCAATATAAGCTTAAAAAAAGAAAAAAAAAAAAAGCACCTTAGGAGCCAGGAGGAAACTCAGTGAATGAAGCGCTCACTGTTCAAGCCTAAATTCCTCAGATCCCAGGAGAAAGGTCAGAGGCCTTAGCAGGCTTCAGTAATCCTGGCACACTGGAAGTGTGGTAAGAGGAAGAGACTCTAAAATTTTCCAGAGGGCAGCAAAAAGAGCAGTAGCGGGGTGAAATTTCAACAGCAAAGCTCGATCCAGACAGAGAAAGCCTAATTCCAATGAGACGGCAAGGCGAGGATGACCTAGACGTCCTCTGGCCTCAGCATGCGCACTGTGGCACGTGTGCGCCAGAACTCTCACACGCACATGAAATACACACACACACACACACACACACACACACACACACGCAGAAAACCCCAGTTGGATTTCTAGGCATTAGCAACAGCAAATCAGAAATTTAAAAAAAAAAATATTTACGGAATAACATTCATGATGAGGGTGGGGATCACTCAGTCCTAAAAGTGCTTGCCTTACAAGCATGAGGGCCTTGGGACTTGATCCCTGGAACCACATAAGATTGTCAGTGTTGGCATGGACCTGTAATCCCAGTGCTGGAGAGGCAGAGCCAGGTGGATCCCAGGGACTCACAGCCAGTCTAGATGGACAGGTTAGCTCCAGGCCAGCGAGAGACTGTCTCAGAGGAGGTGGATGGGGTTCCAGAATGACCCCTAAGGTCTGGTCTGTTCTACATTGTGTATCAGCCCCAGACTGAACTAACCTCTTCCGGGAGCAGTCCTGATGGAGGTGGACCATGAGGATCAACTATGGAGGAGCAAAGACACTTTATAAGGTGACAGAAATGTTACAGATCTTAATGGGGTGTGGTTTTCACAGGCTCATGAATTAATTAAAATTCAGGGCTGGAGAGATGGCTTAGCGGTTAAGTGCTTGCCTGTGAAGCCTAAGAACCCTGGTTTGAGGCTTGGTTCCCCAGGTCCCACGTTAGCCAGATGCACAAGGGGGCGCACGCGTCTGGAGTTCGTTTGCAAAGGCTGGAAGCCCTGGCGCGCCCATTCTCTCTCTCTCCCTCTATCTGTCTTTCTCTCTGTCTCTGTCACTCTCAAATAAATAAATAAATAATTTTAAAATTCAACAAAACTGTACTTAAGATTCATGCTTTTCACTACAAATTATACTGGAACTGGACAGGTGGCTTGGCGGTTAAGGTGCTTCCTGCGAAGCCTAAGAGTCCAGGTTCAATTCCCCAGTATTCACACAAGGCAGGTGCTCAAGATGGCACATGTGTCTGGAGTTTGTTTGCAGTGGCTGGAGGCCTGGTGTGCCCATTCTCTCTCTTATCTGTCTATCTGTGTCTCTCTCAAATAAATAAATAAAGTGAAAACCATTTCAAGAAAAAAGGATACTTAACTAAATAGCACCTACATCACAAGGCTGGGCAAAGGCAGGAGGAGACCACACAGGACAGGTACGGACAGGTGACAGTGCAGAGTAGCATGCCCGGTGCCCAACACGTCGGCAAGAATGACGGTGGTTGATAGGATGCTTCAGAAGGTGACTTCAGAAAAGTCAGAAGGAAGGAAAGAAAACAAACAAACAAACATTATTTGGCCACTGAAAATAGTTGCTATCTAGTGAAAGCTGTATGCCAAGAAGGTTCACAGGGAGAACAGCTGAGTCCCAGAAGATGCCAGAAAAAGAGTTGAACTGTTCTTTGTCCATCAACGACAGCACTAATCAAAATGCCAGAGGGGTTTGTTTGTTTGTTTGTTTGGGGGGGGTTTGTTGTTTATTTTTATTTATTTATTTGAGAGTGACAGAGAAAGAGGGAGGTGTAGAGAGAAAGAGAGAGAGAAAAAATGAGCACGCCAGGGCCTCCAGCCACTGCAAACGAACTCCAGATGCATGCATCACCTTGTGCATCTGATTTACGTAAGTCCCGGGGAATCGAGCCTCGAACTGGCATCCTTAGGCTTCACAGGCAAGCGCTTAACTGCAAGGCCATCTCTCCAGGCCCCCAGAGTGGTTCTGAACACCTGCCTCCTGAGCCTGGGAGCTCCTGCCACAGGGCCCCTACCATGAGGCCTGTCACTGCGCTCTCTGTGGGTGTTGCCCTTTGGATGGGTGGAGACTTCAAAGCAGGTCTGACCTACAGCAATCTCAGCCGTGGGGCCTCTGCACTAAGAGAACCGTGTGACTAGGCCATCTGGATGTTAACTAGACCCAGAGGATAGGAAGTGAAGGGTGAGGAGAGAGGCAGAACTGAGGTTCCTCCAGACCTCACAATTCTTTGAGGAGTATCCAATTCGACTTCTTACCATCATTGACCGTGGAAATCCAAAGTTAAGAAAATCCATCGTCTCTTGTTCCCAAATCTATGCAAACACAAGTGCTTGAGTAAAGCCTCCACCCAGGGCTGGTGGGCAACCAGAAAGCATGGCTGCGTATCTGAACAGTCCTGTCTTTCCGGACTGCAGGTGCATGGAGCTGGAATAACAATCCCTGGTTCGTGACATACATCCTGCTCCTATCTGTGAGCATGTAAGAAACAGCCGTGGTTGCATACAAGGCAAGTGCTCTCCTGAATCCTGTGTCCGTCAGCTTCTGGCTAAGACACTGCGAATTTAGCCAATGCAAGCACAACAGGAAAAGAGAGTTTCCTATAATTTCCTCCACCTTCCTCTAGCTCACCCTTAACTCAGTATGCAGACAGATGCCTTCCCCAAGCCAGAGCCATCACCCACATGACCCAGTGTCCACTGAGATTACCAAGCAGCCTCCCTGGACAGGTATAGCAGTCAGCTTTCTGTTGCTGGGACAAGACACATGACCAGAAACAGTTTGTGGGGGGAAAAGGTTTGTCTTAGCTTACAGGTTCGAGGGGAAGCATTACAGAAGGAGGGACAGAATAGCATAAGCAGGCAGCAGGACATCTTGTTACATCAAAAGGGGAAGGAAGCAGTCTGCCCGAGCAGCAGGGGAGGCTCGCCCTCCCCTGCCCAGTGACACACTTCCTCCAGCAAGGCCCCACCTTCCAAAGGCTCCACTGGTGGGGCATCATCAGGTATGAGACTTGGTCACAAGCACGTGAGACTGTGGGGGCCTTTCACATTCAAACCACCACCATGGGGCTCGGTAATCTGAGCCTGATTTATTTCTTTCAATAAGAGAAAAGATGTAAGACCCTCTGAGCAAAACATGCCTAATATATATCACAATATTTATTTTTGGTAGAATAATGGCTCAGTCTTCCGGGAAAGCTAGAAAAAGGCATCTTGTGAACACGGATGTAAATCCGTCCCTCTGAAAACCTCAGGGAATCTGTGTTCTTCCCCCCTCTCCCCCCATAACTATATGGCGAAATAAGCAGCTGACTTTCTGAAGGCATCACTTCCCTGGTTTCTTGTATAACCCTAAAGATAGCATTAAGGGTGTGAGGCTCACACAGCGAATGGCTCCTAGAATGCCCAGTTCCTCAAATGGATGGTCAACCAGCACGGCAGGACAGAGCCTCCGACCTGCAGGTGCTTAGTTGGCCGGCTGATAAGGAACTGTTCAGAGTGCGCTCTAACTAGCGCACAATTCCAAGGAAAAGGTGTGTGGCTGGGCTTAGGACAGGAAGCTTTCCCAAGGGACCTGTCCAGTTATTACAGCCTGTCTCCACGTAAGTTAAAGGAACCACGGAGCAGGGCAGGAGGTGAACTGGAGCGTCAAGAGATTTACAACTGAGCTCTTCAAGGGGAAGCTATTTAAATCTGAGCCATTCCTAATATTAATTATCCCCAGCATCTCACAGGTTCAGATTCACATGCAACAAGAAACACAACACCTTTTAATTTTCCTACATGTCCCTGGCACCAGTGATGATAAATCAGAAATACAGAGAAACCACACATGACTAACGAGCCAGCCCATTAACAAGGAGCAAAGATCATTTGCCAAGATGACTTACTCAGACATCATCCTCTATCACAGCCAGTAATACCCAGGGAGCAGGCACAGAGGTCAGAGCACTGGGGCACATCATGCCAAAGCCACAGGCATTTGGGGACAACTGAAGGCATCCTCCAAATACCTGCTATCCAGGCATGAAAGATTTTACTCCCTTCAAGTTAGCCTCACACTTGCAAAATTATGCTACTTCTAAAGGACCTCTTGGCGGGGGGAGGGGAGGTGGCAGGGAGGCTGGGGAGAGATGGCTTTAAAGGTTAAGGTGCTTGCCTGCAAAGCCAAAGAACACAGGTTCGATTCCCTAGCAGGACCCACGTAAGCCAGAAGTACAAGGTGGCACATGCAGCTGGAGTCTGTTGGCAATGGCTGGAGACCCTGGTGTGCTTATTCATTCCCCCTTCTTTAAAATAAATAAATAAAAATGAAATATTAAAGGACCTCTTTGGTGGCTAAACTGTTAAGTCCCTAAACTTGACTGTTGTTCCTCCTCAGACTCCTTAGAATCCCAGGTGCCCTTGGGGTGAAGGCCCAACCTCAGTCACCAGCGACCTTTAAGTGCGAATTTATAGATGTTTAATGAAGCTGTTCATAAGTATCTGGGCCAACTAAATGCCAGTCTGCATGTAGGTGTTAGCATGGCCCCGAACACAGACGGTAAATGGAAGGATGGATGTGAGGAAGGGAACAGTGCCCCCTAAATGCTGGCCTCTAGGTTTGATCACGAAGACCAAAGCCCAGTCATAAACAGGAATTTTTTTCCCAAGGTCAAAGTTAATGAGCTTGAATCCAGGCTGGATTCTTAACAAGAATGCTGGGTAAGATGATACATGAAAGTCCAAGTGGACAAGGAAGGTGGTAAAATTCCATCTATGCGGGTTTGCTTTAGTGGTTGTTTTAGCACCCAGATAAGCATTCTGGAATGAGGCCATATTTAACCTGAAGAAACGGACCTTTTATAGTTGGTCAGGAAGCACCGTGTGGACTAGAGGCTCCCAACACTGGTATCCTGCACTCATGAACCTCGGCCACTTGCTTCACTTTAACTGATATTTGCAAGCAGAGAAAGGGGGGGGGGATTGATATGCCAGGGCCTCTTGCCACTGCAAACAAACTCCAGATGCATGTGCTAACTGGTCCACCTGGCTTTACGTGGGTACTAGGGAATCAAACCCAGACCATCAGGCTTTCGAAAGTAAGCAAGTGCCTTTAACCGCCGAGCCGTTTCTCCAGCCCGATTCTCTTCAACGAATGCCCCTTTCATTAGCAGGGACCACTGAGGTCTTCCAGATTGCAACCCACCATTATTGGTCTGGGACAGTGTGGATGCTTTCATTGGGATGTACCCCTAACAAGCTGTCTGTTCTCAACTCTTGTCACGTGTGAGAAAAACTTGAACTTGAATCTGTAAAAAAAAAAAAATCTATCTATGGATAAGGACACCAATTTCCTACATGATTGGAAGGGAAGGCAGCTAACAAGCCTGCCCCCCTTCTGTTCTAGCCATGAGCTCAAGCTGGGGAGCTGCTCAAACCCATCTCCTAAGTCCAACCTGAATTCAAGGACTGATTAAGTGAATGAGAATTTGAATAACTAACTTGTGGACAGGAGCTAGGGATACAACAGTGACTTTCATTGCCATAAACTCCACCACATGACTTCCCTTGACTTCACTCAATGAAGATGTGTTGAGAACACATGCTCAGGTGGCCCTGACCAGCCTGGCAGTCCACACAGAGACCAGGACTGGACACTAGTGTCTACAATCGGCCTAACACTTCTGCCTCACCCCATCCTACAGGAAGGCCCAGGCGGGAGAGGGGACAAGACACTTAAGAGGCCAACCTTGTTCTCTGGGCCAGCCCTGCCCACCGCATTGCTTTCTCCAAGGTTCCAAAACCGGAGGGTGAGGAACATGGCTGGAGTAACAAGACGCCTCCTGATGCACATGCGCCCAGAAGCTGCGGCTTCAGCCTATCTTATCAGCACACGCCTCATGCCCATGTCCGTATCTCAAGGCAGGATGTTCATAAATATACTTAGCTGGTCCGGAGCCTGGGTGTCCAGCTGCCCTTCACTCTCATTTATCACCCTCTCTGATTCTGTCTCCAGGTTTATTTTCACTTTCTTAAAAAAAAAAATTAATCTCATCTTATAAGAACAGGGCCCTCTTTATCTGATGCTAGCTCCCCTCTGCTCCTTGGGTCTAATCAATCCATGTCTAGAAATAAACAAACCAGAGACAAATGCCACAGTCCTTTTTGGGAAAACAGACACCTTTAAAGTGATCTAACCCCAGGCATGACACAGAGAGAAATGGGAACAAGAAGGAAATAAAGACACCTTTACTCAGCAGTAGTCGTGTGCCTTATTCTTCAGGTGGGATGGCGGGGACCATAACTGTGCGGAAGTCGAAGTCAAAAGCCCCACCCCCACTTTTCAGGCTGCTGGGGGATGGGGTCAAACTCAAGAAGCCTGAAGAGACCGCAGATTTTCCAAGCGTAGCAGTGAAATAGCAAATAGACGGCTGCCCTTTCCATTCTGCGAGCTTGCCGTCTCCCACCTAGCAGGAGGAGCTGTGGAATACCAGCTGCAGGTGACTGCGGGCATGCCTCCAGCTACAACCAGGGATGTATGAAGACGACACACCACCACTCTAGATACCTGGCAACAACGCAGGCCTCCTCCCACCGTATCATCTCACACCCACCTGCGAAGCAGAGTCCTCACACCTCCTACCAACCCCAGCCACTGAGAAAGTCGACACCCCCAGCCTCTGCTGGCAATTAAGACTGTCACATAGACAGAGACACAGAGAGAGAGAGCGCGTGAGATCCCCTCCAGCCAACCTACCCCTCCTATCCCAGTGCCAACCCAGGTTTTCATAAGTGGGTCACTGCACCTCTTCTGAGATGAAGAGTAGTTAATGCTTAACCCTTTCAGGGATCCTTTGGAAAACCTGGTGGCAGCGCTGGACATCCCATGAAAAACAGCACGCATGCCATTTACGTGTAATTTCACTGGGAGTTGTAGCCTGCTTTGGAGGTCCAGAAGAGCAGACAGAACTAATGTAGTCAGAGGCAGCTCTGACAAAGGGAGCTGCAGGTGGCCTGGGGGAACTGGAATAACACAAGTCCCTTAACAAAAAAGGGGAGAAATGATGCCCTTTGCTTAGCTCCTCCAAGTTCTAGCTTTCTATTAACCTCTGAGAACCCATGGAGAATTTGGGAAACTGAGAAGGGCTCCGGAGCACATACGCACACACCAGACTCAGCTTGTGTGTGGCTTCCTGTCTTGACTTTGACTGCGTCTCCTGTGACTGCTAGTTACCGTCTCAAACAGGACTCAGCTCAGGCTATGAGTGGATATAAATGAGGGCAAGGTGGGTGCTGGGAAGAAAGTTCCCAAAGAGGGAAGATGACAGCCAAACCGGCCAGTCCCCTGTCTCCTTCTCCCCTTAGAAGTCGTAACAGGCCTGCTGACTTCCCACAGCACAGCCACAAGTGCAGACCGGTGCTGCTCTTTCCCTGGGAGTCCACTGGAAGGGGACAGCGCCCTCTCCTTTCCAGGGAGAAGACCCTGGCCCACTGCTGTGCCCACAGCCCCCTCGTGGCCCGGGAGTGTCACTGCAGCCCCCCCTCCGCATTGCTGAGCACACCTTCCACAGGCCCCTCTAGCTGGGGTGGAGCACAATATTCCAGGACCAGTGGTCACTTGGCAACTGTCTCCAAGCCATGGTTGAGGCTGTGTTTGTTTTTGATTCCTTAAACTAAGGCCCTGACTTAAAGTGATCCTTCTAAATCCCTCCGCCGCCCCATGGCTACAGGGAGTCAGTCTAAGACCGGCATCATTAAGCCAATAACCTCAGAACTTCTGTAACATTACTACGGCCTTACTGATCATGCTTTCCTGCATCACATGCGATTACATACAATGGTTCCAAAGCGCCACAGAAACAGTTAGCAGGAAATGCACAACATCTCTGGTTTGCAGGGCGCTGACTGGATTACAAAATATTTGCCAGGACACCAAGTACCTCACAAATCCTGGGTTTCAGATCCTACTGGGACTTGGGGGGAAGTCAAGCCTTAAGAAAACACAGCGAGAGACACTGTTTCCAGGGGCTCCCGCCGAGTCTACAAATGCACGCAGTGGGCAATACCCACCAAAGCAACCTGAACTCTAGTCTTCCTACGCAGCCATGGAGGGAGGGAGGAGTGCAGAAAAGAGTGGAGTTCACCTGGGCTGGGGGCTCAACAAGAAAGATCATTCTGGAGGTTAAGGCCATTGGTAGATGGAGCTCCAGTTGTGCAATCGGTCAGCGCGCGGTACTTAGAAAACAGTTGGGAGAGCGTGGGGAACCAGGTACTGAATCCGTGGGTGGTGGGGGTGGGGCGGGGAATAGAAGAATACCGGGAGGAGAAAGGAAAGTTTGGGGAGGGTCTGAAGGGCTTCAAGTAGTCCAGGTGCAAACGAGCTGGGAAGGGGGAAATGCACGGATGGGAACCCAAGGTCTTTGGGGGCCACGACGATGCGTACATACCTCCTTGATTTTCTCCCGCTGGGCTCGCACTAGGCTCTGGGTCTCCTTACTCTCATCAGTCCTTGTCCCCAAGACCGGGTGGCGAAGACGGCTCCGGAATGCATTGAAGTCAAAAGTGTCTTCTCCCTGGACCTCATTTCGGTGTACGGTGGGGCCCGTGCGCCGCAGCCACCCTTTCCTACGGCGGGGACCGGCCTGGCTCCTGGGGTTGTTCTCACCCGGGGCCGGCGCCGCGGGGGCCGGGTTGGGAGGTGACTCCTGCTCCTGGGCTGGCTGGTGGCCAGTGATTTCGGCCATCACCTCCACGCCGGGCTGCTGGGTCCGGGGGACCAAGAAGAGGCGCTTGAGGCGAGAGGAGTGGGGCAGCAAGAAGAGGGCCCCGAAGCACAGGGTGACGAGGCCCGAGAGGAACAGCAGGAAGACGAACTTCTGCGGCAGCCGCAGCCCCCACGGCGAGGCCGGGACGAAGCCCGACACTTTCCTCATGAGCATCGTGGCCTGGCCCCGAGCTGGGGACCGTCAGCTCCTCCCGGGATCCCGGAGGTCCTCGGGGGCCAGGCACGTGACCGCAGGGGGGCTCGAGGAGGAAAGGCGTGCACTAGTGCCGCCTGGGGTCGGGGAGGTAAAGGGAGGGGGTCCCTGAACAGGGCTGGTCACCCCGAGTTTCACCGGTTCGGGGACCGTCCCGGAAGTTCAAGGAGTTTGGATCGAGTCCTCCCGCGCTGGTGCGGGAGCACCACGGTTTCGGCGGGGCCCGGGCGAACCGGGCGGTACAGCTCGGGGCCCGGGCCCGCAGTGACCAGCCGAGCGCCGCAGCTTTCCTTCCCCCTCCTCCGGCCGCTCCCCGCAGCGCCGAGTCGGCGGTGCCCGTGCGCTTTCCCGCGCTGGGACCGTCACAATCCGTCCGCGGCGCCCGGGCTGTCGGTGCGCAAGGGCTCCCGGTGCGCAGGGGCTCCCGCAGGCCCCAGCCGGGCAAACGTCCTTATTCCCTCGGCCTCCTTTCCGCGCTCACCGCCGCCCAAAGTTTCAGCCTCAGAAGCAGTTTGCAGAGGGGGGCCGGCTGCGGGGGGCGAGGCGATGGCGGGGCTGGCGGGGGTGGGAGGGGGGAGCGCCGCTCCCGGAGCGCGCGCACCCACCCGGGCGGGTCGCGACAACAGCCGGGCTCGGCGATCGGGACACGTCCACAACTTTGCTCGGTGGCGGAGCGTGCACCGGAGCGCGGGGAGAGGTCGGGGTGCGCGAGCGACCACTTCCGAGATTGCAGGGCAAGGGGGTGGGAGTGTGTGTGTGGTGGTGGGGGGGGAGAGGACTCCGCCACCCCCTTCCCCAGGAGCGCAGAAGATGCTCGAGCCGCGGGGTCCAGAGCCCGGTGCCTCCCTCGACCAAGCCCCGCGGCTGGGCGGGCTGCAGCTCCCGCCCCGACAACTCGGGAGAGGGCTCCGGGCTCCCGCCGGGATCACCTGTTCCCGAGCCCCCGCCGGCTCCGCGCCGCGCGCAGTCCCGGCTGCGCCTCCCCCGCTGCAGCTGGCGGCCTCGCAGCGGCCGCTCCAGACGGGGCCGCCGCAGGCTGAGCCGCCGCCGCCGCCGCTGCCGAGCCTGCGCCCCACACGCGCGCACACCCGCCCGGACGCCTCCGCCGCCGCCGCTCGGGCTTTCACTGCGACAGCGCCCGCCGCCCCGCCTCCCGCCGGGCCACGCCCTCAGGCCACGCCCACCTGCGCGCACCCCGCGGTCCGGCCTTTCCACCACTGGCGGCGGTGGCACCGCAGCCAGGCCGCCGATAGCCTCGCGTCTCTGGGTAGCCGGTGCCAAGAGCCGGGCCAGGGTGGGGAGACGTGCGGGGACTCCAAGCCACGCCCCCTCCCCCCCAAAGGGCCAGCGCCGCGCACACTCCCCCATCCCACCAGCGCCAATGGTCCAGCTGCGCGGGGTTGGCGAGGGCGGGGTGGAGAGCGGAGCGAGGTCATTGGCTGCCTCGTGAGGGATCCCCGTTGGGCCACAATCGCCCATTGGTTTGTGCCCAGCATTTGCTGGACTGGGAGCAACCGAGATACCCCTCCACCTCCGCCCGCGCTGCTCTGGGTCTGGTTCCCTCCCCGTTTCCCCAAAGGACCGGGAACAGGGTTAGTCTGGAAAGGTTCTGCCCATCGTTGGGTAACCCTGTCACCTCTCAGGGTCAGCTGGAAATGGTCAAATTGCTGGCAACCTTGCACCCTGGAGGCTGCCCTGGGATGCTCAGAGCTTATGCCAAGTCGTGGCGGTGCCACTTTGGCAGGCAGGAGGATTGGGGTGACCGAACCAAACCAGAGAGCTGTAGCCGCAGCTGGGACTGGCTAAGGCAGTGTTTGCACTGACCCATGCAAATCACTGCTCCCGCAACTCAGTACAAGGCCAAGGCCCTTGGGTGGGGCCGCCAGAGATGACAGCCCCAGCCCCAGAAGCAAGGAGCGAGACCAACCTAGACCTGTTCACGCACCACATACGCCATATGATATGCATGTACCTAGATACCCACATGTAGAGACAGGCATGTGGATGTGTGTTTGCATGCAAACATACTAAATTTCCGTATGGATACCCAAGCAATTATGCCAACGTAAACATAGGCATCTGTGTATTAGCAAAACACTGACATGGGGCTGGAGAGATGGCTTGCCACTTAAGGTACTTGCCTGCAAAGCCTAAGGACCCAGGTTCAATTCCCCAGTACCCAAGTAAAGCCAGATGCACAAGGTGGTGCATGCGCCTGGAGTTTGTTTTGCAGTGGGAGGAGGCCCCGGCATGCCATTTTCATTCTCTCGCTCTCCCTCTCTCTGCCTCTCTCTCAAATAAAGTATTTAAAAGCACTGACATGCACACAGAGAGAGCCACTAAGATCACAGGTACCTTCTCAAACACACATATGGACATATTGGCACGTGTGACCCAACCCCAGAGGCCTGGCATTCCTCTTTGGACTTTGTCTGTGTCTCCCCTTGCTGTTCATCCTCTCCCAGGGCACAGCAACATCATGCTGTGTGGGTCTTTCATGCAAAACACTTTATAGAGACAAATAACAGCAGAGGGAGAGACAAATTAAGAGGTGGAATAGGCAAGAGGGAAAATATCTGCTTTCAGCTGCAATTTAAAATGAAATTCAGCGTTGACGAGACAGAAAATACTGCAGGGAGGACTCTTCCGATGGAAAAGGCAGCCCAGGCCGGCTCTCACCTCATAAATCTTGCTTCTTTCCTGAGGCCTACTGGGGATGAAGCACTGGGAATTAGCCATCTTCTAACCCTGGCCAGGCCACAGACAGCACACCCACTCCTGACATTTAAATACCCCTGTCATATAAATTTCTTTCAACTGAAAATGAAAGACTGCTCTGGTAACAGGTGCAAATATGTTGGTCACTGGAGATGGAAAAAAAAGTCCCTCCCAAGCCCACAAATACACCTAGTTTAAATGTAAATTTCTATCTCAAATGTTTCAGTCTCTTGTGAGTATGACTGGCTGGAGTCAGTTCCTAGGGCCACCTATGAACACCAAAGATAAGCGTGTGACCCTTGGATGCAGGAGCCCAGAGACCTGGCCTCGCCTCCTCTCCCCCAGATTTCTCGTGCCCATGCTTCCCACTGGGTGGCACAGCCAACGACTGGTTTGTCTTCGGAGAAGCAGACAAGGGCTTAGCATTTACTGGAGCCCTGGCCAGCATGGTTCCCCACTGAGCATAGGGGGCCTCTGTAGGTAGGATCCAGAAGGGAGCCAAGTGCTTGCTGTGATGGGTCTCTAACCAGTTCCAGAGGGGCAAAGTTGGGCCACAGAGGGCCTTGGCTACAGAACCAGAGCCCATGGCTGCAAGTACATTTCAACCCAATAGAATGTTGAGGATCCTCTCCCCCACCATGGCCTTTGCATCTGGCTAGCAAGCTCTCTGAGACTCTGAGGTATTCCTGCCCAACCTTTAGTCCCTGGAGACTCACGTACACCAGGCTCTTCTCAGCCTCGGTTTCTTTCTAACGACGTACTGTGTCCCAGCAGACACGGAGCCCCTGTGGCCTGCTCACGTCTGTAACTGCCCGGAATCAGTGAGGGGATACCCACCTACAGACGAGGAAAGCGAGGCTCAGGGAAGGCCGTGGTAGTGAACGCTTTCTAGGTGCTGGACGTATACATCCCTTCTACTTTTCAGAATAATCTTAGGCGGCAGATGTTATTAATAGCCCCATTTTACAATAAGGCTCAGAGAGATTTGGGATCAGTGGATAAGTCTGTTGTAGTCAACATTCTTCAGGAAAACAGAACCAACAGGATATATAAAAACAGATTTAGGTGCTGGGGAGATGGCTCAGTCGGTAAAGTGCTTACCTCACAAGCATGAGGACCTGAGTTCGATCACCCAGTACCCACATAAAAATGCTGGGTGTGGGGTGGGAGAGATGGCTTAGCAGTTAAGCCAAAGGACCCAGGATCAATCCCCCAGTACCTATGTAAAGCCAGATGCTCAAGGTGGTGCATGCATCTGGACTTCGTTTGCAGTGGCTGGAGGCCCTGGTGCAGCCATTTTCTCTATATATATCTGCCTCTCTCTCTCTTTCATAAATCAATAAATAAGTTTATTAAAAATAAAAAATGAGGGCTGGAGAAGATGGCTTAGCAGTTAAGGCATTTGCAAAGCCAAAGGACCCTGGTTCAATTCCCCAGGACCCACATAAGCCAGATGCACAAGGAGGTGCATGCATCTGGAGTTTGTTTGCAGTGGCTGGAGGCCCATTCTGTACCCCTTTCTCTCTCTCTCAAATAAATAAATAAAATATATTTTTTAAAAAAAAATGAAAGCGCAGGGTGTGATGGTCTACATTTGTAATCTCAGCACTGGGGAGGTAGAGACAGGAGGATCTTTGGGGCTCATTGACCAATCTAGCCTAATTCGTTAGCTCCAGGTCAATAAGTGACCCTGTTTCAAAAACAAGTGGGGCTGGGTATGGAGGTACTAGCCTTTAATCCCAGCACACAGGAGGAAGTGGTAGGAGGATTGCCGTTAGATCAAGGTCAGCCTGAGATTACAGAGTGAATTCCAGTCAGCCTGGGCTAGAGAGAGGCCCTAACCCGAAAAGACAACAGTAGGCTGGAGAGATGGTTAAGGTGCTTGTCTGCGAAGTCTAAAGACCCAGGTTCGACTCCCCAGTACCCATGTAAGCCAGATGCACATGGTAGTACATGCATCTGGAGTTCACCTGTAGTGGCTACAGGCTCTGGCATGCTCATTCATTTCCTCTCTCTCTCTCTCTCTCTCTCTCTCTCTCTCTCTCTCTCTCTCTCTCTCTCATTCCCTCCCTCCCTCCCTCCCTCCCTCCCTCTCTCTCTCTGTGCAATAAATACATAAATCAAAAAATAAATTAAAAAAAAAAACAACAAAAACAGGTGAGTGGTGTTCCTGAGGATGGCATCAAAGGTTGTTCTCTGGCCTCCACATGTCCATACACATGTGCCTGTACTCACATGAACACATGCTGCACATGAAAACCCACCACACAAGCACTTAAAAGCACTTACAAAAAAGAAAGACTTAGTCCAAGGGGTTGACCCACATGAGCATGAGTATGGAGGCCGAGAAGTTCCACACTCTACAGGTTGAAGCTGGAGCCCCAAGCAAACCGGATGTACAGTTCAGGCCAACTCAGAGCCCCAGCACCTTGGAGATGGAGACACAATAGTGTGGACCTAGCGCTGAGTGACAAACCCAGAACAGGGAGTACGGATGTGCTAGAACAGATGGGGAACCTGCCTGGGCCCTTCTGGTACCTCTGGCTCTGTGTGGGCCCTTGTGAGTTGGCAGTGCCCCACGCATGGTAAGACCAGATCTTCACTCAGTCCACACAGTCAACCCTACCCTCCCGGAAATGCCCTCCAAGACAGTCCCAGAAATGGTGTCTTACCCACTATCTGAGCATCCCTCCGCCCAGCCAAGCTGACACATCCAATTCACATCACAGTATCTTTCTCAGTTTAAGTCAGAAATTCAAGTGGGACTGGAAACACAAACCAACAGCCATTTCTAAAAATCTGTTCTGTTCATGAACACATTTTCCAGTGAGATGGTATGTATTGTGCTGATCCAAGATGGACAGAGCATGGTCCCTGTTATGATTAGCTCACTCATTCAGAAAATAAGTATTTTCGAACACCTACTATGTGTCAGGACCAGTGTGGCTGGGGATACAGCCCTGGATAAGACAAAAAGCTTCCCTTCAAGAGGTTTCTTGTCCGAAGGGCAATGCAGGTGGGTTTGGCCTGTAGGGAAAGGGACCATCTGCTAACATACCCTGCCCAGCCTGCAGATCAGCCTCCTTGGATGTAGAGCTTTAGACACCAATTTGACAGATGTGGAAACTGAGCCTCTAGGTATAGCATGATTTTCCCAGAGCCACACAAGGAATAACATACCAATATGATTCTAATAGTAGTCCCATCTAATTCCATAGTTACGCACTTCTATTCATGACATCAGTAACCACTAAGAGTACAGGCACAGCCAGGCGTGGTGGCGCACGCCTTTAATCCCAGCACTTCGGAGGCAGAGGTAAGAGGGTCGCCATGGGTTCGAGGCCACCCTGAGACTATGTAACGAATTCCAGTTTAGCCTGGGCTAGAGTGGGACCCTACCTCGAAAAACAAATTAAAAAAAAAAAAAGAGTACAGGTACTTGCTATGGAATGGGCTCTTTTCAAAGTGTGTTAGAGAAAGGCCGGGAATGGTGACACATGCCTGGAAACACAGCTCTCAGGACTGCCACAAGTTCAAGAGATCCTGTCTCAAACAATCAAGCAAACAAATGTATTGCGAAAACTCACCCAGTGAACCCTTAAAGCCACCACGAAGGCAGATACTATTATTACTGGCATCTTGTGGGTACAAAAGCAGAGATGATAAGGAAATTGCCTAGTGTCACACCGCATTGCTGAGCAGTGGCAGAGGGAGGACAGGAATTCAGAGAGTTGGGGTCCAAAACCCTCCACGTAGGACAGTCCACTGCCTCCCACCTGCAAGGCCGTAAGAGCAGGAGACACGGGAGGTCAGGGCAGGGAAAGGACGCAAGGCCCTGGCTCCAGTCCCCAGCACTGCACAGAGAAAGCAACAGAGAAGCAGCCAGAGTGTCCAATGTACAGAGCGTGATGGGGAACATGCCAGAAACAGCACTACTTAGGGTAAGGGTGGAAGTGTGGTAAGGGGTGTGGAAGTTGTGTTCAGATGAGCTTTTTTTTTCCTTTTGTGGTTCTGAGGATAGAGCCCCATGCTAGCAGTGAAATGCTCTACGACTGAGCTACAACCCCATCTCTCTCTTTACTTTTTAATTTTGAGACAAGAGACAGAGTCCCACTAAGCTGCCCAGACGAGCTTTGAACTTTTGATCCTCTTGCCTCAGCCTCTCAAGTGGCTGGGATTACAGGACTGTGCACTACCAGGCCCAGCTAGACGAACATTTTTAACAGCTGCTTTAGTGGCTGGAAAGACGGATCAGAGGTTAAAGATTCTTGCTTGCAAAGCTTGCTGGCATGGGGTTCAAGTCCCTAGCACCCATGTAAAGCTGGATGAAAAATAGCTTATGCTGGGCTGGAGAGATGGCTTAGCTTAAGGTGCTTGCCTGAGAAGCCTGAGGACCCATGTTCGACTCTCCAGGTCCCACCTCAGCCAGATACACAAAGGTGAAGCAAACGCAAGATCGCACATTCCCACTAGGTGGCATAAGCTTCTGGAGTTCCATTGTAGTGGCTGAGGCCCTGGCGCGCAATTCTCTCTCTCTCTCTCTCTCTCTCTCTCTCTCTCTCTCTCCCTCCAAAGTAAAAATAAAAAAGTGGCACATGCACTTGTGGTCCCAAAGACTCAAGAAAATGAGGGAAAAGACTTAAGAAAATGGGGAACAGAACTATAAGTATCCAGAGCTAGTGGGCTGCAGCAGAAAGAGGCCCTGTCTCAAAAGAAGTGGGAAAAGAGTGCAGACTCTTGAGGTTGTCCTCAGATCTCCACACTCTTACCAAGGCATGTGCACGTGCACACACAAACACACACACACCCACACACACCCGAGGCTGTCGTGGCCGTAGATCAGAAAATCTAACAGAAGATGGATTGGAGGAGGGAGGCACCCCTAGAGTCTACTGCCGCAGCCTGTGTTGGCTGGACTGGGGGTGGGGGTGGAGAGACGAACACCGGAAAGACCACTGTGCCTCGACCCACAGGGGGGCTCAGCGCCAGCTTCCAGGGCTCTGCAGCTCCTCGGCTAAGGCAGGAGCACAAACCGCCTGTCGGGGACTGCAGGCTCTCCTACGCTGGGCAGGCGCCAGGCAGGCAGCAGCTGAATCTGACTCTCCAGTGGTCATTAGTCCCATTTAGAATCATGGGTTGAGATAAAGCCAAGGTCTGTCCTGTGATAACCATCTGTCCATCAGGCAGCTTCCTAATGGCCTCTAGACAAATTCACCCCCCCTCACTCCCCTTCCCCCCACACGCACATAGGAGAGACTCAACCAGGGAGGGTGACCCTTGAAAGCATGCCAGTTACTTCTGAAACAAATGGCTCTGTGGCCACCCAGCAGGCTGCAGAGGCCAGCCAATACCTCATTGTGCTGGGGTCCAATACTGGGGTCACAGAGTCAGAACGCCTAGCCTCAACTCTACAAAAAAAAAAAAAACAAACAATCATCCTTATCCAGGCGTGGTAGTGCACACCTTTAATCCCGGCACTTGGGAGGCAGAGGTAGGAGGATTGCTAACAGTCAGAGGCTAGCCTGAGACTACAGAGTGAATTCCAGGTCAGCCTGGGCTAGACCCTATTTTGAAACAACAACAACAACAAAAGACAAAAGACAAAGAATCAGCCTGCTTGGGTTTGGGGGCACACGCCTGCCGTCCCAGCATTCAGGAGGCCAAGGTAAGAGGAGCTCTAGTTCAAGGACAGTCTAAGCTACCTAGCAAGACCCAGTGCGGGCTGTGGAGATGGTTCAGTGGGTAAGAGCACTTGCTGCGTCACCATGAGGACCTGAACATGCACATTAAGAGGGGGCGGGCCTGCAGAGATGGCTGAGTGGTTCCAGGCACTTCCTGCTGAAGCATGATGACCAAAATCTACCTAAATAGCAGGGCATGGCCACGCATGTTCATCACCTTAGTCTTGGTGTCAAAGAAATAAGCAGATGAGCTATGTGTGGGGGGGGGGGTCAAGAGAAACTCTCTTCCATCTCCACACACACACACACACACACACACACACACACACACACACACACACAGGGAGAGAGAGAGAGAGAGAGCCAGGCATGGCAGCACACAGCTCTAACCCCAGCACTGAGCAGGGCAGAGGATCCCTGGGTCTCCCAGGTCAGTCAGCCTAATGGTAAAACAGTGAGCCCCAAGTCCAGTGAGGGACTCTGTCTCAGGGAAATAAGGCAGAATAGCAAAATACTTGATGCCTTCCTGTGACCTCCATCCATGTACACACCACGGACATTCCCTCTCCATGCCCATACACGCACACCACATACTGCACACACACACACACACACACACACACACACACACACACACACAAAAGTCAGAAAGAACCAGCCATGCCTAGTTGCCTAGTGACACACAAGAGAGCAGCCCAAAGAAGGCAGCAGAGTCCCCCAAGTTGCGGGGAAGCTGCAGTTTCAAACACTCCGTCCATGGTCCCCGTGAGAATGCTAACTCACCAGACTGTAGAGTCCGACGTTATTACCAAAGATATGGTCCCTGCCTGAGTGACAGCAGTCGGGACTGTTGATGGTGTCCTGTTGTGCTCACTGCTGCCCAGGGAAGCCTCCCCTTTCCGGGAGCTTGGGGTAAGGTAGCCCAGTGGTGGAGAGCTGCAGGCTCCCAAGCCAAGGCCCAGAGGGCACAAGTAACCTGCAGCGAGACACAGAGCCGAGGTGGCTCTCAGTAATGGAGGAGCCCAGCCGAGGCGGCATCTACAAACACAGGCGAGGGACGGGTAGCAGCAGGCTGTGGGGATGAGCTGTTGTGAGGACACCATGAAATAATCCGTGTGGACGTCTGAGCAGAGTGCCTGGCGAGCAGCAGGAATGGGATATTAGCTATTATTATTTATGGTACTGGTACTCTTTAAAGGGGGGGGGTGTAAAAAATATCTTTCAACCTCATAAAAATGCATTTCCAAACGCTTACACCAAGCCTCATAAAGCTAGAAATAAAATAGTGTCTTTAAAATGCAACCCTGACATAATTTAGTCACCTGCTTCCACTCACTAAGATCAAGGAGGTTTTGTTTGTATGTGTCTGTTTTGTTAATGTTGAAGCTCCCGGTTCTATGCCAGGCCTCAAAGTGTCTGCCTTCTAGAATCAGCATGGCGAGAAGAACCAGGGGCCAGAGGCAGGAGCAGCTGGAAGGACTGCTTAGAACAAAGAGTCATGGGAAATTCACTCAAAACTTCCCTTTCTTTCTTTCTTTCTTTCTTTCTTTCTTTCTTTCTTTCTTTCTTTATTTATTTATTTATTTATTTATTTATTTATTTATTTATTTATTTATTTGAGAGAGACAGACACAGAGAGAAAGACAGATAGAGGGAGAGAGAGAGAATGGGCGCGCCAGGGCTTCCAGCCTCTGCAAACGAACTCCAGACGCATGCGCCCCCTTGTGCATCTGGCTAACGTGGGACCTGGGGAACCAAGCCTTGAACCGGGGTCCTTAGGCTTCACAGGCAAGCGTTAACCGCTAAGCCATCTCTCCAGCCCCAAAACTTCCCTTTTACCATTCAGCTCCAGACACACGTACCACTTGGTGCATCTGGTTTTATGTGGGTACTACAGAAGCAAACCTGGATCATCCGACTTCACAAGCAGGAGCCTTGACCACTGAGCCATCTCGCCAGCCTGATGGTCTCTTCTTGTTCACCACTGTGTTTGCCAGCGAGCTGACCTGTGAGCTTCCAGGTGATTCTCCTGTCTCCACAGCATCACAGATACTCACACATCGGGCTTTACATGGGGTCTGTAGTCACGTACTCATGCTGGCCCAACAAGCACTTCCTCCAATGAGCCACCTCCCCAGCTTCCAGTCTATGTATTTTAAAGAAAAAAAAAAAAAAGCTAGCTGGGTGTGGTGGTGCACGCCTTTAATCCCAGCACTTGGGAGGTACAGGAAAGAGGATCTCCATGAGTTCAAGGCCACCCTGAGACTACATAGTAAATTCCAGGTCAGCCTAGGCTAGAGCAAGACCCTACCTCAAAAAAAAAAAAAACCAACCTGGCATGGTGTCACAACCCTAATTCTAGCACATTCAGGTGATGAAGGCAGGAGGACTGTTAGTTGGAGGTCAGCCTGGGCTACACAGTGACAGACTGCCTCAAAAGCAACAAAAGGGAGTTAGGCATTTAGATCCGAGGAAGAACACTTGCCTAGCAAACACAAAACCCTGGGTTTAGTCCCCATCAGCAGGAGAAGATGCAACAACAACAACAAAAATGTTTAAAAATAAAAGTTAAGGCTGGGTGTGGCGGTACATGCCTTTAATTCCAGCACTTGGGGAGGCAGTGGCAGGAAGATCACTGTGAGTTCAAGGCCACCTGGAGACTACATAATGAATTTCAGGTCAGCATGGGTTAGAGCAATACTGTATCTCAAAAAAAAAAAAAAAAAAAATCAAGGTAGGCATGGTAGTGGTGCACACCTTTAATCCCAGCATTCAGGAGGCTGAGGTAGGAGAATCACAGTGAGTTTGAGCCTGGGACCATAGAGTGAGTTCCAGGTCGGCCTGGGCTAGAGGGAAACCCTACCTTGAAACAAACAAACAAACAAAGATAAAATGTAAAACGCTTAGCCACACCCTTCATTTGTCCAATTTCTGCATCAAGGGAAAAAAAAGTGTATTGTAGGATTGTCCCGCCCCCTTGTGGTTGAATAGTGTCATGTGATGAGTCTAGGCCAATGACCTGTGAGCAGAAATGACAGATGCCACTTTTAGGCCAGAGCATTTATTTCCCGTGCCATGCTCTCCAGAGCTGTGGCTTGTTCACTAGCCAGCTAATTGACAGGAGGTGGGAGGCAGCTCCTGCATCAGCAGGGTCCCTGTGGGACTGTCTGCAGCCCGCACTGGCTGCACTGGCCAGGAACTTACATGAGATGTTAATGCATGCTGTGTTGGGTCACTGAGCTGTCTGAATTTTTGAGCCACTACATTTTTAACTTTCAAAACCTTTTTCAAAAGGTTTTTCAAATTAAATTTTATAATAAATTTTAATCACATGTCTGCAACCCCAGCACTTGGAAGGGAGGCAGAGGATCAGGAACTACATAGGAAGTGCAAAGCCAGCCTAGGTTACATGAGATCTGGATTCAAAAGAATTATTTAGGGTCAGAGAGATGGCTTAGTGGTTAAGGCGCGTGCCTGCAAAGCCAAAAAAGACCCAGGTTCAATTCCACAGAATCCACACCAGCCAGATGCACAAGATGGAGCACGCATCTGGAGTTCATCTGCAGTGGCTAAAGGCCCTGGTGTGCCCATTCTCTCTCTGTATCTGCCTTCTTTCTCTCTCTCTCCTTTCTCAAATAAATAAATAAAATATTAAAAATTATTTAATCCAATACATGAAAATATTATTTGGGAGTTGGAGATGTCTTAGGGTTAAGGCACTTGCCTGCAAAGCCTAATGATCTGGGTTCAACTCCACAGTACCCATGCATCTGGAGTTTGTAGCAGCTGGAGGTCCTGGTATGCCCATTCTCTCCCCTTCTCTCTCTTCTTGAAAATAAATAAATTTAAAAATATTATTTCATTTATCATTTGAAAAATCATGTATAGCCGGGCATGGTGGCACATGTCTTTAATCCCAGCACTTGAGAGGCAAAGATAGGAGGATTGCTGTGAGTGTGAAGCTACATAGTAAATTCCAGGTCAGCCTGAGCAAGAGTGAGACCCTACCTCGGAAGACCAAAAAGAAAAATCATTTATGACAGGCATGGTGGTACATGCCTTTAATCATAGCACTCAGGAGGGAGGCAAAGGTAGGAGGATCACTGTGAGTTTAAGGCCAGCCTGGGACTACAAAGTGAGTTCCAGGTCATCCTGGGCTACAGTCCCTACTTCAAAAAAAGGGGAGGGGATAGAGATATGGCTTAGTGGTTAGGGCACTTGCCTGGACCCAGGTTCAGTTCCCTAGTACTCACGTAAGCCAGATGTACAAGGTGACACATGCATCTGGAGTCCATTTGCAGTGGCTAGAGGCCCTGGCACGCCCATTCTCTCTCTCTCCCCCACCACTCTCAAAATTAAAAAAAATAAGTAAAATATAAAAAGAAAAGAAAAATAAGCCATGAGATAGGTGACATTCTTTATTTCAGACAAAGTCGTTATAATCTCATGTGGGTTTCTCCTTCACACACCTCGCAGTTCAGACCAGCCCTGTTTCCCTGCAGAGCAGGAGGCTGTCAGGCTGGACGGCAGCGGGTGATGACACTGGGGTGAAACGCACTGTTCTATGTTGCTCTGAATAGATCAGCCCTGAGCTTGTCCAGAGGAGCTTTACAAAGGAAACCCAGAATCTCCTAAGATGAGGTGTGGACAGAATTCACATCCATTTTCTCCTTACTTAGTGTGTAGTGTTGGACTTTTCTTTCCTGCTTTATAAACTGTGCCCATTTCCTTCCTTTGGCTGGTCCATCCACCCCTGTTCAAGAAGGGAGGGAGGGAAGGAAAAGAGAGGGAAGGTCTGGAGAGACAACTCAGTTGAGAAAGCGCTTGTCTCACAAGCTGGAGGACCTGAGTTTGATTCCCAACACCCACATAAAATACTGGGCATGACGGCGCTTGTCTGTAACCCCAGCTCTGGGAAGGTAGACAGGTGGATTCCTCCGCTCACTGGCCAGCCAGTCTAACCTAATCAGTGAGCTTAAGGCAATGAGAGACCCTGTCTCAAAACGAGGTTAGCCAGCCATGGTGGTGCACATCTTTAATCCCAACACTCAGGAGGCAGAGGTCGGAGGATCACCGTGAGTTCGAGGTCATCCTGAGACTCCATAGTGAATTCCAGGTCAGCCTGAGCCAGAGTGAAACCCTACCTCAAAAAAAAGAAGAGGAAGGGGCTGGAGAGATGGCTTAGCAGTTAAGCGCTTGCCTGTGAAGGCTAAGGACCCCGGTTCGAGGCTTGATTCTCCAGGACCCACGTTAGCCAGATGCACAAGGGGGCGCACACGTTTGGAGTTCATTTGCGGAGGCTGGAAGCCCTGGCGCGCCCACTTTCTTCTCTCTCTCTGCCTCTTTCTCTCTGTTTGTCACTCTCAAATAAATAAATAAAAATAAACAAAAATTAAAAAAATAAATAAAATAAATAAATAAATAAAAAAAGAAGAGGAAGAAGGAAGGAAGGAAAGAAAGAAAGAAAAAGAGAGAGAGAAAGAAAGAAAGGTGTGTGGTGTTCCTGAGGATGACGTCTGGTCTCCACAAACATATGCACCTGCTCTCACACATATACTAAAACGCAACAGACACAGGCACACCACACACAGGTAGGAGCAGTGAAGAAGAGAGGGAAGGACGGAGGAAGGGGAGGGAGGAAGGGAAGAAAAAGGGGAGGAAGGAAGGAAGTTGAAGGCAGGCCTAAAGAGAAAACTGAGCCAGGTGTGATGGCTTTGGCATGTAAGCCCAGCACCGGGCAGGCTTATGAGAGACTGAGAATTCAAGGTCAGATGGGGCTACTTAATGATATTTTTAATGACTACTGTATCTTAAACGTCGCCAGTATGCACAGGTGCCCCTGGCAGGGCAGGCTTGCTTCTCCATGGTATGTGATCTACAGCTGAGATCAGAAGGGACAAGGGTGGGAGGGGCAAGAGGCGCCAGAGATTGGTCTCATACCTGGACAGACTGAATTCATTGTGACCCTGAGTGTCGAGTTGGGATATGTATATGAAAGACCAAGTGTTGTGGGAATTATTTTCTATCCCAGTGTTTTAAGAAATCTGTATTTTGTTACTTGTTAAGCATGCTTGTTTGGTTTTTGTACTTTAAAAATATGGAAAAATAGATGTAACATCTATTATCTTAATAGCTTTGATTATTTTTAGATGTTTTAAATTATTTATTTATTTCTTTACTTTTTTGCATATGTGTATTTATATCTATGTATGTATGGGTGTGCCAGGGTCTGTTGCTATTTCAAATTAATGCCAAATGCATGTGCCACTTTGAGCCTGGCTTAACATGGGTGGCTGGGGAATTAAACCCAGGCCAGCAGGCTTTGCAAGCAAGTGCCTCTAAACACTGTTCCGTCTCCCCAGCCCCATCTTAACCATTTTGTTTTGTTTTGTTTTTCAAGGTAGGGTCTCACCTTAGTTCAGGCTGACCTGGAATTCACTATGTAGTCTCAGGGTGGCCTCAAATTCATGGCGATCCTCCTACCTCTGCCTCCCAAGTGCTGGGATTAAAGGCGCGTCCTGCTACACCCGGCTCCATCTTAACCATTTTCAATTGCACAGTTGGTAGTATCAGATACCTTACTAATTAATGCCATGCAGCCTAATGTCCCGATCCAGCTCCGTAATTCTTTCCATCTTTTTTTTTTTTTTTTCTGAGGTAGGGTCTCATTCTAGCCCAGGCTGACCTGGAGTTTACTCTGTAGTCTCAGGGTGGCCTCGAACTCATGGTGATCCTCCTACCTCTGCCTCCCGAGTGCTGGGATTCAAGGCGTGCGCCACCACGCCCAGCTTCTTTCCATCTTTTAAAATTGAAGCTCTGTCCTGATTAGATAGTAACTTCTCCCCATCACCCACCTACCTCTAGTAATCACTCTCCCACTTTCTCCTTCTCTGAGTCTGACTCTCTCTCTGTGTCTGTAACCACGCAGCATTTATGATTGTCCTCAAGATCCAGCCATGTTGCTGCATGGAGCAGAATTTCCTTCCTTCTCACAAGGCGTCCTGAAGCATTCAAACACTCAGCCTTCCTGTGTGTCTTTCTGCCATGCTGGGGATGGAAGCAGGACCTCTTCTAGGCTAGGCACATGCTCTACCACTGAGCTACACTGCCCGGCCAATGCCCTTCTTCTTTAAGGCTGAATCCTGTCACATGCTTATAGCATCGGCCCTCTGTACTCTTGGGCTCTCCATCTGTGGCTTCAGCCACCCAAGGACTAAAGATGTTTGGGGAAGAAGTTGCATCTGCACTGACCATGCGTAGAACTTTCCATTGTCATTATTCCATAAACAATCCAGCATAATCACTATTTATGTAACAGACTGTGTCAGTCACTATGAGCAAGCAAGATGAGGTGTATATTATATGCAAACACTGTAGCACTTTAGACTGTGGACATGAGCATTCACAGCTCTCAGCATGTGAGGGGGGTCCGGGAGCTCAACCCCCTCAAGGACACCAAGGGTCTGTTATTTACACCATATTTTGCTTATCTATCCATCCACCATGGACATCGGGTCGCTGCATGTTTTGGTGTAGTGAGTAATGTACCTGTGAACATGGGCGTGTGTGTTAGCCTACTTTCCATGGTGACCACTGAATATAGACACTGGATGCTGTAACTTGTGGAGAATAAAGGCTTGGTCCATGCACGGGTGTGGAGACTGGGAGGCAAAGGGGCCACATCCATAAAGGTCTCCTCACCAGTGGAGACTGTCCCCGGAGTCCCAAGGGCAGCAACTGGTGAGACAGACGGTTCTGTCTTCACACCATCCCATCGGGTTAGAACCCTTTCTTGTGGCCTCATTCAACTTTAATTCCTTCTCAATGGTTCCACCTTCAAAAAACTATAGTCCGACTGGGTTCTCACCATTTAAATACCTCACAATGGAGATTAAATTTTAGCAAGAGTTTAGATGACATTCAAACTCTCACAGTTTACAAATGTTGATTCCTGTTTAATTAATTTGTTATTATGTGTGTATGTTATGGTTGTGAAAATGGGATTGCACTGCACTTATCGCTTAGAAAATTGGCATCTTCAATTTACCAATATGTCAAGAGCATTTTTCCATGAAATTAAATATTCTTCTACCTCATCAGTCTAGGCAGCCAAATAGTACTTTTTTAAAAAAATGGACGCACCATCATTTATTTATGCAATCTGCTACTGTTGGACACGTAGGTCGCTCCAACTGTTAATTACATTTGACAAATAGTTTAACGCTTTTATAATGCCAAGACTCTGATGGATGCAGTCAGGGACACAGCTTTCCTTTTCTTAATACACTTTTATTTGCATGTATGGGGAAGGTACGCCAGGGCCTCTCACCACTGAAAATGAACAACAGATGCTTTTGCCACTTTTTGCATCTGGCAGATTCAACCCTGGGCTGACAGGCTTTGCAAGCAGTGCCTTTAACATCTGAGCCATCTCCTCAGCCCTGAGGATACAGATTTTTTTTTTTGCCAGCTGGGCTATATTTATTTATTTATTATTATTAGATATGGACATACTTTGTATGTAAATATCACATGTTGGTACCATCCTTTCCCTTCTCCCTGCCCCTTTTCTGAAGTGGCCTTCCTCACTGGGGATGCAGGTCAACCCCATGGGGATTATGGGTGAGGATACAACGTTTTAAGATGGAGGAGTGATCTCTGCAAGATATGAGGGCTTTGTCACAGGGCGCCAGCTCCTGTGGAGGAATGTTCTGAGCATGCACAGGGAGGAAAGCTGCGTGAAGCTGTGAGGGACCTTGGAGGCAGAGGCTCCTGAGCAGCACCCTATTTTCCACTTCCTAGCTCTCCGGACATCCTGTGCCTGGCATCTTTCACTTACCACAGTGTCCTCTGGGTTCCTCTGTGCTATTGCTGGTGACAGGATTTCGGTCTTCTTAGTGCTAAATGGTGTTCCCCTGTGTATATGTGTCACCGTTTCCTTATCTTTCATCTACTGATAAGCACTGTGGTGATTTGAATATAAAATATCCCCCATA
The DNA here is from genome assembly GCF_020740685.1 of Jaculus jaculus. Lineage (NCBI taxonomy): Eukaryota > Metazoa > Chordata > Mammalia > Rodentia > Dipodidae > Jaculus > Jaculus jaculus. The sequence goes on along the minus strand of NC_059106.1, from coordinate 58,073,139 downwards.
GCTTCATATGTTTGTGATTAACCCTCGGACATAGTCCTCAGCTGGTGGAGGCCTTGGGAGGAGGAACCTTGCTGGAGGTGTGTCACTGGGGATGACCCCACTGGGTTCAAAGGAAGCTCTCTTTCTTTCTTTCTTTTTTTTTTTTTGGTGTTTTGAGGTAGGGTCTCACTCTGGTCCAGGCTGACCTGGAATTCACTATGTAGTGTCAGGGTGACCTCAAACTCACGGTGATCCTCCTACCTCTGCCTCCCAAGTGCTGGGATTAAAGGCGTGTGCCACCATGCCAGGCTATATTGAGAATTTTAATGCATGAACACATTATAATCTGATCATATTCTCATCCCATTACCTCTTTTGTCCCCCTTCCCCACCCTTACCCCGTTCCCCTGAGTACCCTCCTCTTTCCAAGCCGTCCTTCTTCTGTATCCATGTCTGAGTCTTCTTGTATTCCTCTGTCCCATCTACATGTTCATAGGTTCAGAACTGTGCGGGTCTTGCTGGAGCAGCGAAAGCCCCTGTGAGGTCATGAATGTGCTGTAGGGTCATGACCAGAGGACACTTCCATAGCACTCCTTTTTTTTTTTTTAAATATTTATTTATTTATTTGAGAGCGACAGACACAGAGAGAAAGACAGATAGAGGGAGAGAGAGAGAATGGGTGCGCCAGGGCCTCCAGCCTCTGCAAACGAACTCCAGACGCGTGCGCCCCCTTGTGCATCTGGCTAATGTGGGACCTGGGGAACCGAGCCTCGAACCGGGGTCCATAGGCTTCACAGGCAAGCGCTTAACCGCTAAGCCATCTCTCCAGCCCCATAGCACTCCTTCTCATCCTCTGGCTCTCACATTCTTTCTTCCCCCTCTTCTGCCATGTTCCCTGCGCCGTGAAGGGCCTGATGGAGACGCCTCGTTTAGGCCGAGCTCTCCACAGCCTGTTCTTGTCGCCTTTGACGAGGTTTGAGTCTCCTCTGTGACGACCACCATCTCCATCTACAAGCTTGTCAGGCTGGAAATGAAAGCAGAGCTAATCGCCTCTCTGTCACCTCCCCTGCAGTGTTTTCTGAGCCTTGCCACACGTGAGGGAGATGACTTGTCCAGTGTCAAGCTCTGGGACTTCTCTTCTTCTCATTTTCTTAAAGAGTCTTGGGTCTCCCCAGTATTCACCGCCATCTGTAAAAAGATTCTCTAGACAAAAGTGAGAACAGCATTGATCAATGGGCAGAAACATATATATTTAGGAGACAATTTACTGGGCTCAGCGTATCCACTTAGCCAAAAAACACTGTGGTGGTTTCTCTCTGGGGCTTATGTCTTTCCAAACATTAGGCTTTTGACTTAGTTTTCTTTACTTTTTTTTTTTTTTTTTTTTTTGTCAAGCTAGGGTCTCAGCCCCAAGCTGACCTGAAATTCACTATGTAGTCTCAGGGTGGCCTTGAACACATAGCAATCCACCTATCTCTGCCTACTGAGTGCTGGGATTAAAGGTATGTGCTACCATGCCCGGCTTGTCTCAGTTTTCAGCACCAGACATAAACTCCCCCACTGAGAAGGCCTGTAATCCAGAGACAGTTTGTTACTGCCTTAACCTATGTGCCACTGTTGCACCGTGGGCCCATCTTGGCAGGCTGGATTGTGTAGCTTGCAGGGTCCACAGGCTGATAAGACAGTTGAGAACTTTTCTCCCCAGCAGCCAGCATATCATTTTCCAGCACTATGGCAACCAGCCATCAGGGAGAAGCTTCCAGCTCAAAGCAAGCTGGTTCTTGCTGCCTCCTATGAACAGATGTGATGTCCATCTGTCTGCTCTGCCATGATGAAACTTACCCTGAAAACTGTAAGTCAGCAACAAGTCCTCTCCTTCCATAACCTGCTTCTGGTCAGGTGTTTCGTCCCAGCAATGAGTAAGTGACTGCTTCAGACACTTACCTTGACTCTACACCTGGCTGTTGGCAGTCCTGCACTGAGGGAACATGGGTGTGCAGGTGCCTTTCAACACACTGATTTCATTGCCTTTGCATAAACACACAGGAATGGGATATCTTATTCCTGGGGTGACACAGGTTTCAATTTTTGAGGAATCCTATATAGTTTCTCACAGTGGTTATGGAACTCATTCAGATTCCCAGCAGTGTGGTGGAGCTCCCCTTTCTCCACGCTGGCCCATCCTTGTTATCCTCACTTCTCTCCTCTTTTTTATTTTACATATGTATGTGTGTATGTGGTTTCATATGTATGTGGGCACATAGGTAGAAGGTGCATGGGCATGTGCACACGTGTGTACAGACTAGAGATAGGCGTCAAACATCTTCCTTGGTTGCTTCCACTCTTATGCTTTCAGGCAGGATCGCTGGATGAACCTAGAACTCACCAATTTGGTTAGACTAACTAGCCAGTGAGCCCCAGGGACTCTGCCTTTGCCTCCACAGTGCTGAGGTTACAGGCCTATGTGGGTTGTGGGGATTTAAACTCAGATCCTTGTGTTTGTTCGGCAAGCACTTTCTCCACTGAACCATCTCCTGTGTCCCATCTTGATCATTTTTAAATTTATTTATTTATTTATTTATTTGAGAGCGACAGACACAGAGAGAAAGACAGATGGAGAGAGAGAGAATGGGCGCGCCAGGGCTTCCAGCCTCTGCAAACGAACTCCAGACGTGTGCGCCCCCTTGTGCATCTGGCTAACGTGGGACCTGGGGAACTGAGCCTCAAACCGGGTTCCTTAGGCTTCACAGGCAAGCGCTTAACCGCTAAGCCACCTCTCCAGCCCATTGATCATTTTTTGTTTGTTTGTTTTTTTATTTGAGAGCGACAGACACAGAGAGAAAGACAGATAAAAAGAGAGAGAGAGAGAATGGGCGCACCAGGGCTTCCAGACTCTGCAAACGAACTCCAGACGCGTGCGCCCCCTTGTGCATCTGGCTAACGTGGGACCTTGAGCCGGGGTCCTTAGGCTTCACAGGCAAGATCTTAACCGCTAAGCCATCTCTCCAGCCCTTGATCGTTTTTTTCTGCATATACATGTTCAAGGTGAGTGTGGAGGCCAGAGAACATCGGATGTCTTCCTGAATTATGGAACCACTTATTTGAGACAGAATTTCTCTCTGAATCCAGAATTGCTATTTTTTTTAAAAATATTTTGTTTATTTAAGAGAAAGAGGCAGAAAGAGAGAATGGGTGTGCCATAGCCTCCAGCCATTGCAAACAAACTCCAGATGCATGTGCCACCTTATGCATCTGGCTTACGTGGGTCCTGGGGAATCGAACCAGGATCCTTTGGCTTTGCAGGCAAATGCCTTAACCACTAAGCCATCTCTCCAGCCCCCAGAAGTGCTATTTTTGTAAGCCCTAGATACTAATTCTTCAGTCTCCACTCCCCAATGAACGAGAGTTGCAGGCATGAATGGTCATGCCCAGCTGTTAATATAAGAGCTGGGAACTGAACTCTGATGGTTTCAAACCCTCATGTTTGTGTGTCAAGAACTCTCTTGCGGACATGGTGGCGAACGCCTTTAATCCCAGTACTCGGGAAGCAGAGGTAGGAGGATCACCATGAGTTCGAGGTCAGCCTGAGACTATATAGTGAATTCCAGGTCAGTCTGGGCTAGAGCTCTTAAGCACTGAGCCAAATCCCCAGCACTATATTCATCTTTTTTTGGTTTTTTAAGGTAGGATTTCACTCTAGCACAGGTTGAACTAGAATTCAATCTCAGGGTGGCCTCAAATTTATGGCAATCCTCCTACCTCTGCCTCTCAAGAGCTGGGATTAAAGGTGTGCACCACCATGACTGGCTAACTTCTTTTTTTTTTTTTTTGAGAGAGAGAGAGAGAGATAATGGGCACACCAGGGCCCCCAGCCACTGCAAAGGAACTCCAGATGCATGTGCCCCTTGTGCATCGGGTTTATGTAGGTTCTGGGGAATGGAACTGAGGTCCTTTGGCTTTGCAGGCAAGTGGCTTAACCACTAAGCCATCTCTCCAGTCCTAACTTCATCTTTTGTTGTTGTTGTTGTTGTTTGTGGCAGGGTTTCACTCTAGCTCAGGCTGACCTGGAATTCACTATGTAGTTTCAGGGTGGACTCGAGCTCACAGCAATCTTCCTATTTCTGCCTCCCGAGTGCTGGGACTAAAGGCATGCGCCACCACGCCTGGCTTCATCTTTTGAAAATATTTACTCTAAGACATGTAAGGTGGCTGCCTGCTGTGGCTAGTGGCATTTCCCTGATGACTCATGATGCTCAGAACCTTTTCGCACACTGCCATCCACTTATAGTCATCTCTTGAAGATACCCCAAGCCATTGCCCATTCCTTTGTGTCCTTTGTCTGTTCCTTGCTGTGGCTACTCGAATGAAATACCCCCCCCCACCCCGAATAGGCTTATGTGCTTTGAATGTTTGCTCTCCAGTTGGTGGTGATTTGGGAACTTATGATGCCTTTGGGAGGTGGAACCTTGCTGGAGAGGCGTGTCACGGGGGGGGGGGTGTGCTTTCATGGTCTTTAGTCCAGTTCCATTGGAAGTCCATAGCTTAGCTCACTGTTGCTTCTCCCCTGCTGCTGGGACAAAAATATGATGCTCAGCTGTCTACTCTGCCAGGCTTTCCCTGCCGTAATGAGACTTCCCTCAAAAGTGTGAGCTGAGGGCTGGAGAGATGGATTAGCAGTTATGGCACTTTCCTGCAAAGCCAAAAGACCCAGGTTCAATTCCCCAGGACCCACGTAATACAAATGCACAAGGTGGCGCGTGCTTTTACAGTTCATTTGCACTGGCTGGAGGCCGTGGAGTACTCATTCTCTTTCTCTCAAATAAATAAATAAAAATTTAAAAATAAAATATTATTTTAAAAAGACTGTGAGCTGGAACAAATCCTATCTTTCCATAGGCTGCTTCTGGTTGGGTGTTTTGTCCAGCAACAAGGAGGAAGCTGCTAAACTTGTTATTGAATTTAATTCTTCATATACTTTGTTTATTAACCCCTTGTCAAATGAATGTTGTGCAGTGTTTTCTCTCACTCTGTAAGCCGTCGCTTCCTCCTGTTGGCCATTTCTTTTCCTGTGCAGAGGCTTTTTACTTTAATGTAATTCCCTTTATCTATTTTTCTCTTTCATTCTTGTGCTTTTGGGGTCTCATTCAAAAAATTTTCCCCACACCAATGTTGCAGTTTTCTGTACTTACATCTAGTAGCTTTAGAGTTCCAGGTCTTGTGTTGATGTCTTTGATTCATTTTGTGTTAATTCTGGTATGAGATAAAAGTTCAAGGTCATTCTTTTGTGGTTTTACCCAGTTTTCCTATTTCCTGAAGAAACTGCCATTTCCTCATAACCTGTCCTTGGTCTTGGAATTGTTGTGAAAATTAAATTAGGCTGAGTACGAATTCTGGTTAACTAAGACAGATTAGGCACACCTATAGTTTGGCTCCTTCCTCACATTCCACTAATACCAGGCAAAGGGATTATTCTGAAAGGCATAAAACCACAAGAATAATAAGCACATGGTGCTGGAGACATGGCTTAGTGTTTAAGGCATTTGCCTGTGAAGTCTAAGGACCCAGATTCGATTCCCCAGTACCCACGTAAGCCAGATGCACAAGGAGGTGCATGCATCTAGAATTTGTCTGTGGTGGCTAAAGGCCCAGATGCATCCATTCTCTCTATCATCTATCTATAATCTATCTCTCTGTCTATCATCTATCTCCTTCAAATAAATAAATAAGGAAAAACACTTTTAAAAAAGCACTAAAGAGGAGATAACATTAACGAAACTTGAGAGGCAGGATAGCAGCCCCTCAGGCTGTAACTCAGTAGGACCAAGAGTCCAGAGCCCTGAAACCGCTAATGAAAAGCTGGAAATAACCTGACACACGCTGCAGAAGCCCCAGAGGCTCAGTGGTGACCACAGCGACCACAGTGGGAGTTGGTCACCCAGGGATGGGGCTGTGCCTCTTCCTGCCCAGCTACTGTTTCCGGATTGCAGTCAGGGTCTCTAGGATAGGTGATGGAGTGGCTGTTCCTTCTGCAGGCATGGGCAGCCCACTCTGTACCCCACTGTGACAGGCTCCGGATGTGGGGGCGAGGTGGACATGGGTGCCCAGTCTAAGCAGGTCCAGCCAGAGGTGGCCTTCGGCGGACACAGAAAGCCTGCCATGGCGAGTCAGGGGTGCGAACGAAGGCAGGTGGCTAGAGTGCTGTCCCCCCAGAGCTTGCACGGGGCCTTCCGCAGGAGGATGGGATCTCGGGCGTCTGAGGGCAGGGAGGCCTTGTCCCCAGCTGTGCTTTGCCTGCCTGCTGTCTCCCCTGCTTCCTGTGCCACCCTTTCCCACTCAGGCAAATGACGCCTTCTTGGGGCCCATCCTTCAGCCAGCGCTAGATAGGACAAGTGCCGGGAGAGTCCTGACCAGCCCAAGATTCTTGTGCCCTCCTCTGTCGGACCACCCACAGCCCAGGATCCCTGTGTCCCCCTCTGTCGGACCACCCACAGCCCAGGATCCCTGTGTCCCCCTCTGTCGGACCACCCACAGCCCAGGATCCCTGTGTCCCCCTCTGTCAAACCACCCACAGCCCAGGATCCCTGTGTCCCCCTCTGTCGGACCACCCACAGCCCAGGATCCCTGTGTCCCCCTCTGTCAGACCACCCACAGCCCAGGATCCCTGTGTCCCCCTCTGTCGGTCCACCCATAGCCCAGGATCCCTGTGTCCCCCTCTGTCGGACCACCCACAGCCCAGGATCCCTGTGTCCCCCTCTGTCAGACCACCCACAGCCCAGGATCCCTGTGTCCCCCTCTGTCGGACCACCCATAGCTCAGGATCCCTGTGTCCCCCTCTGTCGGTCCACCCATAGCCCAGGATCCCTGTGTCCCCCTCTGTCGGACCACCCACAGCCCAGGACCCTGTGTCCCCCTCTGTCGGTCCACCCATAGCCCAGGACCCTGTGTCCCCCTCTGTCGGTCCACCCATAGCCCAGGATCCCCCTTCCATTCTCCCTAAGACCGCTCGCACACTACTCCTTCCAGGAAGCACCATGCATCCTGCCCCCAAGACCCCCTGCTCCCTTGCAGAGTGGGAGTGGTGGCTTCCACCCCTCTGAAGCACATCCATTTCCCCGACCACCTGAAAAGAAACAGCTCACAAAAACCAAAAGCATCCTTACTCTAGCATGGAAACACAGTCCTGGCCACAGGAGGAGACGGGAGCCAGGGGAGCAGCTCCCCTCTCGCAACCAGTGGCCTCTCCCCAGGAAGATGGTTGCAGCAGCAAGGAGGGATTGCCACACCTGTGCGCCCACATGTGACCCCTGTGAAATGCCTTCAGCAGAGGCACGGAGCACTCCATAGCAACTGCTCCCAGGAAACAGAGACCCCCAGGACACTGCTGAGGTGCAGCTTGACCCCACTATGATAATGATACCCAACACCCACACTACATCTGGCTGCCAAGGTCTGCCTCAGCTCTTTGTCATTAAAAGCATTATCTCAGCTCCTGGTTTTGAAGGTTTCAATCCATGACCAAGAGACTCCCCATGTGTGTACCTGAGGCATGTCAAAGTGCAGAGCAGAGAGAGACCACTCAGCTCACAGCCACGAAGCAGGACGTGAAAGAGGACAGGCTGGGCACTGTCCCAGTCAAGGACACAGCCCCAGTGACCTAAAGGTCTCTCAGTAGGCCGCGCTTCCTAAAGCGTCCACCACCTCCTGATGGTGCCACTCTGGGACGTTGGTGGGACATTCAATATCCAAACTACAGCAGGACCCAAGCCACACCTGAGCCCTTGCTTCAGAGACACCCAGTTTTTGTTCTCTCTCGAAGACAGGCACAGAAGGACGCTAAGCAACCAAGGTCCGTGTCTCCATGGTCCGGAGCCTTCTTTCAGTCCCTCGTCACTGCTCTGCGTCCTCTTGCTGACACAGGCGCTCAGCCCATGCTATTTCCTTCTTCCTGCCATTCTCTCCCCTCTCCCTTCAAATCCCAGTTCAAGAATCTTCGTGTGTGTGTGTGTGTGTGTGTGTGTGTGTGTGTGTGTGTGTATTTTTTGTTTCTTGAGGTAGGGTCTCACTCTAGCCCAGGCTAACCTGGAGGTCACTATGCAGTCTCAGTCTGGCCTCGAACTCACAAGGATCCTCCTACCTCTGCCTCCTGAGTGTGGGGATTAAGGCATGCACCACCACACCTGTATCCTTTGTATATTTTTTTGCACACACACATGTGTGTGTGGTTTATGCACATGTATGTGCCCTTGTGACCACCTGTGACAGGGTTCAATGGCTGACAGTGGCCAGAGTCCCATTCCATCACTCCTGCAGCCGATCTTACTTCAGCCAGAATCTAATACTGATCCTAGAGCTGTTCTTTTCTGTGAGCTCCAGTGACTCCAGGTCTCTGCTCCCGTGGCAGGATTAGAGTTGCAGGCGTGTGTGGTCACACTCAGCTGTTTGTCTGGGTTCTGGAGGTTTAAACTCAGGCAGTCTCTGGCCCCCACAGGCCCTCATACTTGTCCAGGAAGTGCCCAGAACTGCTGAGGCATCCCTCCAGTCCTTCCTATCCTGCACATCCATACTGCAGATCTGGAGACTGGGGCACAGAGAGATCGAGTAATGTGTCCAAGCGCACACAGCCAGTAAGCAGTCCAGCTGGGATTTGAACCCAGGCTCTAGGGTCTACTACTAATGCCATATAAGGTTATGCAAAGGCAAATTTGCCTGTGTTAAAAGGCTACTCCAGTAAGTAATTTCAAGAAATTAAAATTTTGGGCCAGGTATGGTAGTACACACCTGTAGTCCCAGCACTAGGGAGGCTGAAGTAGGAGGATCATGAACTTGAGAACAACCTGAACTACATAGTGAAACCTTGTCAAAAAAAGTTAAAAAGATAAAAGGAAGAAAGGAAGGGGAAAAGGAAGGAGGGGGGAATAGTGTTAGGGAATGTTTTTAGAGAAGTGTTAAAAATCTAGGCAAGTGGCTAGAGAGGTGGCTTACAGTTAAGGTATTTGTTTGCGAAGCCTAAAGACCCATGTTCAACTCCCCAGTTCCCACGTAAGCCAAAGGCACAAGGTGACACAAGCACATGAAGTCACACATGCACACAAGTGCACAAGGGGCACACGTGTCTGGAGTTCGACTTCAGTGGCTGGAGGCCCTGGTGTGCCAAATTCTCTCCCTCCCTCTCTCTCTCTCTCTCTCTCTCCCTCTCTCTCTCTCTCTTTCATAAAAAATTTTCAGGCTGAGCCAGGTATGGTGGTGCATGACTTTAATCCCAGCACTCGGGAGGCAGAACTAGGAATATCACTGTGAATTCAAGGACAGCCAGAGACTACCAAGTGAATTCCAGGTCAGCCTGGGCGAGAGCAAGACCCTACGTCGGGGGAAAAAAAATTCAGGCTGCACAAGCCTATTAACAGGAGTGTAGAGGGGTGGAGACAGGCAGACAGTACAGCCAGTCTTTTTTTTTTTTTCATGACTTTCTTTTTAAAAATTTTTATTTATTAGAGATAGACAGGGGCTGGGGAAGAGAAAATGGGCACACCAGGTCCTCTAGCCCCTGTAAACAATCTCCAGATGCATGTGTCACCTTTTGCATCTGGCTTACATAAGACTTGGAGAATCAAACCTGGATCCTTTGACTTCATAGGCAAGTGCCTTAACGGCTAAGCCATCTCTTCCATCTCTTCAGTCCTGTTCAGCCAGTCTTAATGGAAATATATCGCATGTGCCAGGTTCCGTGAGAGACCCAGTCTCGAGGAAATAAAATGGAAGATCGGTAGAGGGCACCAGAAGTTCTCCTCTGGCCTCCACACATGTATGCCCATGGACGTGTACATCAGCACACACACACACACATTAATTGGTTAATTAATTAAAATAAATTTAAAGAGAAGTGGTAATAAAGAGATTTTAAGTTGTGTGAGAAAAGTCTTCTCTGAAGACTGGATTTTGTCCAGAACCCTGTGGGACGTAAGGAGAGAGGGATGGGACAGTGAAGGGAAGGCTTAGAGACAACCATCTCGGCGGGTTTAAGTGACATCAGAGGGGCCAAGGAGTCTCAGGCAGTAGCCACCTCCAGGACTAAGGTCCCCAGGCTGAGAACGTGCTCAGAAGAAACGGAGGCAGGCCTTCCTTAGCCTGCACCTGGCCTGTCTCCAGCCAGACTACCAGCGCCTGAGCAGGAGCTTCCTGTTAACATTTACCTTGGCAGATGTTTGTGAATTGGCTCTATTAATAGACGTCTGTGGGGCTTTTGCCTTTCCTGAGGAATAACTTCTAGAAGCAGCATCCCTGCCTGGTCTTCCTGCCTTGAGTAAGCATGCAAAACTGCTCTTCCATCATGACCTTTGACCTAGTCATCTATGGTCCTCAGCACTTGTGGTGGGAACACGACACGCGACAGATTCAGGAAGCGTGTAGTTTTTCTCATGAGAGACAAGTTTGGGGTTTGTTTTCCTCCTGCCTTAGGTAGTGAGGTTGGCCCCTCTGGGCCTCCCAGTCTGTGGGGGGCAGCAGACAGCAGCACTGGTGGATGTCAGCTCCTGCTCTCAGACCTCCCAGGCTCTCTCGGGGTCTGCAGGATGTCTGAGAGCTGGGATTCTCCAGGGAGGGAAGAGAAGCTGGTTTGGGGTGGGGTGGGGGCTGAAGAGATGGCTCAGAGCATAAAACCCTTGTCACACAAGCCTGAGAACGAGTTTGGGTCCCCAGAACCCAGGTAAAGCCCCACACTGTAGCTCAAGCACCTGCAGGAAATGGAGCCGAGACAGGACGGTCTCCCAGAAGCTGCCAGAGCAGCCGGCCTGGCAGACACAGTGGTGACCACCAGGAGACCCTGCCTCACGGGGGAAGACGAGGTCTGACACTCAGTGTTGTTCTCTGACCACACGCGTGCTGTGGCACACATGCTCACACTTACACACATGACCATGTACAGACAGTTTTATAGACGAGTGTGGTGGCGTACACCTTTAATCCCAGAACTTGGGAGACAGAGGTAGGAGGATCACCATGAGTTCAAAGCCACCCTGAGACTACATAGTGAATTCCAGGTCAGCCAGGCTAGAGTAAGACCCAACCTCAAAAAAAAAAAAAAACAAAAAAAAAACTCCAAAATTAAATAAATAAAATAAAAAACTAGTTTCTTCTGTTTTTTTTTTTTTTTTTATTTTGCTTTTGTTTTTCAAGGTAGGGTCTTGCTCTAGCTCAGGCTGACCTAGAAATCACTATGTAGTCTCAAGGTAGGCCTCGAACTCACAGCAATCCTTCTACCACTGCCTCCTGAGTGCTGGGATTAAAGGCATGTGCCACTATGCCCAGCAAAAAAAAAAAAAAAAAAAAAAAAAAAAGCTAGTTTTAGGAGATGTTTATAGGGGGAGCTGTCATACAGAACTCCGTCTGTGCAACTATGGAAGTCAAGAAGCCCCACCATCCGGCACTGCAATCTAGAGGTCAGGAATGCTCCTGCTATCACCCAGTCCCTACATAAAGGCCGGAGAACCAGGAGCCTTGGTGGTGAAGGGTAGCAAAAGGAATGTCTCACAACATGGGGACAGAATTCACTCCTGGCACCTGGTACGTCAGGTCTCTTTGGGTCCTTGAGGAAAAACGATCACCACCTGGCAGGCAAGGGTGGCCTTCACCACACCTACTGATTTAAATGTGCATTTCATCTGAACACACTGTTGCAGACATACCCGCACTAATGGGTTCGCTGGCCATCTGGACAGCCCTTAGCCTAGTCACAGGACACATGAAACTAACCATTGCTCTGGGGAACACCCACCCTAGTGTTCCCCACTTGTGGCCCTTGATGTATTTCTGTTCACCTTTTTCTTCCTTTTTTTTTTTTTTTTTGTGTAGGGGGATTGAGGTATGGTCTTGCTCTGGCCCACACTAACCTGAAATTCACTATGTAGTCCCACGCTGGCTTCAAACTCACAGTGATCCTCCTACGTCGGCCTCCTGCATGCTAGGATTAAAGGTGGGTGCTACCACACCCGGCTCCCCCTTTGTTTTTGAGGTAAGGTTTTATTGTAGCCCAGGCTGATCTGGAACTCACTTTGGAACACCAGGCTAGCCTTGAACTCATGGTGATCTTCCTACCTCAGCTCCTGGAGTGCTGGGATTATAAGCATGCGCCACCACATCAGGCTTCCCTATATTTCGTGTTCATTAGAGAAGCTACATGTTTCCTCTTTCAGGTCCTTTCCCCAGAGAGCCTGGGGGCTTGGCGGGGGCTGTCCCAGGCTGGGTTTCTGGAGACAGAATGGAGGTGGACGTCGACATGCAGAAATGCTGTGCACTAGAATCTGGGGGCCATGGCTCGATGGTAGGGCGCAGGCAGAGCAAGTGCAAGGCCCTGGTTCAATCCCCAGCTCTACAACAGAGAGAGAGAGAGAGAGAGGGAGAGAGAGGTGGGGAAGGAGGGTGGGAAAGAAGTTGCTCTACAAGACACAGAGAAAGAGAGAGACAGAAGCTAAGTGCTTTTGCACTCAACCCCTGTGGAAGCAGGGCGTGAGGGCCACTTGGGGGAAGGAGAGAAGCTGCAGTGTGCACACCCAATGTCAGCCTCTGCTGGCTCTGGGAAGGCTTGGAGCTGCAGTGGCCCTTCAGCGTTATCCTGGGTTTGCTGGAGCTGGCTGAGTCTGAAGAAAGGCTAGACAGAGAAGGAAAGTGCAAGAAGGTGGTGGCACTGCCTAGAGCCACCTGGCGACGCAAGGTGGAGATCTGGAGTAGAACCTGGGCCCAGCTCGCCAGCACGGGCCTGCACCGAGCAAGGCTGGACCTCACGGAGGGTGCGCGCTCCTCCCCTGTGCACATCTGTCCTCGGCCTCGGCGAGATGAGGCAACGACCAGGATCAGGGCCAAGGGCTCCAACCATCAGGCAGAACAGCTGCAGGAGTTCCAAGAGGCGGAGTTGGCAGCTGCATGGGACTCTGGGTGCTGCATTCCTGAGGTCACATCCATCACCCTGAATCCTTCTGGCTAGGAGGCCGTGTGTGTGCGTGCGTGCGTGCGTGCGTGTGTGTGTGTGTGTGTGTGTGTGTGTGTGTGTGGCGGAAGGGGGAGGATGATTTCCTGGGGGAATGGCCTCAGCAAATTCCTACCCTCTGGGTCTCCTTCAGGGTAATCCAGTTCCAGCCAGTCCCACCCTTCACATCTGATCCTGGAACACTTCTGACCTAACAGAGCCCCTAGCCAGATGCCTCAGTTGGAGGTAGCATATGCAGCCCCGCACCTTGGAGCTCCAGATACGTCAGAGGAGACATTGTTCTTGCTCTGCTCATAGGAGCCTCTAGTCAGAGGAGGGAGAGCACCCCGGGACTCCCAGTCTGAGGAGGGAAGACCTGTGCCCCCAACAGGAGGCATCACGGAGATGCCTGGGTCGTAGCTGGCTCTTCTTCCAGCCACCCTCTCCTCTTCCGAGTTGTGAGGTGAGGAGACCCCACACCTTCTTCACCATTCAGCATCAGCCCTGACTTGACCAGCCGAGGGCCCCACAACTCACAACGAGCACCATGACAGATTGCCACGTGCAGAGGCCCGACACGAGGCACACATTCGTGACACACCCTCTGTTTTTGGTGCGAAGCTCTGTGGCATAATGGTCCCTTCTTGGTTCAGGCAGCCCACCGTGGTTCTGGGCAGAACTGGGAAGTATCAAGCTAGGCCCTTCCCACCTCTGGGAGGCCCAAAGGCTACGGATGGCTCACAGTTAGGGTGGCCTTTCCAGAAGCCTGACTCAAAGTGCCAAGCATTCAACACTGACCTGGTTCTCACTGTACCCCAAAAGCCTGGGGGGGGGCTTACTGACAAACTGAGAATCTGTCTCTGAGTTATAAAATGCTTCTTCTGTACAAGCAACACCTCTTAGAAGTTCATGGCCAACAGTAAACTATATCGATGTCAGCTCAGCCCCAGGAAAAGGTAGACATTTGCTTTCTTTGTAAGATTTTTTCTTTTGCGTGTGTATGGGTGTGCATATGTGTGTGAACATGCATACACATATGTGCACATAGAGCCCAGAGGTTGGCTGGTTGCTCTCAATGTAACTGTCTGAGACAGTGTCTCTCACTGAACCAGAGTTCATCACTTGGCCTTGGTTAAATTAGCCAGTGAGCCCTGGGGCTTCTCCTGTCCCCACCTCTTTGTTGATGGCATTACAGGTGTGCAACACCGTATGTGGTGGTTTGACTCAGGTGTCCCCCATAAACTTAGGTCTTCTGAATGCTAGGTTCCCCAGCTGATGGTAATTGGAAATTAACGCCTCCTCGGGGTAGTGTATTGCTCGGGGCAGGATTATGGGTGTTATAGCCAGTTTCCCCATGCCAGTGTTTGGCACATTCTCCTGTGACTATTGTCTAGCTTATGTTAGCCAAGGGGTGATGTCCAGCCTCTGCTCATTCCGTCATTTTCTCTGCCACCATGGAGCTTCCCCCTCAAGCCTGTAAGACAAAATAAACCTTTTTCCCCCCACACAAGCTGTTCTTGGTTTGGTGATTTCTACCAGCAATGCAAACCTGACTACAACACTGTATCTGACATTTTAGGGTGCTGGGGATTCAAACTCAGATCCGCATGCTTGCATGATAAGTACTTCATTATCCACAGACCCGTCTCTCCAACCTGGCTTTCTCTCTCTCTTTTTGAGGTGGGATCTCACTCTAGCCCAGACTGACCTGGAATTCATTATGCAGTCTCAGGCTGGCCTCAAACTCACAGCGATCCTGCCTGCTGAAGTGCTGGGATTAAAGGTGTGCGCCACCGTCCCCAGCCTCAGCTTTCTTTCTAGCTTTCTTCCTTCCTTTCTTTTCTAGTTTAACATCTAGTCCTCTTTCATATTTAGGGGACAGTAAGGCAGGTCTGTCTTCGTACATCAGAAGCTGACATTTGCCGGGTGGACCAGGAGCAGGCCTATCACCTGCCTCAATCACTCAGAAGCCTTCCCCGAGCCCACGGAATACAAAGGAATCATGGGGCAGAGCTGAGGTCATGCAGGGGGGGGGGGCGCAGCAAGGCTGGGACGTGCGGTGATGGTGGCCCCAGCCGCAACAGCAGAGGCAGACATTTGCTGTGGAGCAACTGGTCTGTGCCTGGAACCAGGGCCTCCTCCAACAATGGGCCCTCCCTCAGCTCTTTTTTTTCTGAGCAATTCCATGAGCAATTTAGTATCTTTCCAGCACATTTATGTTCCTAAGAGACAGTGTCCATTGTTTTCAACCAAAAAGCTTGATCATTTTGGAACTTGGTTTCAGGTAAGTTTCAGATGACTCCCTCCTATGGGGGGAGGGGATGGAGGAAATAAAGATCTGGTGGAGTTGGAGCAGAAGGCAGGAAAACTCCGTTGTATGTGTGTGTGTGGGGGGGGGGAAGAATCTAGCAGTCTGTGGTATTGTAGTGATGAGACAGCTAATTAAATTACGTTTAATTCATTAAGTGATGTCCTGTAGCCATCTGGGGGAGAAAAAAGTGTCTTTGAGAGCAGAGCTGAGGATCTGAGGCCACACTCCCGGTGACCACAGGAACGGCGAAGGGACTTTGCGGGCACATGTGACTTCCGTAAAGCAGGACAATGAGAACAGTTTAATCACCGAGTTCTTAGCTCCAGTCTACGCCTGGGGCCTTGGGAACATTTTATGTAACTGAGCTAAAAATTCTCTTGTCTTTTTCTGCAGCAGGGAGTGGCTTTGTGGACTGCCCAGAGCAGAGATGGATCCCTTGCCGTGACAAATACCAATGGCAGCTGAGCTCACGTAGCCTCTTCTTCCTCTGCTACCTGTGTGAGTGCAGGTAGTCCCGGGGGGGCTGCCCTGGCTCCTCCTCTCTCCTTGCTCTGGGCCCTGTGGCGTGTTGGGGACATTTGGCTACAAATAATGAAAACTTGCAGGAGTGAGGGCCAGAAGTAGATGGGCTCCTGATGCCAGGTAGATTGGCTGGTGCCTTTTGTTTGTTTGTTTTCGAGGTAGGATCTCACTCTGGCCCAGGCTGACCTGGAATTTTGTAGTCTCAGGATGGCCTTGAACTCACAGGGATCCTCCTACCTCTGCCTCCCGGGTGCTGGAATTAAAGGTGTGCGCCACCACACCCAGCTGGCGCCTTTTTATTTTTTTATGTGAGAGAGTGAGGGAGAGAATTGGTGCGGTAGGACCTCCAGCCACTATAATTGAACTCCAGAGGATTGCGCCACCTTGTGCACATGTGCAACCTTGCATGCTTGCGTCACGTGAGATCTGGCTTAAGCGGGACCTGGAGAGTCAAACACGGGTCCTTAGGCTCTGCCGGCAAGCGCCTTAACCGCTAAGCCATCTCTCCAGCTCATGGTGGTGCGTGTGTAAGATTCTGCTGTCCTCAGGGCTGGTCTCAAGCAGAGGGTGCTGAAATGGCCTATCTTATGTACCCTAACTCCATGCTCCAGGCTGTGTATGGGTAGCTTGAAACTGGTCACGGTGGGCATAGTCACACCATGGAAATCAGCACAGTATTTCTTTTGAATGGTGATAAATCAGGACACTAGCTTTCCCCTAGGTCTGGCTCTCCCCCCACCCCCGGGTCAGCACGGGTTACCAGATGTTTACCGACCAAGCGGTCAAGTCTTCCTCTGGGGACTCACTGAGGACCGGGGCCAGAGGGTGGCCCATCCTCTGCCTCGGCCTCACTGGGATCTGCTCTGGAGCTGGGCTGTGGGCTCCACTTCCCCTTAAGGGGACTAGACTAGACTCTTCAGGGAACAAGGCCAGCTAAACTAGAGGTGGACAGGCAGTAACAACGTGGGCGGCTCCCGGCACCTGCGACTTCCCTGATGACGGCCACAACTCTGTCCCCAGCCAGTAACTCTCTGAGCTCCAGATGGGCCTAAGTGGGCACTGGTCAGCCGTCTCTACGTGGGGCAGTCATGACAGTGGCCTCCCTAGTTGATGCACCTGTCCTCACGAAGTACCAGGTTCTGTCCCGTGTGCTGGACAGGTATTAGCCTGTCTTATCCACTCAAGAGCTGCGAGGTGGGCTCCATTATTACCTTCATTTGTAGATGACAAATGTGAGGATCCGATGGGTAGTCAAGGCAGCTCACCAGAGCCAACTGGAGCCAGTGCCGGGGCATAAACCATCTGATTCCAGGTCCCAGCTCTGAATCCTCTGCTGTGCTGTCTCCCCATGCCCTTCTCACATCCAAGTCCTAACCAGGCCTGCCCCTGCTTAGCTTCCGAGATCAGCTGAGCTCAGGCGCGTTCAGGGTGGTACGACCATAGACCCCATGCCCTTCTGAGACGATGCCTCAACCCCATCACCTCCCCAGGCCTGGCTACGGCCCCTCCCCCTCTGTCTACCTGCAACACAGCATTCTGTTCCACACAGGCATCCCTGCGCTACCAAACCTAAGAACCTCAGCCAGGACAGATGCCCACCGCTGACTGGCAGCGCCTCTGTCTCCTACTCAAGCTTCGTAACCCTCTACCATCTTGTGTGTTCCCTACGTGAACCGTAAGTCCCTCAGGGACAGGAAACAGGCCCCACTGCACATATCCACTGCCCTCAGCCCAGGGCCTGGCACATGGGCACAGACGGATAAAGAACAGGTGAGCTTCCAACCCCAAGTCTCCTCCTCTCACCACCAGACCCAGGCCCCTGGGGGCCCCGCCGCCCGCAGCCCCTCCACACCAGCCCCGTCTGCTTCGCACGCTCAGCACGGACTGCCTTACCTCCGCTCCCAGCCTCCTTCCTGCCTTACTCTTTTATTAAGATTCTAATTAAATAATTCTAATTAAGTGTAATGAGCTGAATCTACAAACTTGCTGCGATAAAGCGGCATTTAGGACGTGCTCGCTCTGGTTTTCTCGGGCAGTGGGGGCGGGGGCCCTGCTACCGGGCGGGGGTGACTCAGCACCAGGGCCTGGCGGCCATGTGCTCGAGACCACCGGCCAGACACCGGGGCCTTGCCTGGGCCCAGGCCCCTCATCACATCCTACCACAGGCGCAAGTTCTCCCTCCAGGAGCAATGAGCCCAGGCTTAGCTGCAGTCTGGTTCCCACTCAGGCCACCCGAGGCATGTGCCTGAGGGTGCCATGTTCCTTTCTGCACAACAGGGTGAGCCGCCCAAGGCTCCAGGGAGACCAAGGTTGCCGACTGGGAAGCCATGCGCCGCCGCCCCACATCTCTCCGAAGAGGAAGGCAGGCTTGGACCCGCAGTCTGTCTCCTGACCCTGTGCCGCCTTTGCCGCCTTTATTCCAGCCTGGGCAACGTCTAACAAGGGCGGCCTGTCAGATCGGCGTGAGGAAGATGCTGGAGGGAGCTGAGCAAGGTCTGGCTTTCAGTCTTGGTTCACGCCTTCCTGGCCCTGTGACCTAGGTCAAGTCACTTCGTCTCTCTGAGCCTCAGTGTGACAGCTGCCACTGACAAACATCTCCTACAAGCCCGCACCTGACCTTAGAGCCACTGTCCCTGGCTGTTGCTTCTGAAGCTAGGTGGCCTGGCTCAAACCCAAGCTCTGCCCCTTCTCAGCTGAGTGACACTGGGCACCTAGCTTCACCTTACTGGCCGGTTGTTTTTTCTCTGTAAACTGGAACCAGTGCCCACTTCTGAGGGTGCATGTAAGGACTAGAGAAACAACTCGTGCCAAGCCCTCTTGCACGGTGCCTGGCACAGCGCAAATACTTAATCTTCACGCTCAGACTGAGTCATGATGTGACTAATATTATGGAACTAGCATGGGACAGAAGCGGGATCTGAACCCAGGACTCTCTGACTTCTAACTCCTTTCTGCAGCGCCAGAGTCCCAGACTTCCCAACCCCCCCCCCACCTTGCCGCCGGCAGTTTAAAAGCTGATTCTCACTTAGGGGCAGCGGGGGCCCAAACACCTGTCTTCCCAGATGAGGGGCTGCCTGCAGGTCCCCCAAAACACCTTCCAGGTCCCAAGACCACCTAGTCAGTTCCCTGCAAGCACAGCTGTTGTGTGGAATGGGCAGTCACAGACAAGGGCCAGGGTCAAAAGCAAAGAAACCCCCTTACTGCTCCTCTAGACAGGCTGCCAGGGGCTCCTCCTGCATTAAGATACTAGAATCTGGGCTAGAGCGAGGGCTCGGAGGTTAAGGCACTCACTCACTGACCTGACATCCTGAGTTCTGATTCCTCAGTGCAGGCCTTAGCCCGCACATCGTTCTGTCTCATCTCTCTCCATTTGCAAAAAAAAAAAATTTTAAAGAACACTAGAATCTCGTTTTGAAGAAGCTTTGGAAGGTCTTTGTCCTCTGTTGAGAGCCGGGGGAGCCTAAACCACACTTTCACCAAAACATCCTAAATCTACTAGCCAAGAATGGTGGAGACTCAGTACCCACACACCCAGTGCGTGCCAGGGAACATGCAGGACAGGACTTTGATGACCAGCAAGCTGTGTAGCCACTGACCTGGACCCATCTCATCACAGTAGGTCTCAGGAACTCAGGCTGGCACTGCCTGGACATTAGGACTGCCCAGCAAGACAACACAGCAGCCGGCCTTGCCACTCTCCAATCTCTCTGCCCTTCCCGTTAGGCCTAGCTCTCCCAGGAGCCCACCTGGCATCCTTTCCTATGCCCCTCGGCTCTGACTTCCAGTGTCCCAACACTGTGGGTAATTCAGCATGGCCAAGGACTTCAAGGCACCATGACCAACCCTCTAGACTCAAGGGCAAACATCAACCATCCTGAGACAGACCAAGCTGGGGTTTAGCAGGCGCTCAGAAGTGTTGCCCAGCAACACGGACTCGTGACCCATGGCTAAGGTTATTCTGGCCTGGCTTTAGAAGCTCCCAAGGCCACCATGCTCACCAAATGCCCCCAGTGGCCCATGGAGAGGCAAGGTCACCCAAGGACTGTAAATGCACGGGACCTGAACCTCAGACCCGCCTCTTGGTAGCTGTGTAGGGCTGCCTGTCCAATAGCCTGTGTGGGCCTCAGTGCCATTGTCCCTACAACAGGCGAACAACCCCCTGACAGAGCCATTACAGCAGCTCAAACTAGCTATGTGGGAATGTTGTGCTGCCTCGTGTCTGCTCTGGGCCTGACAGGCACTGTCCCTTCCCTGAGTCACCATGCTCGGGCACTTGAGTGGTGCCCCCGGGAGCAACGGTGGCCTGGTGTGATGGCACCCCGCAGAGCCCTAGGTGCAAAGCAGTGGTCACAGCGAGCTGGGAAGAGGCAGGAAGGCAGGCTCTCCCTGGGCAGCAGCGCCTTCCCTGTGTGTCCCATGCTGCCCACTGTCTGCAGAGCACGGTGGCTGGACCTGTCTTTGTTGTAGAGGGATGTAGTGTGAGGAAATGAGCTCTCGAGTCAACATCTTGGGGTTCGAATCTCAGGCTCACTTCCTGCTGGATGAGACTTGGGTCAATGTCACCACCTTTCCTGTTCCCCCCCCCCGCCACAATCCATCTCAGAAGTAAAGCTAATCACCCACCTTCTGGCATGGTTACAGGAACTGGTAATGCTGAGGTTGGGTATAAAGGACTCATGATGGGGCTAGTGACACTTCCTAGTAAACAAACAGGCTATCTGTCCTGAGGAAGGCAGGTGACAAGCAGGTCTTAAAACAGTGTCCGCAAACTGGACTCTGCTAGGCCCCACCCAGGCATGCTCGGGGGCCCTCTGCGGGACTCGTCTGGGATGGTGTCTCCATCTGGAGAGAAGACCCAACAACTACCCCGTGGAACTGAAGGTCACGTCCATCTGAAAGGAGGCTTTGTTCTTCTCTCCTCATCCGTTATGCATGAAAGAGCAGACGGCGGGAGCTCAGGATTCATAATTTGAGACATCCGGAGACTAAAGACATTGGCCAAATTTAAACCGAAAGATGAACTTGTCGGATGTCTTTTCAGATTACAGGGGAATGAAGAAAGGCGAGAATTTCAGACTCTCCTCTGATCCTCTCGGGACTAGCGGGGAGTCTGCCTGTTGGCTGGCATCAGAAGGTTGCTGTACCTCTGGGCTCTGGGCATTTGAAGTAGGACTGTTCAAAAGGGGTAAACAGATTAATGCCCAAGAGACCACGTGCCACCCCCAAACTGCAGCAGACAGCAGTGTCTGGAGAGACCCAGAAGAGAAGCTGAGGCTGGACAGGAGACTATGGGCAGCTTGACCATGGACTATGCCCTGGAAGGCCAGGACATTGCAGGGCGAGGGTCACGTGGATGTGAGGTGGGGTTGTGGCCCTGCCAAGCACTCAGAACTAGCTTGTCCTCCAGGCCCAGCGTCCTTAGCAGGAGCAAGCTAGTGATGACGGGCTCAACATGACCACTGTGTGCTCTTAGGACCTCAGCATGGCTCTTGGCACGCAGGGAGTGCTCAGTTAGCCCTGGGCACTGTCAAGCTCTCACTTGGACTTCATACATTCGAACCACGTGCTCTTCTGCTCTGAGATAACCTTTTAGCCACCTGAATGTTTGTGCTACCAATGACGTGACGGCCACCTGACTCTTCACAGATCCCAGAAAGGTAGGAAGGGGGAAGAGTCTTATGGCCCATTCACACATGGTAACTGACCCATGACAATAGCTGAGCCAGAATTGGGCCTTGGGTCTCCCCGTCACAGAAACACTTCCCGCTGGCCCCCACAGCACGGAGCCCAAGACCACATCACATGCAGTAGAGTCTGGAAATGAGACACCCTCTCCCAGGAAGCAGCTCGTGTGCACACACACACACACACACACACACACACACATAGACACGCCTCTCACACACACTCATGTTTCAGGGGCTCAGACGCTGGCCAGCACCCCTGGCCCCGGCGGTCAGAACCTCCTCAGTGCTGACACATTGGTGTGGCTTCAGTGGGCTACCCAGAGGTGACCCACAATTTATAGTCTGTGGGGGTAGAAAAAGCCCTGCTGGCTACTCGGCAGGGGACCTGAAGGCCAGCGCCACTCTGATGCTTCTGAGCATAGGGAAACCCCACGACTGTAGTCACTGCTGCTCCCACCACCCTGAGGGCAGAAGCCATGGCACGGTGCCTTGTCTTGTGCCCAGGCCACACCATCTGAACACCGATTATACTTCAGAAAGGGAGCCTTTATTACTTGTTTCTTTCCTCGTTAGAACTGGGCAAAGAACGGGACTCGGCTCCAGAAACCCAGGAGCATGCTGACAGCTTGTCAGTGATACCACCAGGGCCACAGCATGGCCACAGCACGGTGAGACCCTCCCAGCCACCTCTCACAGAAGCCTGGTGGCTGGGCAGGAAAAGGGAGTCACCCTTGTTCTGGTAAGGACTCTCTAGGTTCCTTCCCCTACACACGGGTCTGACTCAGCTGCTCAGCCAGTGAAAGGGGATGCCAAGACATGCCCAGTGTTCCCTGGGGCTGCTGAGGCCTGCTCCGACCAGCCCCCAAACAGAGGGATCCTCACCCTAGAAAGATGCTTATTGGCCTGGCTGGGTTTCAGGAGTCTACAGGACCAACACGAGGGAGGAGGAAAAGATTCTAAAGAAAGCTTGCTGCTAGGGTGTCCTGACTACAGACCATCTGGGCCACGGTGTCAGGAAAAAACAGCGAGGTGATTCCAGACTTGATTCTGTTCCCCCGTGGAATTACAACACTTCAGACACTTGTATCTTCCCAGAAGCCAGCGGCAAGGCAGCTAGCAGAGCAGAGGCAGGCCTGTGCCAGCGCCGCCTGGAAAGGCACCAGATGGTTTGTTATGAAACATTTTGGTCAGAAAATAGCTGGGGCTTTTGGTTCCTGAGAGGACAACAGAGCTAGAGAGAGGAGGTGTGAGCTGGGGAAGGTGGTGGTGGAGCAAGCAGCTTTGGCATCAGATCTGGGTTCTAGTCTCAGCCCCAACCCCCTCAGCATGTGTGGCCTCAGTTTCCCCATTTGGAAAATGAATGAAAAATATCCTGACATACATAGTGTGAGGCTTCTCACATCAGTCTCAGGATGTATGGGGAGGCGGGATGGAGGGACACACACAAGGACGCACAAATAAAATAGAAGAGCAGGCGCAGCCTTGTCCACAGCAGAGAATGAAGAGGGATCCTGAGGAGGGAGGCCACGGAGAGGTGATCCCCACGATCGTGGTGAGACTTGGTCGCGGACAGCTGGCACACTGGGCCCAAGCACTGGCTGGGGACTCCGGATGCTCTCGCAGAGGAAGGGCAGAAAGTAGGCTCTCCTCGATGTGCACACCAAGGCTCCCACCCGCACCACGCCTGCTGGGCGAGCTTTAAAGTGTCAACCTGTGTGCGATCTTTGGTCAGGGGCTGCCTGAGAGCTCTGGTGCAGGGCCCTGAGGAACATGAGCTCAAGGATATGACCTGCCAAAGGCAGCTGTGTCCCCTCCTGGAAACAAAGGAGCATTCCCATTGCTGGGATCACCCAGAAAAGGAGGGACAATGCTTTGGTCACTGTCCCAACACCCACAGCTGGTGTGGCACCAGCTCCAGGAGAGAGCGGGAGGCAGGGTCCCGCCCTGCACACCACATGCCTGCTGCAAACCTGGCTTCACTGAACGCATTCCAGACAGCTCTCAGCTCTCCCCACCTGCCCCGAAAGCTCTCATCTGCAGGCTCGCCTGCTGCTGACCATAGGGGGCTGGTGGCTCCCAGAGCTGGCTGCCCTGCCACAGGTGGCTTTGGCCCATCGTGTGTCAAGGCTGCCGCGTCCTGCTGGCCCCGGGCTCTCAGAAGCTGAAGAGGTCATCTTGCTCGGTGCCAGCACTGTCGGGTGTGTCCCAGTCGGTGGGTGAGAGGCACTGCGCATAATGGATGTCCTGCCCCAACAACCCAGTGTCCAGGACCTGAGGGTTTGTCCGTGACTGCGCCAGCCTGGAAGGCAGAGCTATGTGAGTTGAGCTGGTAGGGGTCTGGTCAGCATGGGGCCAGATGGGAGGGGGCATGAGTGGGAAAATAGGAGCCAGGGCAGAGGAGAAAGTTTCAGATGCCAAGAGAGGTGTAGCCTCTGACCACCACGACACTCTAGAGGATCAGAACCCTGGGGCAGGCTGGCAAGAGGCCACTAAGATAGCTGTGGGCAGTCACTGGCCCAGCCACGATTAGACTACTTGGCTGTGACGGTGTTCAACAGTGTGCTTCCTAGCAAAGAAGCATACAAGAGGAGATAGCTGAGGTCCGTCCACAGGGACCTGAAGAGTTAAGTGCCTGACGGCCTCTCCCTGACGTGGTGGTGGCCCGGAGAGGGTGAAAACACCTGGAGAGGCATCTGACAGCACAGAGCTAAGGCAGAGTGCCCCAGGGGCGAGGTCATGGCTGATCAACATCAAGAGTGCTCTCCCGTTGGGGAGCCACGCCCAGTCTGGGCCGTGGGGCTGTAGCACCGGGTGATTTGTATTTAAGGCCCTACTGCTTTCTGCTGGTGAGGACAGAGACGCAGATGAAGCGTGCTCCAAATGCAGGGCTGTCACCAGCAGTCAAGCAGAGAGGGTCAAAGGGCCCCGCTGCCCTGGAGGGACCAAGTCTGCTGGCCATCCTAGGTGGTAGCAGGAGGCAGCAAGGCCCTGCGCTGGCCTCCCATGACAGGCCCAACCCAAGCAAAGCCCCAGAAGCGGGAGGACTACAAGGACTACAGCAGGTCCCAAGGGGGAAAGAGAGGCCAAGTGACCAGAGCATGGTGCTGGGAGCCCTGGGCTACTCAAGGCGCTCCTTAACTGTAGCCTCTAGGTAGTCTGTCCCCCAAGCTGCAAGTAGCCATGGCTACAGAGAGGTCCCCTAGGAAGATGCAGGGATGGCACCACCCGCAGACTTTACCACAGTGTCTCCTCGTTATGCCTGACATTCTCCACAAGGAAGGCAGCACTCCCTGCCCTGGCTTCCCCCGCCCTTCATGACGGCAGCTCACTAGAAGGAACTAGGCTTTCGGAAAGCCAGGTGTGGAAGGCTGTCGGGGTACAGGGGAGGAAACGGGCTCACACCAGTGTGCGTGGTTTGGCTCTGGCTCTGGCAATGGTTACCCCTAGCAGTAGTTCTACTGAAGAGCAAAATTCTTCTCATCCATCAGTCAAGTGTACAAAGCTTCCCTAAGGTAGTAAGCTCCCCATCTCTGAAGGGGTTCAAGACCCCCTTGTACTGTCACTGAGCAGAAGGCTGGAGTGACTCAGGTTCTCAAGCATGACACCAAGGCCTAGGAAGGAAAGGGCAGGTAGGCCCAGCCCCAGGCTCATGTCCCCTCACAAGGTGGCCAACCATTACCTTGAAAATGCTTCATCCAGGCCATCATCCAGCTCCTTGGAAAAGAAAGCAAGAAGTGAGAATTCTGAGAAGGGCCACTATTACCCGCCGGGGCTCAGCCCTGGGTGAGTGACATGGTGGCAGGAGTCAGGCTGGAGAAGGCTGAAGGAACTGGCACAGGACAGCCTTCAACCTTTGACCCACAGCTGGAGCCCAAGACAACCAAAGCACGTCACAGTCCTCTGGAGACTGGCGTGGTGGTCCGGTCACCTGGGCTAGTCAAGTCATGGCTCCTCTGAGACTCTGTTTTGTTTCGTTCTGTAAAATGAGGGACCTGATGCTTTCTATAACTTTCAGGCTTGGAAAGGAATGTCTGGATCCCTTCTACTTCTAAAGCCAGCCACAGCCCTGTGCCACCATAGGAAAGCTGATGGCAGGACCTCACAGCTCAGGGGTGAGGTGCTGGGTAGAGTCCTCACAGCTCAGGGGTAAGGTGCTGGGTAGAGAGTCCTCACAGCTCAGGGGTAAGGTGCTGGGTAGAGAGTCCTCACAGCTCAGGGGTAAGGTGCTGGGTAGAGTCCTCACAGCTCAGGGGTAAGGTGCTGGGTAGAGTCCTCACAGCTCAGGGGTAAGGTGCTGGGTAGAGTCCTCACAGCTCAGGGGTGAGGTGCTGGGTAGAGTCCTCACAGCTCAGGGGTAAGGTGCTGGGTAGAGTCCTCACAGCTCAGGGGTAAGGTGCTGGGTAGAGTCCTCACAGCTCAGGGGTAAGATGCTGGGTAGAGTCCTCACGGCTCAGGGGTGAGGTGCTGGGTAGAGTCCTCACAGCTCAGGGGTAAGGTGCTGGGTAGAGTCCTCACGGCTCAGGGGTGAGGTGCTGGGTAGAGTCCTCACAGCTCAGGGGTAAGGTGCTGGGTAGAGTCCTCACGGCTCAGGGGTAAGGTGCTGGGTAGAGTCCTCACAGCACAGGGGTAAGGTGCTGGGTAGAGTCCTCACAGCTCAGGGGTAAGGTGCTGGGTAGAGTCCTCACAGCTCAGGGGTAAGGTGCTGGGTAGAGTCCTCACAGGCTCAGGGGTAAGGTGCTGGGTAGAGTCCTCACAGCTCAGGGGTACCTCCAAAGTCTCTAGGAGTATAGGGCAAATAGCAGGAGGCCTTGGACAGATCAAGAGACATCCAGGTTGTCCCCAACAGCCAGGGAGACTTGAGAGTTCTTGCAGTCTGTCCATGGTTTACTTTAAAGATGAAAAAGATAAACCAGGAGTGCTGGCACAGGCCTTTGGTCTCAGCTACTCAGGAGTTGAGGCAGGAGGATCCTAAGTTCAAGGTCTGCCTGGGCCACTGAATGAGCTGCAGATCAACCTGGGCAACTGAGTGAGACATTGTCTCTAAAAATATGTATTAAAAAGGGGCTGCGGGTACTGGGGAGATACTTAGCCTAAGGACCCTGGTTCAATTCCCCAGTACCCACGTAAAGCCAGATGCACAGTGGTACATGTATCTGGAGTTCATTTGCTGCAGCTGGAGGCCCTGGTGTGCCCATTCTCTTTCTGCCTTTCTCTCTTTCTTTCCCTCCCCTTTCTCTTTGAAATATATACATTTTTTTAAAGGGAGGCTTAGGATGTCACTCAGTGGTAGAGTACTGGCTTAGCAAGAACATAGCCCTGTGTTTGAGTCCTAGTACTGTCAAGAAAGAAAAAGAAAAAGAAATTACAACTAAAGAGAATGTGCAATCCTGCAGATCTCAGACCAGAAAGAGGACAGGAAGGGACAAGTGGAGAAAGGTAAGTAGATGCTGCAGATGATGTGAAGGGCTCTATCAGTTTGGTTTCCAACTGTGACCACTGTACTCTAAAGGGTGAACTGGGCTGGAAGAATGGCTTAGTGCTTGCCTGCAAAAACCTAAAGACCCAAGTGTTTTCCCAGGACCCATGTAAAGCCAGATGCACAAGGTGGCACATGCATTTGGAGTTCATTTGCAGTGGCTGGAGACCCTGGAACGCCCACATTCTCTCTCTCTCTCAAATAAATAAGTAAAATAAAATTTTAAAAAGGGTAAACTAGCCAGACATGGTGGCACATGCCTTTAATCCCTGCACTTGGGAGGCAGAGGTAGGAGGATTGCTATGCGTTCAAGGCCAACCTAAGACTACATAGTGAATTCCAGGTCAGCCTGAGCTAGAGTGAGACCCTACTTCGGAAAAAAAATAAAAAAGAGTGGTATGGGGAGGTAAACTAGAACTACCCACTATTTTTGTAATGCAATCTAAAATTACCTCCAAATGAGAAACTGAAATTAAAAACCTCTCAGGTTCCTCTGGGAGATGCCATGGGAGGTCAGCTTCCTCCCCGAGGGGGTAAAAAGGCTGACCCCGAAGTCAGAGGCTGGCCCCGCGTCGGCCCCAAGTCCCCAGGAGTCAGAGGCTGGGCTGCTCATTCAGACGCTGAGTAGAGAGGGCGCTGGGCACAAAGTGCTGTGCCAAAACAAGGGAGCCTTTTCTAGTGTGCGACGGGCAGAGCTGTGGACGCTCAGGCCCAGAGGCCCAGCATTGTGGGCAGACAGCTGTGCTGGGGCCAGGCCTGCTGAGGACGCAGTGCTGGGTTCAGAGGGGCTGTTGTTCAGCTCCCATCCGGGGCGCTGCTGGGTTGGGTCTGTCCTCCCAGAGGAACAGTCACGTGCCAGGGCCGGCACCATGAAGCATCCTGTGGCTGGGCCAAAGACCTGGCTGAGGCGCACTGGATCTAAAGGGAGTTCCAGGGGACCCGAGACGGCATGGACACTCACCCAGACAACGGTGCTGCTGCTCACGGTTTGAGGCCGCGGGGCCTCACCCACGTTGCTGGTATTAGCGCTGACCGTGGACAGTGGGGCCTTGGGTATCTCTTCTAAGTCTAGCAGGTTGCCAGTGGCGACCACTGTGAGAGGGTTAGTTAGTTGGGAGAGTTAGAAGAAGAGAGCTGCTTCTCCTCTGGCCTCACTCCCCAGCCCATCATGTACCCCTGGGCTACGTGGGTTCATTCTGACTTGCTCCTGGGCCCTGGCCTTGATGAATCCTAAGTCCCTGGCCACCCCAAGTCCCACCCTGATCGCTGCCAGCTGCAGGGCCTTAGGACAGACCCTGTATCCCCCGAGGGTGGGCACTGGAACCTGTTCACTTGCAACAGTGGCTGAGCGTTCCACATGCGCACACCAGGCTGGGAGGTAGACAGAGGTGCACACATGTATAAATATGCGTACATCTGGGTAAGCACGTGCCACATGGGTCCCTTCCACACTTACCCATAATGCACATGCATTATGGATTTAACACAGAATAAAATGAAATACCTCAGCCCAAGAGGGAGATCCCAGGTAAAGAACAGATGTGGGAGCCAGGCGTGGTGGCGCACTCCTTTAATCCCAGCACTCGGGAGGCTGAGGTAGGAGGATTGCCGTGAGTTCGAAGCCACACTGAGAATACAGAGTGAATTCCAGGTCAGCCTTGGCTACAGTGAGACCCTACCTCGAAAAAACAAAAAACAAAAACAAAAAAACAAAAGAACAGGTTTGGGCCCCACAGCTAAAGGGCCCAGCTCAAGACTCACAGCTCTTCAACGAGGGGGTGCTGTCACAGCGGGTCCCCAGGACGTCTCCTCTCTCTTGGTTGGCTTTCTCCCTCTTCTCTTTTTCTGAAGGATCAAGACATGCCAGCGCTTTGCACCTCACACCACCCCGCTGGCTAGGGTATGCTGTGTTCAGCCTCGGGCAGTGTGAGGTCTCCATGTGGGAGGAAGGACACCGTGCTGATGCCACTTCAACACCCTGAGGACGGGAGATGGCCTTTGTCCAGATGAGGAAACTGACACTTAGAGAAGTGAGGGGACCTGATGACAGCTGGGGTGAGTCTGGGTCTGCCTTCCAGCAGTATCTGTCCCCACACCTCACCCATCATGCTGTGGAAAGAGACTCACCTTCCTTGGACACCTGCCAGAACTCAAAGGCGACTTTGAAGGCCTGGGCTACGGTGAGAGTGACAGCCTGTGCCTGAAAAACAGGAAGCGGGGGTGGGGGGAGGTGAGGGGTCAGGCAGGGAAGAGCAAGTGTGAGCCGGAGGGCTGGGGGCTCTTGCTCCATCCCAGGCTAAGCAAGGCCCCTTCCTCTGCCCCAGAGCAGCCTGGGGCTTCATGAAGCTATATCCTAGAGTGGCCATCGGAGGCCATGTTCAGCACCCCAGCCTAGCCAGATTTCCCACCCTCATTCCACCCCTAACTCCTCCAAACAGCTATTTACCTCCACCGCCTCCTTCCAGACAGACACCCCTAAATCAACTGACTGAGAGACTCCAAGAGGTCCTTCCTCTTTATCTGAGAACTACGCTAAACTAACTGTGCCTGTGGGTGGATGGGCCCAGCCATGCCAAAGAAGCTAGAGTCAGAGAGGCAAAGGTCGTACTGTTTAGGGCTCACAGAGTGTGGGGGTACAAGTGACTGTCTACTGTGTCCCAGTAAGGGGAGGGGTGAGGAACAAGACGCCAGGGAGCGCCAGGGACCAGAGCTACACAGCGGCCTAACCACCTTCAAAGGGTGTGCCTGGCTGCCACCCACTCGTCCAACCCCACGCATGTCACCACTTCTCTCCTGTCACCAACGCTGCGCTCCTCTGGCCCTACCTACCCTACTCTGGCATCACGGAGATGGAGGTGTCCCTGGCTCACGTGTCCACACCCCTATCTGTATGTACCGGACAAGCAGCAGTAGGTCTGAAGAGCCGTGCCCCGGTGCAGACAGAGGTCCCTGAGTGACAGCAATGGCAGCCAAACTGGGGTACACTGTTCCTGTTGGTGGTGGGGTGAGCCTGCTGCTGCCTCCTGCCAACCCAGTCCCCGTCCATCTCACCATCTCAACACCTTCCCGTGACTGCGGTTCAGTTCCGGGGT
This sequence comes from Jaculus jaculus, assembly GCF_020740685.1. Taxonomy (NCBI): domain Eukaryota; kingdom Metazoa; phylum Chordata; class Mammalia; order Rodentia; family Dipodidae; genus Jaculus; species Jaculus jaculus. Next base: position 58,043,114 of record NC_059106.1, on the reverse strand, counting down.
CACCAGCCCAGAGAAACAGTTATAGCTGTGACAGGAATATGAGCTTCCTGCTGAAAGCCCTGGACGAGAGGATAGCATACCATTCACTTTTTTTTTTTGAGGTAGGATCTCACTCTAGGCCAGGCTAACCTGAAATTCACTATGTAGTCTCAGGGTGGTCTAGATCCTCCTACCTCTGGCTCCCCAGCGCTGAGTGCTGGGATTAAAGCATGCACCACTGCCCAGTTCCTATTCACTCTTTCACGTGCTCAAGTTCATGCCTCAGCAACCCCTTCCATCCTCCTCCTGCCAGACAACTCAATTTAATTGAGAAATGAATTCGTGGCCACTGCCTTCAAAACTCTTTAAAAAAAAAATCCAAACTCTCCAAACAAGCTGACTGATCCGTGCCAATTAAACTTCACCAAGTATAAAATCTCATTTGAATGTCTCCGTCATTTACATTTTTGATGGAAGTACGAGTGCTTTATGGCAAAACTTAAATATGGTAATTAAGTATGAAACTCTTCACAGCTGTTTACAATTTAAACTGTCACGTTTGAATCAAGTTTAATAGACCCAGTTACCATTGAGAATTGCCCATGAACTAAAAATATGGCCTAATTACCATCCCAAGTCAGATCACTATACACCCAAGCAAGGGCCAGTCACCCAGTGTGGCACGGCTGTGGAAATACCATTATTTTTTGCCTGCAGGAACCTGGGGACCCAGGCTTACACTGTGTTTGAATAAAGCTGCTGGTTCATTTGCATACATTCCTGCCCCTCGGCCCTGGTGTCCCAGGCTGTAAGTTAAAGCGAATGTAGCCTGAACAGCCACGTGTGCAGGTGGCTGCAGGCCCTGGCTCTTCCTGGGCTCTGCTGGGAGCCACAGCAGTGCTGAGGGAAGCCTTCCTCCTCCCCTCCCTGCCCTCCTGGGGCCTAGGGCCTCTAGGTCTGTCCTATCACCCTGGCCAGTTTCAACTTGGCTCAGGAACCAAGCTATGAGCCCTTCAAAGGGGCAGGTACTGACCTCACCAAGCTATAAGCTCCTTATAAGCCTTCTTTTCCCCCCACCCCCTGCTAATGTATAAATGTCTGTACAAGGATGACTCCAGGAACACGGAGAGCCTTATAGGGGCAACAGCCCTGGCTTCCTGGCAGGCAAAAATGGGTTGACCCCAAGCTCTTCCATTTCCACTTCTAAGCGCAGAGGCCTAATGTTCACTGAGTGGAGGCTTCTCACTAGGCAGGCAGGAACACTCCCTTGCAGAGGACCGTCTAGTCACATTCAGTAGGACCAGGGGCAGAAGGCCTGGGTGACTGTGGCCTTATGTTGCACTGTGGGAGATGTGGGAAAGACCTGCTTCTCCAAGCTTCTGCTCACTGAGGCAGCCAGAAAGGAAGGTGGTGATATCGAAACCCAGTGAGGGCTGCACTCGCACTCAGCCCCTCCAGGCTCCCTGTGCCTGAGACATGATGGGACCCAAAAACTAGAGTCCTCAGCCTCAAGCCCACAGTACTTTAAGTTATGCCTTTGGCCAGCCTGCACTGACCACACAGCCCTTTGCCTGGCACCTCTGTACCACCTCCTTATCCTCAAGGCCTTGGTCTCTGGGCATCTTCCTGGAGGTCTGAGAGCTTCCACCCTAGAGCCAAGCCCTGGACTCAGTAACAAAGCCGGCCCTGGCCCACAGGCTTATAGAGCTCCAGGTCCCCAGTGCGCATGGCAGGGCATGGACCGCGAGGAGCAGGGCCACGTCTGTGGAAGCAGCTGCCAGCAGAGGGAGACCAGGTTAAGCGCCCAGCTCACTTCTCTCTGCCTCTGCCGCAACAAAGTTCTGAGAATCTAAGGTTTCCAAACAGGGCCAGGCCTGAGGCCAGCCACACTGCCAACCTGGGCTGCGTTAAGGCCTTGATTACTAGATGCTATAGCTACCCCACCCTGGGCCAGGCTGTCTCACACAGGGTGCCCCAGGGCCCTTGACAAAGGACAGCGGCACAGCCCAGCCAGGTGGTCTGGCCACAGCCAGGCCACACAGAAAGAAGTGAAGAGCTGGGTGTCCAGCAGAAGTCCTGTCCTCTGCCATGGCATGGCCACTGTAGCTGGGCTCTGCTTTCCTTGGCAGCTGCCCTCTGGCCTTGGGGAAGGCTGTTTAAAGTCCTCTGCCCCAAGCCAGGCCACCCTCTGAATGACTGGTCTGACTCGCGCGCCCAGACCCCCATCCAGAGAAAGCTGCCACACGCGTTATGCCCCTCCCGCCTGGGCCACACTGGAGAAATGGCTGCGGGCCAGCTGCCCTGCCCAGCACTTGCTCCAGTCAGTGGGGAGGAAGAAGTGAACAATGGGGACATAATGAGCTTGTCTTTTTATGTCAGCATGGCCTCATTAGAGACAACATCATGTCGCCTGCCATCTGTGAGAACAAGGCTGTCATGGGAGAACCACCGCAGCGCAGGGTCCTGCGGCATCACAGGACCCCAGAGCAGTGGCCAGTGTCATGACTCGATAGGAAAGAAACAAGGTATACAAAAGAAATAGGGCCTTTCCAGATTATACCAAGTGAGGTAGCCCAGAAAGCCAAACATTGCATGTCCTCTCTCATATGTGGATCTTAGCTACAAATGTGTAACTTGTGTATGAGTTGAAACCAAAAATTGGCAGCAGAGGCCAGTAAGCTAGAAAAGGGCTATAAGGAAGGGAGGAAAGGGAAGGACTTTAGGGGATGGTATTGTATATATGTAAGTAGAAGAACAAATTATAGGGAGGGGACTGGCCTAAGAGAGGCCGGGGGAAGAGATTAAGAGAAGGGAGAGGGGAAAGGGCATTCAAAATTCAAGATAGTCTGAATAAGACATATGAAAAGCTACTTTTTTTGGATAATGGCACATCCAGTAGATTGTTACTAGAAAATTTTCAGTGCCAGGGATGGGATACCTTCCAGTGAGTTGTTGGCCAGAGAGGTCTCTGTTGCCTCTAAAATATTACCAGCTATTGCTAAGGCTCTTGGTTTCCCACGAGTGACAGATGGTCAGACCCTATTGCTGAAGACTCCACATGCCTGTGCAGCAAGATCACTGAGAAATTAAGCTGGGGCTGAGCTGAAAACCTTCTTCCTATAGACCAGCCAACTTAAAGTTGGAAAAAGCTGCACTGCATGCAGCCCTATGGGAGACAGAAGTTATCAGTGATGAAAACAGTGGACACTGGAAGCCTCAAGTCTGGCCAGACAGGCCAAATGACTGAACAGGTGCAATAATGGCATGTCTGCTCTGGGGGAAACCAACAGCTCTCTAATTGGACTGGAGGCCTGCTCTATGGCTGGGAATACATGCCTAGTACTGAAAACCTAATCAAAAGCCTATGGTAGGGGAGGTCATGAGCCTTAGGGGTATAAAGCCTGCTCTTATCTGGCTAAATGCATATATTATGCCCACCAAACTGCCTGTAAGCACTATACTTAATGTCCATATTCATATATTAATGCTTCGCTCACTTTTGGTTACAGAAGCTTTTCTTTTCAGATCGTGGTGATCACCGGAATGACCCAAAAGGCAACATAGTGCTGAGAAGTGACAAAGGAGTGTCCAGCACTGAAACATCTCTATCACACCCTCCAAGGCTCGGTCCACTGCGGAAGAGGTGGTGGAAAGAATGTAAGAGCCAAAGGAAGATACTCCTTACGATGAAGCTGTCCAGACAGAAATTGGCCTTGATATCCACAATCTTTCAGTGCCTAGCAATACCTTCACAAGACCCTCATTATAGGAAGAAAAGACGATGACATCAAAATAAAAGAGAAAGCCAAGCGTAGTGGCACATGCCTTTAATCCCAGCACTCGGGAGGCAGAGGTAGGAGGATCACCGTGAGTTTGAGGCCACCCTGAGAATACAGAGTGAATTCCAGGTCAGCTTGGACTAGAGTGAGACCCTACCTCAAAAATATAAAAAGTAAAACTATAAATTAAAAGGGAGACTAATGGAGAGATGGAGGGGATGTGATGGAGTGGAGTTGTGAAGGGGCAAGCAGGGGAGGGAGGGAATTATCATGGTTTATTGTCTGTAAGTATACAAGTTGTCAAAAAAATTTTTTTTAAAGAAAGAAAAAAGAAATGGGGGCCTTTCCAAATGACCCTGGGGATCCCTGAGGCAATCTCCTCGTTCAGCTGACAGGCAAGCAGCCCAGAGAAGGGCAGGATCTTGCCAGGGTCACACAGAACATCAACCCTAATCAGAAAGCCCTCATCTGCCTCCTTCTCCAAGGGCCTTCCGCCATCTGTGGAGCAAGTGAACCACGCCCCAAGACAGTCACGCTCTCGTCCCTGTGTGTCTACGCACACAGCAACAGGTGGGTTAGGTTGAAGATACTGACAAGGAGAGACGGTGACCACTGTCATCACAGGGGACTGAGGAGGAATCAGAAACAGCAATGTAATGGTGGCCATGAGACAGATGATGCCACACAGCTGGCCGGGAGCCCAGGATGGCAGTGGACTGCGGGGGCTCTCTAGACAGTAGAAAGGCAAAGACCTGGGCTCTCCCTGGATCACCTCAGGAGACACACAACTCTGCTGGCCTACTGTAGCCTGCCAACTGTGAGAAATGAATCTGCGCTGTTTTAAACCATTAAGTTTGTGGTCATTTGTTCTGGCAGCCCTCGGACACTCATGATAACTAAGTAGGCCCTGATGTGTAGTAGGAAGCCTCAAGCCCAAGGACTGTGACAGTCCCAATGTGTCCTTTGATAGAGGGAGACAACCTGAGTTCCTTGTCTCGGAGAACCACGGGGCCTGGGCGCCAGGCTCAGATCTGCTAACAGACGCAGATGCTGAACGAGCGGACGTGAGGAACCTCTTCCCAGGAAGATGCACAGACCTCAGGGGCCTCAGAAACCACAGCAGCTGGGGCTGGGGAGATGGCTCAGTGGATAAAGTGCTTTTTACCCAAGTGTCAGTACGAGACCCCACATAAAAGTTGGACACTGGGGCTGGAGAGATAGGTCCGTGCTTAAGGCACTTGCCTGCAAAGCCCAAGGACCTGAGTTCGATTCCCCAGTACCCATGTAAAAAGTCAGATGCATAAGGTGGTGCATACCTCTAGAGTTCGTTTTCAGTGGCTAGAGGCCCTTGCACACCCATTCTCTATCCGCCTCTTTCTATAAATAAATAAATAAACCTTAAAAAAAAATAAAACGAGGGATGGACAGATGGCTTCGTGGTTAAGGCACTTGCCTATTAAGCCTAAGGACCCAGGTTCAACTCCCCAGTACCCACATAGGCCAGATGCACATGGTGGCACATGTATCTGGAGTTCGCCTGCAGTGGCTCAAGGCCCTGGCACACCCATTCTCATTCTCTCTCTCTCTTGCTCGCTTTCTAATAAAGAAAGAAAGAAAAAGAAACAAAAAGTTGGACACTGTGACAGGCATCTATAATCCCAGCATGCTTGTGGCGAGCCGGGAGGTGGAGACAAGAGACTCTCCCAGACGCTCACCGGCCAGCTACTCTGGCAGACACAGCCGTGAACAACAAACCCACCTCAAACAAGGTGCAAGGCAAGGACCGACATCCAAGGCTGTCCTCTGACCTCCACAAGCATATCTCCACACACACGCATCTGCACTCACACATGCCAACATGTAAACACATGTTCCCCCCTCCCCTCCACATACATAAGAAACAAAAGTCTCATTATCAAAGGTGAGTCCACTACAGCTTCCTATCCCCAAAGTCATGGCAATGCCCAGGGGCCACCAAGGCGTCTCAGTCACCCAGCCCAGCTAGAAGTGGTCCTGGGGAAGGAACAGGAAGCTCTCAGCTGTCACTTGTGCATGGGAGAAGAAATGTGCTACTCAAAACCTCTCTCTTCCCCTGGTTGGCTACATCATCTTGTCAAGACAGCTGGCTTCTGAGAGGACTGTCCTGTTTTACATTTTTAAAATTTTTTTGTTATTTATTTATTTGAGAGCAACAGACAGAGAAAGAGGCAGAGAGAGAGAGAGAGAATGGGCGCGCCAGGGCCTCCAGCTACTGCAAACGAACTCCAGACATGTGTGCCCCCTTCTGCATCTGGCTAACCTGGGTCCTGAGGAATCGAGCCTCGAACCGGGGTCCTAAAGCTTCACAGGCAAGCACTTAACTGCTAAGCCATCTCTCCAGCCCGTTTTACATTTTTTAAAAAGCAATGGATGGGTGGGCAGCTAGCTTAGAAGTGCTTGCTGTGTGTTGCTTTCAGGCCAGAGACCCCTAGATTACAGGCGCCCCAGGAGCCACGGAAAAAGCTGGGCATGGCCACACACATCTCTAACTCCAGTCCACTGTGGGTGGAGACTGGCCAATCCCCGGGACTCACTGACAGACAGCAGCTCTGGGTTGAGGGAGGGACCTGTCTCAAGCAACCACATGGACGAGTGATAGAAGGAGGACACCCCATGTTCTCTGGCCACACATGCACACACGGGGCACGTGCATCTGTACACACACGTGCATGCACCACACATCACACGTACAACAAGAAGAGCAACGGAGGTGCTGGCTGTTTCCGCTGGGCACCGTGGCTATGAACACTAAACAAGACAACAGCTCGAAGCCTAGCGCTGGAAAAGGCACGGAAAAGGTTCAGAGTGGCCCTCTGCCCCTGCTCTGCCGCAGCACAACCAGCTCCAGGAAGGGCTTACCTTTGCCTTCCACTGGGGCCCTCTGCTCTCCACCTCTGACAGCTAACCCATGCAAGGCCTGTCCCCACCAGACCACACTAATGACAAGAGCATAAACATATCCTCAGAACCCAACAAGCCACATTCCTGAGAGGAAGGGGCCCAGGCTCTCCCCGGGGACACAGGCTCGTCCCTGCCCACAGCCAGACCATCCAGCCAGCCATGGCTTGCCTTCCTGGTACCTTCAGTGTTCTTGGTGCCCACCTGAGATTCCCAGGGATTTCAACCATTTTCTAATGTGACTGTCCCCTTTGGGCCCTGCCTCCCACATGAGAACATCCCTGGTCCTCCCCGCTGACCATCTTCCGTTTGGCGCAGAGGAAGGCGTGGCACTCCAGACTCTCGCTGTGCCGGCTCTGGGCGATGTACGCGAACACCTTGTCGTGCATCCTGTCTGCTGTGCAGTAGGAGATCCTGAAAGGCAGGTGGGGAGTGTCACCAGACCGGCACGGGGCCTGACCATCCTTGGATGTTTGATCGGGCCTCGCCCCGTCCCAGAGAACCTGTGGCTTGCTCTCTCAGGGCAAGACTCTGTAGACCTGGCCTTGGCATCCTGAGCCATCTACGGGAGGGACCAGGGATGAGGCATGAAGGAAGTCACCTCCCCTGCTCTCCCTCTCATGCCACGCTGAGCCACAGCTGCTGACGGCAGTGACTGAACCTAAGTGCAGACCAGGCACTGCCCCAAGGGGGTTTCAGTCACTGCCCTCCTTCATTGCAGACTCACTCTGAGCCTGGGTCTGTTACTATCCCCACTCTGCAGAGGAGAAAATAGAGGCTAGAGATTTGGGATCACAGAGCTACTGGAAAAGCTAAGATGTCGACTCCTAATGTCCAGCTGTCACTCAAAGGGTCTATGCCAACTGGGGAAGCAGGACACTGCCCTGCTCACCACTGTCCTTCACTCAGTCTTCCCCTGCCAGATACCAGACAGCATCGGCCCATCTCTCCCAGGTGAGCCAGGTCTTCCTTGAACTGTGGCCAGGGCTGTGTGACGATCACCTGACCAGGAGCCCCAGGGGCTTGGGAGAGGCACAGCAGCTTCGTCCACAGAGAACACCCTTCTCCGATTTCCATCCACAGCTCAGCTCCTGCGCCCTCACTCACCCCATCCTCTCAGTGACCGAGCCCCACACCCTGCTTCTATCATCCTGAGAATCGCAATTAGGGGTGGGAACTCAGCAGACTCAGCTCTCACCGGCGGGGACCCCAGCTTTAACGGCAACTCTTCTATATCACCATCATTACACATGCCCAGGTGGACGGGGGTGCCACGTGCCCAGCTGCCTCTTCTCCAGCCTCCTGTTAAACGCTCCTGGCTTTGGGGTAGCATCCAGCCAGAGCCTGCTACTCAAAAGGGTGTCACCACACCTCAGAGGCCTTCCCAGACTTCCCCTGGAGGGTCACTCCTTTCCCTGCATTCTTGAGAAACATTCACTCCCTCCTAATGTGGAAGCTCCTGGAGGGCAGGGGCTCAGCAGGAAGCACTTGGAAGTTAAGAGAAGAAGGCACGTAGACTCTGGAAGATTAAAAGGAAGGCAGCATCCATGCCCACTGATGCCATCACAGGCAGGTGCTCTAGCCAATGCCCAACCGAGGGCAGAGCTCCCGGTTCCAGCTCAGCCCCTATTACATGGTGCAGCCCTCAGTCACTCATTCTGTGGGCCTCAGGCTCTTCTATCTACAATATAGATCTGGGCTGAACCTCCCAGTTCTAGAATCCAGCTTGAAGCTCCCAGGGCTGGATGCTGCCTCCTTGGGACCATGGCCCACTACAGGGACTATCTCCGCTGTGGCTGTAGACCCTGTGTCGGGCTTCCCTGGGGCATCCTCCCCGTGGTCCCCCATGTCAGGGCTGAGCTGCTGGGCTCATGACAGAAGGAACAGGCAGTGACTGCTCCAGGTGCAGCCTGATTTAGCAGCAGGCACAGAGCTGGGATAAGCACAGGGGCTTCAGGCCCTCTCAGGCCTCAGCTGCCTGCTTTCAGAAGCTAGGGGGCAGCAGTGACCACTATCCCAGCATTCTCCACGAGCCGTAGACAGCGCAACAACACAGCAAGGAAGGACACGCTCCCACCCCATTTTTTTTTGCTCCCACCCCATTTTACAGATGAGGGAAACTGAGGCTCCACAGCCCTCAGATTGAAAATGGTAGAGCCTGGATTCAGAGAGGCCACCCCGATCACCGCCCCAAGGGACCAGGGCTGGTGCAGGCTGCGCCTGTGCAAGCGTACCTGTAGATGGACACGTTCTCAATGAGCTGGTTGGTGAGGTTGTCTGTCAGGACAATTCCTCGGGGCGACACCTTTACAGTTACCTTCTGCAGTTTCTTCCCGCTGGCCTTGGCCTAGAGGCAGACTGGGGTCAGAGGAGCCCAGGCAGGCCACCTGCCTCTCCTGGGACCCTCCCTCATCACCTACACCTCACTGCCCCAGCCCAAGGCCCATGTGAGACCTCAGCTCAGGCAACTGGCAGGTGCCACTGAGAGGGCACTTAGCCAGTACCCACCTAGAACAAAATAATGACAACTGCCACCCACGAGCCCCTGCTACCCGCTAAGTACTGGTCCTCAGAGCGGCGGGAGGGGTGGCACTGCCCTCTTGTCCGGGAGGAAGAGACTGGCCCAGGGACACGCAGCCAGGGGGGAAATGCCAGCTGGAGCTTGGAGAGCCTGCCACAGCCCAGCATGACCTGGGACCTGGCTCCACCCTCCCACCTGCAAAGCTCTGAGCTGCAAGAACAGGCCACCCAGGGAAGTGGATTTCAAGGGCCCGTGCTCACTGGGAGCTGGCTCAGAAATGTGCGGGTCAAGGAGCTCACCGTGGCCACGATCCTCTTGACAGCTGCAGCCGACAGCTCCTCGCCCTTGGGCCGCTCCACCAGCGTCATGCCCAGGTACTTGAGGCTGAACACCATGCCCTCCAGCAGCGTCTCCCGCGTGTCCGTCCAGTTCTCCGGCAGCTCTAGCAATGGACAGGATGGTTTTCAGATCACCAGCCCACCTCCTCACAAAACTCAGCAAGGGTCCGGGGTCACCCCCCCACCCATTACCCTTTAACTGTAAACACTGAGCTAACAGTTTTCAGAAACAACTCAGCATCCGGCAATGTTTATATAAACTGTCTCCGGGCTGGAGAGACGACATAGTGGTTAAGGCGTCTGTATGCAAAGCCAAAGGATCCCAGTTCGACCTTCCAGGACCCACGTAAGCCAGACGCACAAGGGGGCGCATGTGTCTGGAGTTCATTTGCAGTGGCTGGAGGCCCTGGCGCATCCATTCTCTCTCTTTCTCTCTCTCAAATAAATAAATAAAATATATTTAAGCTGTCTCCATTCACCCTCGGGATCACCCACAAGAGAACCACAAACACAGTGGACAACCGCAGTGAGGTCTGGGAGGACAAGCCACATATCCAAGCTACAGAATCAGTCAGCCTGAAGCTAGAACGTGGGCCTTCAGTTCTTGATCCCAATCTCAACCTCAAGTAAATACCTGCTGTGGGCAAATGGTACCGCTTTCTTACTGAGTTCTTAGTGTAATCCTGTGGGGAGGATTAGTATTCCATTTTACAGCAGGGAAACGAAGGCTCAATGAGGCAAAGGCATGGGACAACAGCCACACATGACATGCAGAGCCATCTGCTCACAACCATGGTCCCACCAGCGCTGCTCTGCTCATGCAGACACCAGAAGCCGGGAAGCAGCTATGGTGAGGTTCGAGCTGTCACCCAGTCCTCTGAGCTGCCATTGTGGCGCATGGGAAGGGGCTTCTGAGAACTCCTGGCCATGACTAATCACGACAGCAAGGACGGGAAAGGGGGTGAGCCCGGCTCACTGGACCCTCCAGGAGATAGAATGGAGCGTTAGAAAGAGCCTCCATGCAACCCCCACACGAGAGAAGGCTGAGGGCATGCGGGGCACAGTGCCCCTGGGAGTGTCTGGCTGTCCTCAGGGGTCCTCCTTGGACACCCACACACCCACACACAGAAGCAAGGCAGTTAGATGTGGCCCACACTCCACTGGGGCCCTACCTGTCCTGCCAACCCACAGATGGTGCACCTGTATTCGTGTGACTGTGCCTACTCCACAAAGGAGAAAACCCCTTTCCAGCCTCACATTCAATCCGGTTAAGGACAGAATGGGGTTGCGAGAGGTGGCGAGGCCAGCGTCCCCAGGCCATCCCCCGGGAAGGCTGGAAGCAGCGCACACCCTCCCTGGCTAGTGCTGGGATCCCGCAAGCTCAGCCCCTGGCTCCAGGATTCCTGCACTGTCAAGAATGGGCACCTGCGCCTACACAACCCACCGTGCCTCCCACTCCATCTGGACCCTGGCTGCCTCCTTGGCCCTGTTCCCAGAGCTCTGCGCTGCCCTCCTCTCCTCCACGCCCAATAGTAAGTACTCCAGACGCACTGGACTTGTGTCGAGTGAGCCACTGTCCCTTGGAGACTGTTTCCTCCGCTGGGGGGGGGGGGGACAGCAGGGAGGTCATTCAGGAACCTCATTACCTACCCCTCCCTCCCCTCAAATCCAGGACAGCAGGACTTGATGTTTTCTGAGTAGAGGAATGACCTGGACACCCTCACCCCAGGCTCTGGGCAGTCGCACTGCCCTCACCAGCTGCCTTCGTGGGCTGGTGAGATGGCTCAGCAGTTAAGGCACTTGCTTGTGAAGCCTAAGGACCCAGGGTCAAGTCCCCAGTACCCATGTAAAACCAGATGCACAAAGTGGCACACACACCCGGAGTACAGCTGCAGCAGCTAGAGAGCCTGGAGCGCCCACCCATGCCCCCCTCAATTATAAATACATAAATGGAAGTGGTCTTAAGATGATTCTAAAACCCAAAGCAGCCCCACCTTTCTGCCCACCCATAAAGTTCCATTTGCTCTACCACAGGGAAGCCAGGTTCCTGAGGTATACCGAATCCCATGTCAGGTGACGGAGGCCCTGGAATAGCCTGGACACAGGTCTCACTCTAGAAGAAACCAAGATTAACAGCACCAACACCAGGACGAGCCAGAGCCCCCACACTCTGAGCCACTGCCTGGCAGCCCTCCTCTCACTCCCATTCAACTGCTGAGGAAAATGAGGTGCAAAGGACTCAATTTAAAGGGCAAGTTCCAGGCTGGAGAGATGGCTTAGCAGTTAAGGCACTTGCCTGCAAAGCCTAAGGATCCAAATTCGGTTCCCGAGTACCCACATCAAGTCATATGCACCTGGAGTTCGCTTGCAATGGCTAGAGGCCCTGGCACGCCCTCTCTCTGTCTACTCTCCCTCCCTCTCCCCCGCCCCATTTGAAAATAAATAAATAAATAATATTTAAGGGCTGAAGAGATAGCTTAGCGGTTAAGGTGCTTGCCTGTGAAACCTAAGGACTCGGGTTCAACTCCCCAGAACCCACGTAAGCCAGGTGCACACGATGACACATGAGTACAAGGTCAAGCATGCATGTGTGTCTGGAGTTTGATTGCAGGGGCTGGAGGCCCTGGTGCACCAATTCTCTTTCTCTCATAGATTTTACACACACATATGTGTGTGTGTGTGTGTGTGTGTGTATCCCAAGCTCCTGACCACTGGACCACACTATGTACCATAAAGCAAACTGCCTTAATTTTTGTCAAAGGTCAGGAAGAGGTTCTTGGAGATGGAGGTATTTCCTCCAATCTGGAACTGGGTATTCCTAATCCCAATGCATCTTCTCCACAGGCCATGATATCTGTACCACTACTTTCAACCTAAGACCCATCTCACCCACTGCCTGTGTCCTTGACAGACATCGCTAATCCACTGTAGCTGTTTCTTACATAGAGCCCCGGGCAGGCAATACTAATCAATTAGGAGTGGCCTTGTTCTGCTCATTATCCATTCCTGCCCTAAGGCAAACATCCTTCCTTGTCTATCTTTGTGTCCCACTCTACCATTTCCTCTGGCTCAGCCCTCTGCTGGCCCCTTTCCAAAGCCACTTCCGCTGCCTTCATTCCAAAGGGCCAAAGCCTGCCAAGGTCACCAGTGATCTCTTTGCTGTCAAAACATTCTCTGTCCTCCTTGACCTCTGAAATGCTTGACATTTTTGTGTTCCTCCTTCCCTGGCCTGACCTTCCTCTAGTCCACCATCTCCTAGACTGGCTGTCACTGTAAGCCTCACAGATCCCCTGTCCCACCTTTCACTTGACAGATAACACAACTGAGGCCCAGCCAGCCAGTCCGAGGTCTCCCGGGCCAAGACAGGCCATCCCCACAGTGACTGTTGGGGTGTTTGAAGTTCACCATTTCCTCTCCCATGCAGAACTTCCTCCTCACAGTGTAACATCTACTTCCCAGCTTCTGAACTCTTGGCTCAGTAGTTGAGCTGGGTGTGGTGGTACAGGCTTGCAATCCCAGCCCTAGGAAGAGGCAGGGTTTTTCAAATTGAAGGCTACTACTAGTGAGATCCTGTGCTTAAAAAAAAGGGGGAGGGGATGGCTTAACGAGTAAGGCGTTTGCCTGCAAAGCCAAAGGACCCCGGTTCAATTCCCCAGGACCCATGTTAGCCAGATGCACAAGGGGACACACGTGTCTGGAGTTCATTTGCAATGGTTGGAGGCCCTGGTGTACCCATTCTCTCTCCCCCCACCTCTTTCTCTGTCAAATAAATTTAAAATTTTTTTTTTAAAAAACCCTCCTCTTCACTGGATTGGAACCCCACACATGCAATCTCTTTCCAGGAAGCCTCCTTAGAGGCAGTCCATCCTAGTGGTTAAGACAAGGGTCCCCTTTTGGAGGCGGTGTCTGAGTGACCCTGAGTGAGTTAGCTCTCTGCCTTGAGCCTTGAGTTTGCTCATCCATAAAGCCAGGAAACAACAGTCCTGGGCCTGTTCTGACTTGTGGACGAGATAACAGAATGAGATGATGAGGTAAGAAAGACGAGCTTGGCAAGGACCAGGCCGCTCAGTGGCCACCCTTCTTGAGAGTGGCTCTCCTTTCCTTCTTCCCGCAACACCACCCTTACCCTCTGCCCAGCAGTGCCCTCGTGCATCTTCCCCTCAAGGACTGCCTTTTGTATCTGGTGTGGAGGAGGCCACCCTGCCTCAAGGTGCTGTCCAACCTCGCCCCCACTTCTCTCCTGTCCCCCTTACAGCCTCTGTCCTCCTGGGCCAGCCACCTCTCTCATACTTCTGGACATGTGACTTGCTCCTAACTGAGGCAAGTGAGGACTCTGGTGGGCACACCTCTCCTCAGAAAGCAGTGCCTGCCCCGGGAGGCCCTCGGGACAACCAGACCAGTGTGGTCTCTGACTACCATCCAGCCACCTTCACAAGGATGAGCCAAGGCTGAGCTCCAGCCCACAAGCGCAGGCCCCAGAGGCCCCCGGGCAAATACAGGCCCACGTCTACAGCCTGGTTCCCGCATGGTTATTTTCAGCCCCGTGGCGGGTAATGACTGCGCTATTTTCACTTTGCAATTTTACAGATGACCTGCTGTGGGAGTTAGCTGGGGACAGACCATATGCCTTGTCTAACTTCAGCTGGGACTGTGTGCTCCTTCTTCATTAAGGCCCCGACCAGGGGTCAGGACTGGGCAGGGCATCCCTGCAGGGCAGTTTCTGAACATCAGAGCCGCAGCCAATCCACAGGCCAGGCCAAGCCTCTGCACGAGGCCCTGACCTCCCTCCCCAGCCTGGTGGGGGATGGCCCAGAAGCTGCAGGAACATCCTAGGAGGGGACCAGAGCCCTGCCCAGACAGGAGCAGGGCTGCTTCCCGGGCTGCAGTCTCTCACTCGGAGAAAAGCAGTTGTCTCTCCAGGCGCATCCCTGGAGGAAGCTCCAGGAAGTGAAAAGCGCTAACGCAAAGTTCAGAAGTTAAAGCCATTAAGGTTGTTCTCAAAAGCATGGGAGGTGCCAGGCGTGGTACACACCTTTAATGCCAGCACTGGGGAGGCAGAGGCAGAGGCACAGGCAGAGGCAGGAGGATCACTGTGAGTTCGAGGCCACCCTGAGACTACATAGTGAATTCCAGGTCAGCCTGGGCTAGAGTGAGACCCTACCTTGAAACCACCCCCCCCAAAAAAAAAACATAGGTAGAGATTTCCTCCATATGCCTGTAGCATGCCAGGGGTTCAGTCACTCAACATCTGTGCCTCAGTTTCCCCTCTGTGAAACAAAGACAATTCCTACCCCACGAGTTGGTCAGGAGGACAGATGAATTCACAGCCTGCCTGGTGCACACTAAGAACTATGTAAGAACCAGCCACATTCACTGCCCATGGTCAAGTGCAAAGAGCTTTAATGTGCACGTGGCCGTCCGCTGCATTTTATGAAGAGTCGTGGATGCCAGCAACCTAGAGAGTGTGAACATGGGCACACATGACAGGACTGAACTCAAATCCTGTCCCCCTCCTATATTTCTCCAAGCCCATGTCATGCCAAGCAGGGATCACATCTGACATGCCACCCAAAGGGAAGACCAGACCCTCAGCTGGCAGTAGGTTACCTCTGAATCTAAAAACACCTGCCCCTCCCTCAGTCATGACACCCGTGAGAAGCAAGAGTCCCAGCCTCTAATTAAATGTCTCCAGACTTGCTGCTCCCACCGGCTGAACACCCTTCTCGCTCTTCCAAGTGTCCTTCCCAGAGCCCACCTGCCCCTCCACACATCCCACTTGCTCACTCAACACCTGGCGACCCGTACCTGCCTTTCTGCGTGTGGCTCAGCCACAGGTGTCCTCAGATGGGGGAGCCAAGGTCTCTGTTCTCAGCATCCTCCAGCCACAAGTGCAGCCAAGCCACACACCACGCCACTGAGAGGCAGGGTCCACCCTGGCTCTGGGAGCTTCCCCGCAGGACAATACCTCCCAAGTTAATAACTTGCAACTGGAGTCTTGTCTTACTGTTTCCCTCAGAAAGAATCCCATCTGAAAAAGCCATCTGTCCCCTTGGCCATTTTATTTTATTCCTAGTATTCCACCCCAACCCCACTGCTTGCCTGAGGTCTTCTGCCTCCAGCAGACTGAAGAGCACTGTGAGAAGAGACACACTCACTCAGTCCCCCCGACGTCCCAGCGCCTGTATGAGCGCCTGGCACACGTACTTACTCTTACTGTGAGTAAATAAGAATGGGGTGGTGCACACCTTTGATCCCAGCACTTGGGAGGCAGGGGTAGGAGGATCGCTGTTGAGTTCAAGGCCGCCCTGAGACTACATAGTGAATTCCAGGTCAGCCTGGGCTACAGTGAGACCCTACCTTGAAAAAAAAAAAAAAAGAGAGAGAGAGCAGATCCCTCCCTCCCCCACCTACTGGTTCTACGAGTTGTACTGAACGGGGCACTTCACTTGTTCTTCTCTGTCCTCTCTCTGAGGGTCCTGACAACCCACAAAGGAGGCAAAGGGTCAAAGTGAGCTCAGCACCTTTGAAAGCAAGGATACTGTGAGACCAAGGTGAGGCACCTTTCAGGTAGCTGGGAGAAAGGAAATTCCAGGCCAAGGACTGAGGTAAGATATTTATGGCTCCCAAAGAGATGGGTAAAGTGGCATAGGGAAGGGGAGAGGGAACTCTTTCGGGGCCAGGACAACCGGGAGAAAGCAGGCTGGGGTGTGCGGTGGGACCTCAGGCAAGTAGCAACACCTCTCCAGACTTGTTTCCCCACAAAGAAAAGTGACCATGAAGCCCAGAGAAGTGGGAAGCAGGGCACTGCAGAAAGCAGAGACCAGTCTAACTGGAATCCACTGGATTCAGCGTGGCCCTGATCTTGAAAGCTGGGCTGGGTCTCAACCCTAAACCATACTGCCCCTCTCCTGGACACACTCACGAGCTTCCTCTCTAACCTATGGTTACAATACTCCTTAGGGGCTGATGGCCAAACCTAAGTTGGGGCTGCTTCCAATCCTCCCCACAATAGCCCCCAAATCTATGCCTGAAACCCTTAGGTTGGGGCCTGTCGAAGTGATTCCACTTATAATTTCTTTTTCTCTAAAATGGGTCTAATACAAGAAGCTAGGCTGGAGAGATGGCTTAGTGGTTAAGGTGCTTGGTGTGGCCTAAGGACCCATGTTCAATTCCCCAGTATCCAGGTTAATGGCAGATGCACAAGGTGGTGCATGCATCTGGAGTTCATTTGCAGTGGCTGGGGCCCCTGGAATGCTCATTCTCTGTCTCCATAATAAATAAATTAATAAATTTAAAAAAAAGAAACCCCCGATTTGTCACCTCCAAGGAGCATAAGTGCTAAGTGAAGCAAACACTGACATGAAGATGACATTTCTGCAGTAGGAAAACACGCTCTGAAGAATTCCCACAGCAAAGGCCAAGGCAAGTGCTTTTACTACCAACTGACAGATAGGAAGCAGAGACTCAGCACACAGGCTAGCTCCCAGCAAGCTCATTCTGGGTACAGAAGGCACAAGGATGGCCCTCAGAGCTTTGGGAGGAGAAGGGTTAAGGGGTCCCTCTGCTTTCCTCCAAGGTATAGACCAGCTGTGAGCCTCTACCTAAAGCTGGCCATGCTAAGAATATGGAAGGCGGTGGGGACAGGGAACCCACCAAGAATGGAGAATTACCTATATTTTTTGTTGTTGTTGTTGTTTCTGAGGTAGGGTCTCACTCTAGCCCATGCTGACCTGGAGTTCACTCTGTAATCCCAGGCTGGCCTCAAACTCACTGTGATCCTCCTACCTCTGCCTCTCAAGTGCTGGGATTAAAGTTATGCATCACCACACTTGGCAATTTTTTAAAATTTTTTTTTTTTTGGTTGATTTTGAATTTTTTGAGGTAGGGTCTCACTCTAGCCCAGGCTGACCTGGAATTCACTATGTAGTCTCAGGGTGGCCTCGAACTCATGGTAATCCTCCTACCTCTGCCTCCTGAGTGCTGGGATTAAAGGCGTGTGCCACCACACCCGGCTCTAAAATATTTTTTATTTTTATTTATTTATTTGAGAGTGACAGAAAGAGGCAGAGAGAGAGAGAGAGAATGGGTACGCCAGGGCCTCTAGCCACTGCAAATGAACTCCAGATGCATGCACCATCTTGTACATCTGGCTTATATGGGTCCTGGGGAATCAAGCTTTGAACCGGGGTCCTCAGGCTTCACAGGCAAGCGCTTAACCGCTAAGTCCTCCCTCTAGCCCCATGCTTGGCAATGTTTTTTTCTTTTTTTGACACAGACTCTCATGCATCTCAGACAGTCCTCAAACTCACCATGTAGCTAAGGATGATCTTCTGATCCTCCTGCCTCACCCCCCAAGGCCACCTTGCCTAATTTATTCAGGAGTGAGGACAGATCCCAGGGCTTGCCACAGGCTAGGAAGCACTCTTCCAACAGACTCACATCTCTACCCTAGCAAGACTTTCACACCCATTTTGGGGGGGGGGGAGGGGATTCAAGGTAGGGTCTCGCTCTAGCCCAGACTGACCTGGAATTCACTATGTAGTCTCAGGGTGGCCTCGAACTCACAGCGACCCTCCTACCTCAGCCTCCAAAGTGTTGGGATTAAAAGTGTGAGCCACCATTTCACAGGAGGGAAAACTGGAGATTAAGTGACTTGCCCTAGATTGGAGCAGGCAAGTGAAACTCCACCATCCACAGTGGGTCTCCCTCCATCCCCCTGCCCCAGAGACCCTTCTGGGCTCCCTCCTCTTCAGAACTGTTTCCCTGGGTGGGGGGCTGTCTCACCCACCCTCTCCTCTTCATCCCCGGAGAAAACTGCAGGGCTCCTCTCCACTGCAAGGGAAGGTCACTCTCCAAAGTCCTGGTCACATCCCACGAAATTTTTAAGGGACTATTTTTGGAGTAAGTGTGGGAGATGGTACAGGCTCCGCATGGCCCAAGGGGCCTCTGACCGCATCCCCACCCGCAGGCACCAGCCCACATTCCCAATGCCAGCCAAGTCTAGGAGGCGCCCACAGCTGGATCGGTACAGTGGGGCGAAAGGAGGGGCAGGGGCGGGCTTCCTAGGCCCAGACACGTAGGCGCTCCAGGGACCAGGGATCTTGGGCTCCCCTGGTGGAGTCGGGCAAGGCCAGGCAAGGAGAGAAGGTGGGGGGGGGGAGGGAGAGGAACTGGACTGTTTCCTTGGGCATGGGGAGAGAACCCCCAGGTGGGTGGCAGGTGAGGGCGTGCAGAAGTCCTGGCATTTTGGTTCCCATCTGCCAAGAAGCCAACTCCGGAAAAGGAAGGGAACTGCGCTAGGTTTGTCAGGCCCCAGGGGAGGGTGCCAGGTGACGGGCTCCCAGAGAGTAACGCGAGACGGGTGGCCAGGAGGAGCAGGCCCGGGGGAGGCCCAGGCTCAGCCTCCCCGACGCCCAGGGAAAGGTGAGGGCGGCGAGTCTGCCCTTCGCTTGGGTGCCCAGGGACTTCGGCAGCCCGCGAGGAAAGGTGTGAGCGAAAACAGGTTTCAAAATTAACCTGGAAGCCAGCCCGGAGGAGGGGACGCAGGGGTCTAGATGTCCCAGTGCAAGGACCTCCCGCGACTGTTTGGCTGGGCCTCGCTTTCCCCAAGCAGGTGCTGGCGAGCTCGCATTCACCATCTGAGGCCCAGGGGTCACAACATGACCCCATGGGTCGGGCTGGGGGTTGAGAGGTGGAGGGGTAAGGGGCTCCCCGCTAGGGGCGCAGGGATGCGGGATCCAGGATGCGGAGCATCTTCCCAGCTCCTGACCCGCCCCGGGTGTGACACTGAGTGTCTGCCCAGCTACCAGGACAGCGGGGTGGGCAGCGGCCGGGGGAAGCGCCAAGGTCTCTGTGAACCCACCCCCGCCCCCCGCCACCTGCATGCCTCGCCAGGCTGCACCTGGGCACCCCGAGCTCGGCCTCCTCTCCGCGGCCCCCGCGAGGGAACGGGCGCAAGACTTGACCCCGGACGAACCCCAACCCCTCGGGGCCAGGCTGGGCCGCCAGCACGGGTCAGGCCCCGCCTCTTCGCCAACTTGGCCCCAAGTGCCCAGGCCCCGGCCGGGCCCCACGGACGCGCACACACTCACTGCGGTGCCGGCCGCCGCCCCCCCAGCTCTGCTTGGCCAGGCTGGGGCTCCGGATCAGCGCCCGCCCCGCCGACTTGAGCGCGTCCATAGCCCGCGCCGCTCCGCCGCCAAAACTCCGCCAGGAAAACTTTCCGCCCGGCCCGGCGGCGAGCGGGCGGCGCTCCCCTCCCTCCGCCCTCCCCGCGCGACGTCCAGGGGCGGGGCGATGGGGGGACACGCCCCCTCCGCCGCGCCGCGACACGCCCCGCCCCGCCCCGGCCGGCCCGCGCGCCCTGCCCTCGCCCGGGGTGCCCAGGCAAGCCCTCCTCGCCCTAGGTGCCTCCTTCTCTCCTCCCAGTCCCCTGCCCAGAAAAGCCTTGAGCGTCCCAGAGCCGACACTGGTCCCAGGATCCCAGCGCCTCGGATCCTAGAGAACCCCACCAAACGGCACTTTGGAGACCAACTTGCAGATGGGGAAACTGAGGACCGTAACCAGGGAAGGGCTTGTTCGGTTTTGGCCCTTAGCACCTTTGCTGATCCACTCAGACCACCGAAACTGCTTTGAGGCAGTCACCTTTTAGGTGCCTGGCTGCCTCTTGCCCCATTCCCACCCAGGTAGTCTCAGGAAGGTGTGGACTGAGATGTTACGCTCTGAGGCCTGGGGCAGTGAGGCCTTAGCTGCTGTCTTGGACTTGCTGTGTGACCTCGGTCAGGTCCTACCCTTCTCTGAGTTATACAGGATGGTCTTATCTATTAAATGAAGTGTGATCCTATCTTTAGCCATCCTTCTGACTAGCCAGAACAAGTGCTGCTTGACCTTGACCTTGACCCCTCCCTGCTTTCTAGGATGCACTTCCAAGTCAAGCATATTCCAATGACTTTAGAAGTCTAATTCTCATAGCCAGGAATGCTGGCTCATCCTATAATCCCAGCGCCCAGGATGCTGAGGCAGGGGGATTGTTGAGAGTTGTAGGCAAGCCTGGGCTACAAAGTGAGACTGTCTCAAGAAAAAAAAAAAAAGAATTTGAACTATAAGATCATGGACTTTTGGTCAGTTTATGCCCAAAGGAGTCCCAGGCAGAGGGCGTCTAGTGCTTGCAGCCACTGCCTGGATTTGGGATGGGAGCTGAGAGGGGCAGAGACCCAGAGCAGTAGTCTCTGTATGTAATCAGGCTCCGAGGCCCACAGGCCCCTTCTGGGCGGTGGGACCAGCAGGCTACGTGTGAGCCCGTGCACAGGGAAGTCTAGCTCACATTCTCTATTTCCAAACCGAGCCCCTTCCAGGTTCTGACAGCGCAGCTTGAATGGACAGTGCAGCCGGCTCCCATTGGCCCTCTTTGCAGCCTGACCTGTGCCCCTGGGGGAGCACACAGTGAGGTTGTCCAAGAACCCAAGGCCAGAGGTAGACTCAGGCCCCAAGGCTAGAACCCAAAGGGTGATGTCCCAGTCAGCAAGGGTCAGGCCCTGCCTCTCTGCCAAATTGGCCCAAGTAAGCAGCCAGGTGTGGCCCAGCCCTGCAGACGGCACACACTCAATGCACTTATCTTTGCTGTGGTGACAAACTCACTTTTCTGAGCCCCATCTACAAAAAGGAAACGGTACCTTTTCTGTGGGACTGTCCTGTGGAACCGGAGTTGAAGGGGCTGAATCCTGCCCTGGAGAATCCACCTTTAGGTAGCATCCTTCTGGAAGCCTTCCTTGGACCACCACCCCTGAGTTAGGTTTCTCCCCAAGGGCTCCACAGTCTTGAACTTGCAGTATTTTGAGGCTCTTCTCTCTATCAGTTAAGATGTCATAATCTTTAGGGCAGAAATATTTTCTGATCCATCTCTGAACCCCAGGTGCCTAGTGAGGAGTCCACATGGACAGGACTAACTGCCCTCATCCCCCCCCCCCCCGTGTCCATCTCAAGCTTTCCACCACACTAAAGAGCTCTGGTAGGTAGTGGGTCTGGAGGTCATGGGGCTGAGCCCCAGCTCTCTTACCCAAGGGTGAGCTGGGCCCCAGAATAGCAGAGGGCTTTTTGGAGCACCAGGGCTGAGTGCTCAAGAGTAGTGGGGTGGGGGTGGGGGGGCGGAGAGGGCACCATATGGGCCCAGTAAGCAGGAAGACTTCTCTGGCTTTCCGTCCTCCTGCAGGTGACTTGCTGGGAGCTGTCAGCCAAGCGTCTCCTGTGGGGGGAGGGGGAGGCTGCCAGTATCCCTTCTGCTGCTCCCAGAAACAGAAACAGAACAGAAGGACAGAGCTGTGAGGGGCCTCCTCTGCCATCACTGTGCCCAAACCCTCATTTCACAGGTGAGAAGCCTGAGACCCAGAGAGAGCAAAGACCTGCCCAAGGTCACACAGCAGGCCAGCATCAGTAGATCTCTTGGCCTCTTTAACTTCAGATAGTGGGGTGCTTAAAGTCAGTGGGAGGGAGCAGAGAACCCTTGAAAGTACCCAGAGTTCAAGACAAGGCTTTCAGGTGATTTTGAAAATATTTACTTATTTATTTTATTTATTTGCGCATGTGTAATGTATGGGGTACACCAGGACCTCTTGCTGCTGCAATCCAGCAAGACACTTGCACCATTGTGTGTGTGTGTGTGTGTGTGTGTGTGTGTGTGTCTGGCTTTATTGAGCCCAGGCCGGCAGGTTTTGCAAGCAAGGTCCTTTAACTACTGAGCCATCACCCCAACCCCAATTTTTAAATGTTTTATTTTATTTTATTTATTTGCAAATATAGATAGATAGAGAGGGGGAGAACCAGGGGCTACTGCCACCACAAGCGAACTCAGACACATGCGCCACTTGATGCATCTGTCTTTATGTGGGTACTAGGAAACCAAACCCAGGCTTTCATGCTTTGCAAGCAAGTGCCTTTAACTGCTGAGCCATCTCTCCAGCCCTCAATTTTTTTTAACTGATCTCATTTTACAAATACTTCTACAGTGATAAGGAGTCCTTCAGTAATCATAAAGTAAAACTAAATCAAGCCGGGCGTGGTGGCTCATGCCTTTAATCCCAGCACTTGAGAGGCAGAGAAGTAGGAGGATCGCTGCGAGTTCAAGGCCAGCCTGAGACTACATATTGAATTCCAGATCAGTCTTGGCTAGAATGAGACCCTTCCTCAAGAAAACAAAACAAACAAACAAACAAAAAATTAAATCAATAAAAGAGGAGTGACTAGACCTGGTGGCTCACCTTTAATCTTAGCACTCAGTAGGCTGAGTGAGAAGACTCCTGTGAGTTCAAGACCAGCATAGGCTACAGAGTGAGTTCCAGGTCAACCTGGTCTTCAGTGAGACCCTGACTCAAAATAAAGGGGGAGGAGGCAGGGGGAGAGGAAGCCCCCTGAGGGAATCACCAGCTAGTGATTATGGTCACATGGTCTCAGAGCAGCTGGCTGGACTCTCAGCCCATGCGAAGCAGAGGCTGGGGTCAGAAGCCAGTTCGTCTCATGGCCTCTCTTCCTACTTCCTTGAGTCAGCCCCTCCACCTGTCCTTGCACCTGTAACCTGGGCTTCCTCTCGGGAGAGGCAGGACACATCCTAAAACCACCCAGACTCCCCCACATCTTGACTACATGGCCCTCAGCAAGATGTTTGATATGTTAAAAAGCTACCATTTCCTCAAAAATGTCAAACTGATGCAATGGGCTGAGCGTTCACATCCCCTCGGAATCCTGATGTTGAAATCCTAAGTCCCAAGGTGATGGCTTTAGAAGACGGAACCTCTGGAAAGTGACTGTCACACAAGCAGAGCCCTTGGGAATGGGGTAGCAAAGAAACCGGAGAGGCTGGCCCCTCTGCTGTGGAGGACCCAGCGCACAAGGCGGGGTCTGTGAGCCAGGGTCTGTGAGCCAGATTGGCCAGCATGGGGTCTTGGGCTACCAGGCTGCAAAATTATGAGAAACACGGCAGCTGCCTGTAAGTCACCTACTCCGTGGGTTTTGTTATAGCCGCCAGGTGGCTGCCAGCAGGGGAATCATGCTCACGGGGTTTTCATGAGGATTCACAGTTATTGCACGAGGCTAGAGAGGTAGGTGGCTTTGTGGGTAAGAGTGCTTGTTGAGCACCCCCCAGTACACCTGTGAAAAGCCTGGTACGGGCCTGAGGAGGCGGCTCGGTGGGTAAGAGCACATGGTGTGCAAGCATGAGGGCCTGAGGGGCCCCATTCACCCTCCTAAACTCAGGTGTTTTCAATGCGTGGTTTTCAGCTGATGGCCATTTGGGAGGCGGAGCCTTGCTGGAGGAGGTGTGTTGTTGGGGGCACTTAGGGGTACTATAGCCAGCTTCCCCCTTGCCAGAGAGTAGACCTCGTGTTCTTGCTGCTGTTTTTCCCCCCTGCTGTGGCAGAGGTGACGTCTAGCCTCTGCTCATGCCATGATTTCCCTTGCCTTCGTGAAACTTCCCTTCAAGACTGTAAGCCAAAGCCAAAACTGTTGTCCCATCAGCTGCTTTTGGTCAGTTGCTTTATCCCCCAGCAAGAAGGAGGTAATTCAACAGACCCTGTCCTTGTTCATCTCTGACCTTTTGCCCGCTGCTGGGCCTCTCCCCGCCTGCTGGCCTTTGTCCAGAACATTAGGCAGTCTCCTTGGCAACACCTCAATCACAGCTGCCCACTCACTGTTCTCTCCCAACACACACACACACACATACACACACAGGTGTGCATGTGCGTGCACCCATGCACCCACAACACACACATTTTCACACACCACACCTGTGCCCATGCGCACGCAGCAAAGCTTGGATCTTGGAGTTCTACATGCCTGCGCCTCACAGCTGAAGTCCCTCCATCTCAGAGGGCTTTGTGGGGTTTCCAGGGTGCTCGTGCGTGGTGAGTGTCCAGCCAGCAGCCACTTTGGCAGTCACAACTCGATGATGATGCTGAGTCCATTGGCTGCTCCTGGGAGCTGAGAAGTCCTCCAGTGAGGCCCCGGGCTTCCTCATGCACCAACGGCCCTCTGGAGCAGCTAGCCAGTGCCCGCTGCTAAGGAGGTGTCCCTCACAGCCAGGGACTTAGTTTCTATTGTCTGTTCGTGTGTGTCTTTTCGACTGGGAGCCTCTTTGCAGCTGGAGGACCAGCAGAGTCTGGGGAGGGCCTCCCAAGGAGCACCCCAGCCCCACCCACCCAGTCTGCCCTCCTCCCAGGGCGTGGGCAGCCAGGCAGCCAGCCTCAGCCACTCTCGGAGAGCTTTGGGCTGCAGAGCCACTGAGCTAATTAAGAATGACAGAGCACCGTGTAATTGCCAGAGACTGATGAATCCCCAGCTTCTCTTTGCTCTCCTCCCCTGGCCCTCCCTGGAGGCCACAGTCTCAGAAACCGAGCACAGGCAGGTGTCAGGAGACCCCGAGGCTAGACACCCTTGCCACCCCCTTGCAGGCAAGAAAGTTTCCCTGATCGTCTTAAATTGACGCCACTTGCCCTGGCGCCATCTACAGGGAGGTGCTTAGCCTAGGACAAAGAGGAAGGACGGGCTCTGCGGCTACCGGGGGATGGCTGAATGGAAGGCTGGCCTGCGCCTGCAGAGAGCAAGACCCTCAGGGCCCTGTCCTGCCACTCAGCAGCTGCGTGACCCTGGGCATGCCTTCTCTGAGCAGCTTCCTTGTGTCTAAGATGGGAGCTGTTCAGGAGTGCTTAGCTCTGACTGGAAGCGGGGTGGCCGTGGCCTCTCAGAGTGAGGACAGACCTTAAGCATGGAGAACTTTAGGGCAGTTTGGCAGAGGACATCTACTTCTTAATAAAAGCATTAGACTTTGGGAGGGGCACTTTTTTTTAATTTTTGTTTTGTTCATTTTTTATTTATCTACTTGAGAGTGACAGAGAGAGAGAAAGAGACACAGAGAGAGAGAGAGAGAGAGATAGGGCTTCCAGCCACTGCAAACAAACTCCAGACGCATGCGCCCCCTTGTGCATCTGGCTAACATGGGTCCTAGGGAACCGAGCCTTGAACCAGGGTCCTTAGGCTTCACAGGCAAGTGCTTAACTGCTAAGCCATCTCTCCAGCCCTGGGGGGTGGGGCACATTTTATCCATTTTCTTTTTGGTCTCTTCGAGGCAGAGTCTCACTCTAGCCCAGGCTGACCTGTAACTCTGTAGTCCCAGGCTGGTCTCAAATTCACAGTGATCCTCCCAGGAGTGCAGGGATTAAAGGTGCGTGCATAGCTTTCCATTTTATTTTTATTTATTTATTTTTTAACGTTATTTATTTGAGAGAGAGAGGCAGATAGAGAGAATAGATGCGCTGGGGCCTGTAGCCACTACAAACAAACGCCAGATGCATGTGCCACCTAGTACATTTGGCATACTTAGGTACTGGGAAATTGAACCTGGGTCCTTTGGATTTGCAGGCAAGTGCCTTAACCACTAAGCCATTTCTCCAGCCATATTTTATTTTCCTAGTAATTCATGATCCTTGCATTTTATTAAAGTATTGGTCTGTGACTAATTAAAAAAGTTTAAACAGCAACACTCTTTTCACAAATGGTTAGAGACTAGGACGACTTTAAGGGGACTTCATAAAGCAGACATGGGGGGAACCCCACATGTTATTTTCCTTGTTCTAGGGTTCCATTTCTAGTAACTTTTTTTTGTTGCTATTTTTTTGAGGTGGGGTCTCCCTCTAGTCCAGGCTGACCTGAAATTAACTATGTAGTCTCAGGGAGACCTCAGATTCATAGGGATCCTCCTATCTCTGCCTCCCAAGAGCTGGGATTAAAGGTATGCACCACCACGCCCGGCTCTCTAGTAACATTTTATTTTATTTATTTACTTACTTTGAGAGAGAGTGAGAGAGGCAGAAAGAATGGGCGTGCCTGGGCCTCTAGCCACAAACTCCAGACGTATGCGCCCATGATTACAGCTGATGGCCGTCGATGAATTGGCTCTGAGTCACTGACATGGTAACTCTCCATAATCATGGAGTCTGTGTCATTTAGCCTTGCAGAGTCTTTAACACAGGTGTGGCCTTTTTTCTTTCCTGAGACCTTCAGGTTATGGTAGTGCTTGCTGATCTCTAGTATATAAATACAGCTGCCATGGCCAGTTTCAAGTTACTGGAAGTTTAAAAGCCAGCCTGCAGGACGAGATCCACTGCTCTGCTTTGGTGAGCCCCCAGCGTTAGCAGCCAGCTCCCATGCTCAGTTCGAGCACCCTGATCCTATACCTGGCTTTTGCACCCAGTTCCAGCCCAGCAACTATACCCCTGAGCGGAACAGCCGGAGCCAGAGGGAACTCTGGGCGAGGGCAGGCTTCTTGCTCCCGTGTCCTCCCAGCCAGCACATTGAGGACCAACAGTGACTGGCCTCAGTGATGGCCACGCCACCCAGATGTCCTTACTCATCTTCCTGGGGTTCTAGCCTCTGGGCTCTGGGATGAAAACCTCTAAAGCCAGTCCTCTGTCTCCCACTCAGAGAGGCTGGGCTTAGGGTCTGGCACACCTCCCCATCAGGCACAGCCTGAGTCCTGTGCCAGCTGAGGCCAGTTTGCAATAGACCTGTCCTCACAGCTCTTGTGAGCTCTTCAAGATAAGCCAGTCATGATGTCCCTTGTCCACCTTGAGATCAGAAGAAGCTTGCATACAGTTCTAAAGCCCCTCCTACAACCTTCTTCTCTCCCGCCCTTAGTGCCGCTAGTGGTCATCATTCAAAGGTCTGAATATTGATTAAAAAAAACTGAAGCCAGGTATGGTGGCGCACACCTTTAATGCCAGCACTTGGGAGGCAGAGGTAGAGCTGCCCTGAGACCACATAGTGAATTCCAGATCAGCTCGGGTTAGAGTGAGACCCTACCTCAAAAAACAAAACGAAACAAAACAAATTATTTATTTGAGAGAGAGAGAGAGAAAGAGAATGGGTGCACCAGGGCCTCTTGCCACTGCAAATGAACTCCAGGTGCATGCACCACTGTATCTGGCTTTATGTAGGTACTTGGGAATTGAATCTGGGTAGTCAGGCTTTGCAAGCAAATGCTTTTAACCACTGAGTCATCTCCTTAGTCCTGAGTTGTGGTTTTATTAAATTGTTTATTTATTTATTTGAGAGAAAGGTAGATAAACAGAGATAGATGGAGAGAACAGGCACACCAGAGCCTCTAGCCACTGCAAAACAAACTCCAGATGCTTGCACCACCTGGTGCATCTGGCTTACATGGGTCCTGAGGAATGGAACCTGGGTCCTTTGGCTTCGCAGGCAAGTGCCTTAACGGCTGAGCAATCCAGCCCCTGAGTTGTGTGTTAAAAGGGAAATCTGAGCTGGAGAGATGGCTTAGTGGTTAAGATACTTGCCTGCAAAGCCTTAGGATCTGGGTTTGATTCCCCAGTACTCACATAAAGCCAGATGCACAAAGTGGTGCATGCATCTGGAGTTCGTTTGCAGTGCCCATTTGTTCTCTCTCTATTTCTCTTTCTCTCTCAAATAAAGGTTTTATAATATTTTGTTTATTGTTTTTATTTATTTGAGATTGACAGAGAGAGAAAGAGGCAAATAGAAAGAGAGAATGGGCATGCCAGGGCCTCCAGCCACTGCAGACAAACTCTAGATGCATGCGCCCCCTTGTGCATCTGGCTAACGTGGGTCCTGAGGAATCGAGCCTTGAACCGGGGTCCTTAGGCTTCACAGGCAAGCACTTAACTGCTGAGCCATCTCTCCAGCCCAATAAAAAGTTGTTTTTTTTTTTTAAGTGAGAGATGGCTCAGCAGTTAAGTGCTTGCCTGCAAAGACTAAGGACCCAGGTTCAATTCCCCAGTACCATGTAAAACCAGATATAAAAAGTAGCACATGTGTCTGGAGTTCATTTGCAGTGGCTAGAGGCCCTGGTGCACTCATTCTGTCTCTCTCTCTCTCTCTCTCTTTCTGTCAAATAAATAAATAAAATAAGTGAAATATGATGTGACAATGGACCATTGACAGGGACCAGGAGCCTCAGCTCCAGGGTTCCAGGCCTGTGGTCCCCTCGGCATCTTCTTCTCGTCCCCATGCACAATTGTGGCTGGACCCTGTGCCAGGTATGGGTGTGGGTGTGGTCCAGGGTGTGTGTTACACACATTGTGTGTCATCTTGGACAGTACCATGGCACAACTCATGGGTGGCCACTACAGATGCCAGCTGAATGGGGACAGACTGGATCTGGGCGCTCACAGGAGGCTTCAAGTCTCTGAGGATGGGGAGTGGGCTCCCAAGGGTGGGAAGGAGATACCTGCCTCCACTTCCATGGGCCCCACCCACATCCAGGTGACAAGTGCAGGACAGTGTCTGGCTGGAGAGCAATCTTGACAGCTGTCAATCTGCAGAGTGTGACTTCTGGACACTTCAGGTGTCCGGCGTTCAAGAGTGCACCTTCGTCTGCTTGGGTATCCTCCTGCCCCTCCCAGCTCCCTCAGCCAACTTGTATCCGCCATTCTGGCAGCCTTGAGGCCCCCTGGGGACAAGCCAGGAAATCAATACAAATTGCACAATTTCCTGGGATTCTACAGGCGAGCTAAATGCTCAGATATTTGCATTTAAAGCTGGCAACTTATAATAAAGATAAATGGCAAAATTCATGCTGATAATTTAAATTTTTAATTTTTCTTTGCTTAGAACGACACTAATGGCAAATTTTTAAAAATGCAATGAGCAATGGTGAGACTGCAAAAGGCAGGGAGGAAATTGCGTACACACCTTTATGGGCCTCCTTTGGTGCTTCACAGAGGGAGTGTGTGCTTGTCTCTAGCCCTGGGCTCTGCCAATCACAGGGCTGCCTTGTCTCCCTCACTCCTGTCCTGTATCCCCTTGTCTGGTTTTAAATAGCATCCGTGGCATCCTGACCCTCTGGGTGACTGGCTCATTTGTTATGGTTTTGGGATTTGGTTGTCCGGGACTTCTGGAGGAAAGGGATTACAGAGATGCTCTGCAGGGGATGTCATAAGAAATGAATGAATGGGGGTGCTGGAGAGATGGATTAGCGGTTAAGGCGCATGCCTGCAAAGCCTAAGGATCCAGGTTCAATTCTCCAGGTCCCACGTAAGCCAGATACACAAGGTAAGGCATGCATCTGGAGTTCATTTGCAGTGGCTGGAAGCTCTGGTGTGCCCATTCTCTCTCTCTCTCTCTCTCTCTCTCTCTCTCTCTCTCTCTCTCTCTCTCTCTCTTTTTCTCTCCCCCCCCCGACTAATAAATAAAATAAAATAAAATAAATTATTAAAAAAGAAATGAGGGCTGGAGAGATGGTTTAGCGGTTAAGCGCTTGCCTGTGAAGCCTAAGGACCCCGGTTCGAGGCTCGGTTCCCCAGGTCCCAAGTTAGCCAGATGCACAAGGGGGCGCACGCGTCTGGAGTTCGTTTGCAGAGGCTGGAAGCCCTGGCGCGCCCATTCTCTCTCTCTCCTCTATCTGTCTTTCTCTCTGTGTCTGTCGCTCTCAAATAAATAAATAAAAAATTAAAAAAAAAAAAAAGAAATGAATTGATGAAATCTTGGATGACCTCAGACCCTCCCCTGCCCATATTGTCCCCGTTGGCTTTCAGGCTAGGATGTGGTGGTTCCAAATTCCCTTCAGACCCCAGTGACTCAGCCTGCCATTCCTGTTCCTGTCACCTCAGGCCTGTGGGTGAGACAGTTCTGCAGGTCCTGACTACAGCAGCCC
Source organism: Jaculus jaculus (assembly GCF_020740685.1). Lineage (NCBI taxonomy): Eukaryota > Metazoa > Chordata > Mammalia > Rodentia > Dipodidae > Jaculus > Jaculus jaculus. The sequence goes on along the minus strand of NC_059106.1, from coordinate 58,012,886 downwards.
CCGCTTCCGGGATTCCTTGGGTCATTCCCAGCCATTGTCTTCATCCTTGAGTTAGTCTTTCCGCCTGCCCAAGGTCCCCTGATTGGTCTCCCATCTGCTTCCCCATCAATGCCATTCTGGCTCCAAATTTTCTGCTACAGTTTCCTCAGACACTTCCGCCTACAAATGCCGAAGAGACCTGGGACAAGCCATCCCCTCTCCTCCAGGGGGGCCCTTTGCAGCTTGGGAACCTGGCTTTGATCTCCTTCCCGGGGAAGAGGCCTTGTCCTTCTGGGTAAGAATGCTGGCTGGCTGAGATGAAGGTGGCTTCTGTCGTAACCAGGTCGCTGTCCTGCTGTCCTTGAGGTACCTCCAATGCCCCCTGACCCTCTCTATGCCTCCCCTTTAGTTACACAAGAAATAACCCTATGTGGCCATTCATTCATTCTTTCGTCGTGCAGAGGTGTGGCAGAGAGCTCTGGGTTTCAGTTGACCCCCTTCCCTCTTCATGATGTGGAGCTGAGATTGAAGGCCATAGGCAGAAACCCTCCAATACAAGGCTGGGGGGTGGTTCAGTGGATAAGGCAGGGGCAACACAAGCATGGGGACCTGAGTTCAGATCCCCGGCATCTGAGTCAACGCTGGGTGGGCATGGCAGTCCACTTCCACCTGCGTCCCAGCTCTCAGATGGCACAGACGGGATCCCCTGGGCAAGGTAGCTAGCTAGAGTAGCCAAACTGGTGAGGCCTGGTTTCAAGTGAGAGACCTTATCTCAGTAAATAATAAGGTGGAGAGAGACTGAGGAAGTCACCCAACATCAACCTCTGGCCTCCACACACACAAACACGGACATATACATCCATGTACAACTACATAAGAGAGAATACGCATACACACACTGCTATGTAAATATGCAATAAAAGAGACCCCAGCACAACAGCAGCCCCTCCTTTCTCTCTCTCTCTCTCTCTCTCTCTCTCCCTTTTTTGGGGGGAAGGGTGTTGGTTGTCTGAGAGAGGGCCTCATGTAGCCCAGGCTGACCTCCAACTTGCTACGTAGTTGAGACAGGCCTCCCAAGTGGAAGGATCTTAAACACGCACCGGTATGGCCTGCTGAGAATTTCTCTCTCACAGAACAGTTCTGGCCAAGCTTGGAGTCCGGAGTGAGGAGAACAAAGGCCCCGGGCCCCAAGCAGCTGCATCACCTCCACCTGAGGCAGGACGCTTGGTTGGACATACCTGGATGAGTCATAAGGAAGTCTGGGGCCCAGCAGTCAACCAGCATGCTGAGGAAGATGGCTCAACAGTTTAAGGCACTTGCTTGCAAAGCCTTCCAGACTGGGTTTGATTCTCTCACATCCACATAGAGCCAGACACAAAAAGTGGCACAAGCATATGGTGTTTATTTGCAGCAATAAGAGATTTTGGTGTAACTCACCTCCACACACAGGCACGCAAATAAATGATTTTTTTTTAAAAAAGCAGGGCGTGGTGGCGCATACCTTTAATCCCAGCACTTGGGAGGCAGAGGTAGGAGGATTGTCGTGAGTTCGAGGCCACCCTGAGACTACATAGTGAATTCCAGGTCAGCCTGAACTAAAGTGAGACCCTACCTCAAAAACAAACAAAAAGGCATCATGTGGACTGCCTGTGGACCATTCCTAGGTTGAACAAATCCCCCCAGCAAACAAAAAAAACTGATTGCCTATAACTACCAAAAAACACATTCACCCTTAAGAGAACTCCTCTCTTCCCTTGGTAATAAAAAATCATACCCCCCACCCCAAAAAAGGGGGGTGCTTGTGAGCTTTCTGCTTTGCCTAGGCCCACCCCCATTCCGTGGAGTGTATTCCATGCCTCCATTCTTGCGGGTGTGCGTGGGGGGGGGTGTTCCTGAGTGCCACAGCTCGTGTTGGACGTCAGAAGATGGCTTCACGCCTCAGTCCTTGCTTCCCACTCTGTTTGAGGCGGGGTCTCTCCTTCCACCGTTCTCTGCAGCATCTGCCTTGCTAGCTGGCCTACTGGCTTCCAGGGGTTCTCCTGACTTCTCCTCCCTTCTTACCACTGGGCACTGGGATTACAGATGTCCCCCCACTCCTGAGTCCAGTGTCGTGGGGGGCTGGGAATCTGGACTCAGCGCTTATGCTTGTGAGACAAGCAATTGATGCACTCAGCCTTCTCCCTAGCCCCCACTCTCACCTGAAAAATTATTTTACTTATTTATTTGAAAGAGACAGAGAGAGAGAGAGAGAGAGAGAGAGAGAGAGAGAGGAGTGCACCAGGGCCTCTAGCTGCTGCAAATGAACTCCAGATGCATGCGCCACTTTGTGCATCTGGCTTTCCGTGGGTCCTGGGACATCAGACCCAGGCTGTCGGGCGTTGCAAGCAAGTGCCTTGAATCGCTGAGCCGTCTCTTCGGTCCTACTCTCACTTTTAACAAATCCACACTTTCACTGCTTCTACTCAGTGTCTTGCTCAGTTCTTTGTTAGAGATGTAAAGAACCTGGACATCAAGTCACCGGGCCACCTGAGGCCTCCCCCCGTAGCACAGTGACCTGGGGAGGCAAGGTCTTGGTATCCACTGGGAACTGTGGCCCAGGTGGCCAACCAAACCCTTGTGCTCTCTCCCACTTCCCTAGCAGCAGGCGGGTCTGCATTATACACAGACTCCTTTCCAGGGCTTGAGTCACAGAACGCAGAGCGGATAAAGAGAGCCTGGAGCAGGAATGTGAGAAGGAAAGACATGGGGGAATAGAGGGGGCCGGGCGGGCTGAGGATTGTAAGAATGCAAGAGTCACAAATAACAATTGGAATGACATTTCACTTCATTTTGGTTAATGACCTGTGACAGAGCTGCTCTACCCAGTCGGTGCCAGAGGGCTCTTTAGGTATGTGGGTCACACAGGTACAGTGATACACCGTCAGACCCCATGCCAAGACTGAGGCCACACAGACACGGTTCCTGCCCTTGAGGAATGTGCAACCCTGCGGGGAGCACCCAGGATCAGAGGGAAGTTCCAGGCCGAGGGGCACCAGGAGTGAGTTCACGCCGTCCCAAGGGTGAGGCGGGCACCAGAAGACATGTAACACACATCAATGGCTGGGATTTAGCTCAGTGGGCAGAGTGTGTGCCCAGCATGCATAAAGCCCTGATTCAATGCCCAGCACTGCATAGACCAGGTATGGTGGCACATGCCTGGAAAACCCCTGCATTCAGACTTAGGAGGTAGAGACAGAAAGACCCGGTCAGCACCTATAAGGAGTTCCAGGCCAGCCTGGGCTACATGGGATCCTATCTCAAACAAGCTGGGCATGGTGGCCCACACCTTTAATCCCAGCACTTGGGAGGCAGAGGTAGGTGGATTGCCATGAGTTAGAGGCCACCCTGAGACTACATAGTGAATTCCAGGTCAGCCTGGGCTAGAGTGAAACCCTACCTCAAAATTAAAAAAAAAAAAACAAAACAAAAAACCAATGTCTTGGGCTGGAGAGATGGCGTAGCGGTTAAGCGCTTGCCTGTGAAGCCTAAGAACCTCGGTTCGAGGCTCGGTTCCCCAGGTCCCACGTTAGCCAGATGCACAAGGGGGCGCACGCGTCTGGAGTTTGTTTGCAGAGGCTGGAAGCCCTGGCACGCCCATTCTCTCTCTCTCCCTCTATCTGTCTTTCTCTCTGTGTCTGTCTCTCTCAAATAAATAAATAAAATTAAAAAAAAAACCAATGTCTCAATAAATGAATGAATAAATAAATAAATAGGGCTGGAAAAGATGGCTTAGTGGTTAAGGCATTTGCCTGAGAAGCCTAAGGACCCAGGCAAAATCCAGACACATTCACCACTTTGTACATTTGGCTTTACGTGGATGCTGGGGAATCAAACCCAGGCAGGTGGGCTTTGTAAACAAGCACCTTTAATACTGAGCCATCTCCCCAGCCTCTGGACTTGAACTTCTGGTCTTCCTGCCTCTACCTCCCAAGTACTGGGATTACCAGTGAGGACCACCATTCCTGGTTTATGTGGTGCTGAGGGATGGAACCCAGGACTCTGCATATACTGGGCGCGCTCTCTGCCAACCAAGCTGGGATTCCTGACAAGCTCAGAAAGGAGCTTTGGAACGAGTCAGCGAGGCCAAGTCAGCGGCTTGACTGATCTTGAGAGACAGGACTGGGCCGAGGAGAGGCCAGCGCCAACGAGAAGAAGAGGATCGCCTTGTCTTGGCGGCCTCTAGAGAAGCAATCTGCGGGTTTTGAAGTTATATTATTTAAAGGGCGTGATGTATGAGGTTGGGAGAGGAGAAAAAAATATGTTGTCCTCCTCAGTGCTCTATCAAGAGATGTTTTCTTAAAAATATTTTATTTAGCCAGGCATGGTGGCACACACTTTAATCCCAGCACTCAGGAGGCAGAGATAGGAAGATTACCATGAGTTCAAGTCCATCCTGCGACTACATAGTGAATCCAGGTCAGCCTGAGCTTGTGATACCCTACCTTGAAAAACAAAAAATAAAAAAATATTATTTATTTATTTATTTGAGAAAGAAAGAGGCAGATAGAGCAAAACAGAATGGGCATGCCAGGGCCTCTAGCCACTGCAAACGAATTCAAGATGCCCACACTGCATTGTGCATCTGGCTTATGTGAGAACTAGGGAATAGAACCTGGATGCCTTAACTGCTAAGCCATCTCTCCAGCTCCTGAGAATTTTTTTATGTAAGTAAAGTTATAAGGTAATCTGTGAGCACCTCCTCTGCCCCCAGATGACTACAATGTGGTCAAGATGAAAACATGACTCAAAATGAAAAGCAGGGCTGGAGAGATGGCTCGGTGGTTAAGTGCACTTCCTGTGCAAGTATGAGGGCCTGAGGGGGCCTAAGGCGGCCCACATTAGACTCTCCAGATCCCACATGAACATCCGGGCGTGGCTGCTTGTGCCCTTAACCCCAGTCCTACAGGGGAACAGAAACCGGAGAGTCACTGGAGTCAGCCTGGGCTAGAGCGATACCATAGCTCAAAAAAAACGAGAGAGAGAAAGAGAAACTCCAGTTCAAAACAAGACCAGGAGGAGGAGGAGTGATGGAGTGGGACATCTGACGTTCCCACTCAGGCCAGTATAGATGAGTCACCCCCTCCCCAGCAGCCGAGTGTACAGGGCATCACAGCACAGTGCACTATATACGTGCACATAAACACTCAAAAACAAGAAAATGAAAAGCCAAAGTAACTTAGCTGCACACAGGCATGTTTTTATCCTGAGCATGGTCTACTGTCACTCTGGAGCTTGGTTTATGATATTCTTTTAACTTTTTCCTATTTTTTAAAATAATTTTTAACTTATTTATTTGTGAGAGAAAGAGAGGAAGAGGCAGAGAGAGAGAGAGAGAGAGAGAGAGAGAGAGAGAGAATGGACACACCAGGGCCTTCCGCCACTGCAAATGAACCCCAGATGCATGTGCCCCCTTGTGCATCTGGCTTACGTGGGTCCAGGGGAATCAAACCGGGTCCTTAGGCTTTACAGGCAAGCACCTTAACTGCTAAGCCATTTCCCCAGCCCCTAAATATATGTGTGTGTGTGTGTGTGTGTGTGTGTGTGCGCGTGTGTGTGTATTTTTTTTTCTTTTTTTTGGTTTTTCAAGGTAGGGTCTCACGCTAGTCCAGGTTAACCTGGAATTAACTATGTAGTCTCAGGGTGGCCTTGAACTCACGGCGATCCTCCTACCTCTACCTCCCAAGTGCTGGGATTAAAGGCATGCACCACCACACCCAGCGCCTAAAATAATTTTTTATGAGAGAGTAAGAGAGAGAGAATTGATATGTCAGGGCCTCCAGCTACTGTAATCAAACTCCAGATGCGTGTGCCAATGCACCTTACGTGTATGTGTGACCTTGGGTGCTTGTGTCACCTTGTGTGTCTGGCCTACATGGGATCTGGAGAGTAGAACATGGGTCCTTAGGCTTCACAGGCAAATGCATTAACTGCTAAGCCATCTCTCCATCCCTTTTTTTCTATGTTATTATTTATTTGTGTTCATGTATATGTGATACACACACACACACACACACACACACACACACACACACGGGAGAATGTGTGCCACGGCACATGTGTGGTCAAAGGACAACTGCTAGATGCTTCTCCTCTTTCTCCATCTTCCTTTAAAATTTATTTATTTGCAAGTGTGTGTGTGTGTGTGTGTGTGTGTGTGTGTGTGTGTATAGGTGTGCTAGGGCCTCTTATTGTTACTAATGAATGCCTGTCTGGCTTTACAGAAGTGGCTGAGAAATTGAACCTGAGCCAGCAGGCTTTGCAAGCAAGCACTCTTGGCTGCTAAGCCATCTCCCGGCCCCTCCATCCTCTTTTGCAACAGGCTCTGTCTATCCTTGTTATGCCGCTTGCAAGGTTCCAGCTTCTCCTGGCTCAGACACGTGCATGCTAATTTGCATCCAGATTTAACTGGATGCTGACTGGGACTGAGTCTGGGTTGGTTTGTGATGTTCTTTGGCAAGGAGGGCAATTCCTGTGGTCATTTCTGTTCTGGGTGCTTGCTCCTTGAGCCTGCATGAAAAAAAGCCGTTATCTTATCTCTTTTCCTTTCCTGTATTCACAGAAAGCTTTTCCTGCCTCTTTTCTGTCTCTTCTTGAGGCCAGCGGACACTTCTAAGGAGGGAAGCCAGTGATGACCGTGTTTGGAAGAGGACCGTGTGGCCCTGCCCTGGACACTGCGCATGACAAGCCCTCCATCACCACTGCTGTGCTGATGCAAGACATCTTGGACGTGGAATGTTCCAGGTGGTGCAGGGTGTGGGCAGCGCCACAGCCCACAGCAGACTGGAAGAGAAGCCCTTTCCTGAGTTGCAGTTTATGGTCAAGCTGGGAGAGATGTCTTTGGAGTGGTCTGCTCCAAACAGCCTCTTCCCTTACCTCTGAGGCTAGGCCACCTCCCCTGTGTCCCACTAACTATGTAACGCATACACGCATGTACATGACACACATGCACAACCCACATGGACTGCAAGGGCATGCAAGAAACACGGGTACAGCCCCAGACCCCGATCTCCTCACCTGTGTCTATCCATGGCCATCTGGAGTTGCTCAGGGAGGGAGACCCTGAGTGAGAAGAGCTCAGGGTTCCTTCTGCGAAGGAGCCTTCTGAGACCCCAGAGCTGTGTGCCCAGCGACCCCGTCACAATGGCTGTGGGGGCAACTCAACTGGGAACCAACAGACGCCTGTCCCCTGCAGCCCCTGAGGGCAGGCTTGTGCTCATGCTGTAGGAGCTGGCACACGGGAGGTGCTCAGTGTATGCACAGGTGCAATGGTGCTCGAAGAAGGGCTGGATAGGGATCCAGTGAGGCTGAGTCCTGGCTCTTGCAGTGGGTCCAGGCCAGCTCACGTTCGAGTCCAGCCCCTTCCCTGACAAGAGGAACAGTCCTGCGGCTCTGGAGGGCAAGGAGACAGACAGGATCCCAGAGAAGGGCACCGGGAGGGTTGGGTGCTTGCCACGGGATGCAAGTGGGTTTGGTGCTGTGGTCTTGTGGTGACAGCTGTCTTCAATGACTGAAGCCATGGGGGCTGGGACTTCTCGCCTGACTGCGTCCCCTCAGGTCCACCTGCACCCAGCCTGAGTTGATAAGCTGCCTTGTGCAAGGCAGACCCCACCCCTCAGGCTGCCCAACCCCAAGAGACTGTCCTCCACCCTGCCACCATCAGGGAGGGCACCTGGCCAGCTGGGAGGTGCCTATGGTACCGCTACTGCCTCGCTGTGCCCTTGGCAAGCCCTCCCTCTCTGGCCCGGCTTTCCTATTTGGAAGGGGTTGATTGGCTGGGGTCCAGGGGGAGGGCAGAACACGGTCCCGGGGAGTCCAGGGCACCTCTGCCGTGGTGACTAAGTCAGTTCCCTGCAGTTTCCCAGCCACACACGCAAGGCCCAGCTTTGCCAACGACAGCAAGAGCCACGGGTCATACAGCGGATGTTGCTGGACTGCCCTGAGCGGGGGCTAGAGAGAGAGAGAGAACAGAAGTAGCCAGGTCCCAAAGTACCCCTGAAGCTAGGCTGGAACAGAGGAAATGACAGCATTAAGATGAAGTTTACAGGGCTGGAGAGATGGCTCAGTGGTTAAGGTGCTTGCCTGTGAAGCCCAAGGACCAGGGTTACATACACAAGCTGGAGGCACAAGGCGATGAATGTGTCTGGAGTTTGTTTGCCATGGCTGGAGGCCCTAGTGGGTCCATTCTCTCTCTCTTTCTCTCAAATAAATAAATGAAATGAAAATAGGTTTTTAAAAAAGATAAGGATGACAGTGGGGATTCATGATGCCTGCATTGTGTGAACAGTTCTGGGTGGGTGTGGAAGAGTGTTAACTATCATTTAGGTATTTGTTTATGTGCATGTGTGTGTGGTGTATACACCTGCGTGTGCCCTTGCCGCTCCCCATGCTCTCACCTGTGATGGGGTGCACTGGTCTGTGGTGGCCACAGTGCACAGTCAGGTGTCCACTCCATTGTTCTGCCCACTCTCACTGGAGCCAGAGTCCCCCACTGATTCCCGAGCTCGCCCTTATGTTCATGAGCCTGGTGATTCTCGGGCCTCTGCTTGTCTACGGGACTGAGGTTAGTCACGTGCGGCCATGCCCAGCTCTTTATATGGGACTTGGGACCAAACTTGAGGGGTCCCCTCGGGCCTCCTCCAGCCCTTTGTTTGTACAGGAAGTGCTCGCAACCACTAGGCCATTTCTCCAAACATCATCTGTTTGTTTTTGAGTGGTTTTTCTTTGATTGTTTATTTGTTTGTTTCTCGAGGTAGGATCTCGCTCTAGCCCAGGCTGACCTGGAATTCACTAAATAGTCTCAGGTTGGCCACAAACTCATGGCGACCCTCCTACCTGTGCCTCCAGAGTGCTGGGATTAAAGTAAAGGCATGCACCACCACTCCTGGCTTTTTAGTTGTTTTTTTATTATTATTATTTTATTTTTATTTACTGGTGAGAGAGAGAGAATGGGTGCTCCAGGGCCTCTAGCAACTGCAAACAACTCCAGATACATGCACCACCATGTGCATCTGGCTTACATGGGCTCTGGGGAGTCAAACCTGGGTCCTTAGGCTTTGCAGGCAAGTTCCTTAATGCTATGCCATCTCTCCAGCCCATTTTTAGTAAGTTTTTTTTTATCATGTGGATTTAATTCACCTAACAAATTTCATTGGAAAAGTATGTAATTCATTGGCTTTTAGTATATTCACAGTGTAACATTACCACTTTCCCTTCTAATTCCACAGCATTCCCATCACCCTAAATGGAAGCCTCAACCTCTTTGGCATTCCCTCCCAGCTCCCTCCAACCCCTAGGAACCACCTGTGTGTCTTTTATCTTGGGGGATTCGCCCGCTCAGAACAGCTCAGATGAAGGGGGTTGCATACTGTACAACCTGCTGAGACTGGATTTTCACTTGACATGTTTGTGCGGTTCATCCATGTTGCAGTGGCCTAGGTGTTCTGTTTTGTTTGTTTGCTTTTTGGCTTTTTGGCCTAGTGTTTTGCTCTAGCCCGGGCTGACCTAGAAGTCACTATGGAGTCTCAGGGTGGCCTTGAACCCACTGTGATCCCCCCACCTCTGCCTCCCACATGCTAGGATTAAAGGCGTGCGCCACCACGCCCGGCTCTGTTCGTTTAATGGCTGAACAATATATAGACACAGGACACATTTCATAGTGAAGTCGAGGTAGATTTCACTTTGGGGCTCTTCTGTCCCTCCATTTACTGAGTCCTTTTCCATTCCAGGTATTAGCTTAAAGAGCCCCACAGCTTCATAGCCATCAATGCCTCACCCCAATCACAGGAGATAGGGTCTGTTCACACCCCCCTTTATATCTGAGAGAAGGACAGGCTCTGGTTTCCCTCTGTTCCATGAGGTCTACAGAACAGCTCAGAAATGAGAAGGCCCCCGGTTCTGGGACTGGGCTCTGTACTACCACAAAGAGAGAGATCCACCGGAGCCCTCTTCCCCTGGGCCTTGAGAACAGCACCATTGGGTGGATGACTGCTCCTCCGGAAGGTGTGGAGAGGCAGAGAAGGAAGACGTGGATGGCCTGTGTCCCTGAGAGGTGGGGCTTTGGTGGCCTTGGGGCACGCCAGCACAGCCTCTCATGCTCAGTATCGCTCCCAGCTTGCATGCGCACAAACGCACTCTGGGAGTATTTTTAAAACAATTACTTCTGTGCCAAGTTGGAGAAAAACTCAGATTAAGCTGTGCCACTTGAGTTTCCAAGGGATCGGCATGTACGTTTTAGGAGCTGATTTTCACAGAAAGTCTGTCTGCTTTGTGCCCATGTTCCCCACAGAAGCAAGGCTACTTCCAGAAGGACCCATATCCCTTTTGAAATATTCAGCTCACAGACCCTCTGAGCCAACAGTGAGCATTGGATGAAGATTCACCAGGTACCATCTGAGCCCCTCTCATAGATTTTTACCCTCCTAAACACTCCAAGGAATAAGTATTATTATATCACCTCCGTTCTCCAGATGAGGAAACAGGCTTAGAGAAAGCACGTGTGATGTTCATCTTAATGGTCAACTTGACTGCCTGAATGCATGCATGTCTTTTTGTTTGTCATGGTAGGGTCTCGCTCTAGCCCAGGCTGACCTGGAATTCACTCTGTAGTCTCAGGCTGGCCTCAAACTCACAGTGATCCTCCTACCTCTGCCTCCCAGGTGCTGGGACTAAAGATGTGCACCACCATGTCCGGCTGCATGCATGTTTTTATTTATTCGTGTGTGTGTGTGTGTGTGTGTGTGTGTGTGTGTGTGTGTGTGTGTGGTGTCTGTGCATTACGTACCCATGAGACACCCCATGTGCTTGCTTGTGGTGGGGTGTTCTCACCTGCAGCAGCGGAGCTAAATCACTCTTCAGCCTGTTCCTATTTGAGCCCGAGTCTCTTTTTAACAAAAAAAAAAAAAAATGTAGGGCTGGAGAGATGGCTTAGCGGTTAAGCGCTTGCCTGTGAAGCCTAAGGACCCCGGTTCGAGGCTCGGTTCCCCAGGTCCCACGTTAGCCAGATGCACAAGGGGGCGCATGCGTCTGGAGTTCGTTTGCAGAGGCTGGAGGCCTTGGCACGCCCATTCTTTCTCTCTCCCTCTATCTGTCTTTCTCTCTGTGTCTGTCGCTCTCAAATAAATAAATAAAAAATTTTTTTAAAAAATGTTGCTGGAGCCGGGCGTGGTGGCGCACGCCTTTAATCCCAGCACTCGGGAGGCAGAGGTAGGAGGATCGCCGAGAGTTCGAGGCCACCCTGAGACTACATAGTGAATTCCAGGTCAGCCTGAGCCAGAGTGAGACCCTAACTCGAAAAACCAAAAAAAAAAAAAAAAAAAAAAAAAAAAAAAAAAAAAAAATGTTGCTGGAGGGGTTGGAGAGATGGCTTAGCAGTTAAGGAGCATGCCTGCAAAGCCTGAGGAACCAGGTTCAATTCCCCAGGTCCCACATGAACTAGATGCACAAGGTGGCACATTGTCTGGAGTTCATTTGCAGTGGCTAGAGGCCTGGTGCACCCGTTCTCCATCTCTCTCTTTCTCCCTTTCTCTCTGTCTCAAATAAAAATAAATAAGTAAAACTTTAAAAAATATTGCCAGAGAGTATGAAGGGTAAAGTGGGGGAAAGGAAGGGAGTATCATGGTTTATTGTCTATACTTATGGAAGTTGTTAATAAAAAAAAGTTTAAAAGAAATATTGCAAAACAAAAAAGAAAGAAATATTGTTGGGTGTGGTAGCACACGCCTTTAATCCCAGCACTCAGGAGGCAGAGGTAGGAGGAACACAATAAATTCAAGCCCAGCCTGAGACTACATAGTGAATTCCAGGTCAGCCTGGACTAGAGCAAGACCCTATCTCAAAAAAATAACAAAAAATATTCAGCCTGGAGAGGTGGCTTAGCAGTTAAGGCGCTTGCCTGCAAAGTCTAATGACCTAGGTTAGATTCCCCCAGTACCCACATAAGCCAGATGTACATGGTGGCTCATGGCTCTGGAGTTCATTTGCAGTGGCGCTGGGCCATCACCAGCCCCAAGTCTCCTACTGATCCTAGAGCTTGACATTTTCCCCCACAAGCTCTGGCCATTCTCAGGCCTCCCCTCCTCACTGGGCTGGTGTTACAGACAAATGTGCTATTTATGTGAGTCCTGGAGATCAACTCACATGGTCTCTCAGGTCTCCTCAGGCCCTCGTGTTTACACAAGAAACACTCAAGGAGGCCTGGCTTAGTGGTCGTTTGTCTGCAAAGGCTGGCAACCCAGGTTCAATTCCCCAGGACCCACGGAAGCCAGATGCACAAGGTAGCACATGTGCCTGGAGTTTGTTTGCAGTGGCAGAGACCCTGGTGTGCCCATTCTCTCTCTTTGTCTTTCTCTCTCTTTATCCATCCCTCAAATAAATAAAATAAAATATTAAAAAAAAAGAAAACGCATGGATCTATCTAGCCCTTGACTGGATTTAGAACAACTAGGAAAACACACCTCTGGATGTGTCTATGTGGGTGTTTCCAGAAAGAGTTAACTGAGGAGAAAAGACCCACCCTGAAGTGGGTGGCACCACGCATGGCCTGGGGTCCGGACTGAATAAAAAGAAGAAAGCAAGTTGAGACCAGCATCCAGCTCTCTCTGGTTCCTCACGGTGGGTGCAATGTGACTAGCTGCCACCATACCTTCCCCACCATTATGGAGAAACTGTGAGTCAAAACAAACCTTCCTCCATTAAGTCACGCCCTGCCAAGTGTTCAGGCACAGCAATAAGAGCAGTAATGAATACAGTATTCTTCTAGCACTCCATTATAGTTGGTTAAAACTGATGACCTTGAACCCATAGTTGTTGTCCCTAGCACCATGGGCTATCTTTTGGCCCCCTTGGTTATCCATGACTGACTCCACTATGACCTGTGTAACATGAAGTTTGCAGTCAGCTCTCTGAGCTGAGACGCACCATAGAGAACAGGTCAAGCCCACGGCTGGAAGCCAGAAGGCCTGGGCTCAAGTGTTAAAACTCAGCTCTGACCTGCTCCGTGACCTAAGGCAAATCCTCCCTGCACCCAGGCCATATCCATGGCCACTCAGAGACTGTACTTGCTTCTCTTGGCTGCGAATTTGAATTACTTAATAACAAACTGGTTAAATGCCAATCAGGTTTGAACACACAGACTGCAGACAGTAATCATGCCTGGTAGACTGATTTTTTTTTTTTTTTTTGAGGTAGGACTTCATTCTAGTCCAAGCTGACCTGGAATTAACTATGTATTCTCAGGGTGGCTTCGAACTCACGGTAATACTCTTACCTCTGCCTCCTGAGTGCTGGGACTAAAGGCATGCACCACCATGCCCGGCTTGAATTTTAATTTAATTTAACTTATTTATTTGAGAGTGAGAGGAGCAAATAGACAGAAAGAGAGAGGAAGAGGCAGATGATATAGAGACAGAATGGGCACACCAAGACCTCTAGCCACTACAAATGAACTCCAGAGACATATGCCACCTATTGCATCTAGCTTTACATATTTACTAGGAAATGGAACCTGAGTCCTTTGGCTTTACCAGCAAGTAAGTGCCTTAACCGCTAAGCCATCTCTCCAGCCCCATACTGAATATTATATCCTAGGAAATAGTGTCTGAATTGTATGTTCTGGAAGAATCTAGATGAGAAAGAAGTTGAGTGGACCATGGATGTGGGGCTTATCGAGGTTGAAGCCGACATAGATTTTTCAATGAGAAGTTCTCTTTTCCCCTTGAAAGAAACTCACATTTCCAGCTAACCTGCATTTCCTGACTCTCTTCCAGTCCAGCAAGGCCCCGGATGGTTCTGACCACTGACTGGGTAAAGGCGCTGGGCGTTGGTTCCGTGTCTGCCCGGTCTGAACTGGGGCATGCAGTGTTAGCAATAGCAACACTTACACCTGGAAGGCACCTGGACTCTGAGCCTGTGTAGAACAGAGCATCCTAGCTCTTGCTACAGATTGCAGAACTGCCAAGAGACCTCCACTGTGTGAAGTCATTGAGAATGCGGAACTGGTAAGGCAGTCAGAGGTCTTTATCCTAATGAAGACATAGTCTGTGGGAAGTAGGACCAGAACAGGCTTTTAAAAGGTAAGCTGCTTGGAGCCAGACGTGGTGGCACACGCCTTTAATCCCAGCACTCAGGAGGCAGAGGTAAAAGGATCACTGTGAGTTCGAGGCCACCCTGAGACGACATAGTGAATTCCAGGTCAGCCTGAGCTAGAGTGAGATCCTACCTCGAAAAACCATAAATAAATAAATAAATAAAAGGTGAGCTGCTTGGGGGCGGGGATGTGAGGAGATGGCTTAGCGGTTGAGAACTTGCCGTGTAAGCACAAGGGCCTGACGTCACCCGAGTTCTAGTCCCCAGCACCCATGAAAACAGCCGAGCACGGCCATGCCTGCCCATGAGCCCCGTCCCGTGGAGGTGGAGCAGCAGACACCAGAGACTCACTGACCAGAACCTGGCAGCTCTGGGTTGAGAGACTCCACCCCAAGGAAACGGGCAGATAAGTGAAAAGAAAACACTGGTGCTCTCCTCTGGCCTCCACATGCGTGCGCCCAGGGCACAGGCCTCTGTACACCCATGTGTACACAACACACATATCACGTCCTGCGCTACACCACACATACTCTACACACTCACGCATGCACACATGCACATGCACACACACACACACACACGCATACCAAAACATAAAAATAAAAGTGAGTCTTTTGGATTCCTTCCAAAGGAAAGAGGAACCAGGGCAGAGGGCAGCCAACTGGGAGAGGTGGACACGTTTGCACACTGGTACCAAGGGCCACCTGGGAAGGACTCAGGATTCACAGTGTCCCAGCCAGGTGGCAGCTGTCATTCCCCAGTTCCATTGAGGGCATCATGGCTCTGGGAGCCTGAAAGTGGCTGCTAGGGGCATGCTGTGGCTGGGATCTTATGTGTCCCCAAAGGCTTGGTCACCAGCACTATGGTGGGACAGTGAGACTTTTAGAAGGTGCAGCCTGGTGGAAAGAAGTGAGGTGATAGGGGGTGTGCCCCTGTAGGGAATATTGGGACCCCTCCTGGCTTCCCAGCCACCATGACGTGAGCAGTGTTTTGTTTGCAGGTAGGGTCTCACTCCAGGCCAGGCTGACCTGGAATTCACTATGTAGTCTCAGGGTGGCCTTGAACTCACGGTGATCCTCCTACCTCTGCCTCCCAGCTGAGGTGAGCAGTTTTGCTCTACAGGCATCCTTAATTCTGACACCCTACCCTGCCCCAGAGATAGCTGACTGTGGACAGAAGCCTCCAGAACCATGAACCTGAAAAGACTTTTCCTCCTTGAAGCTGATTTATCTTGGGAATTTTGTCACAGCAATGGAATGTCAACACCACAGATAAGGGGCCAACAGGTCTTTCCTCTACACTGATAAGGACTTTTGGACATGCTACTGTTTATAATTCTGTCTAAGAAACAGAGGGGAAAACCCCCACCAAAGACCATGTAATTATTTTGCTTCTATTTTCAAGATTTTTAAAAAGTTTTTATTTATTTATTCATGAGAGAGAGAGAATGAATGGGTGTGCCAGGGCCTCCAGCCACTGAAAAGAAACTCTAGATACATGCACCATCTTGTGCATCTGGCTTACACGGGTCCTGAGAAATTGAACCTAGGTCCTTAAGCTTCACAGGCAAGCACCTGAACCACCAAGCCATCTTTCCAGGCCCCATATAACTATTTCTAGGCTTTTTACTTCCCCTTCTGAGCTATGTGGCCTTGGGCCAGTAATCTCACTTCTCTGACCCTCAGAGGTCTCAAATGGACCTTTTATAAGAGGGCCCTCCTCCATAAATGGGACCATGTATGCAGAAACCTGCCACCCTCTCCTTAGCATTGCTAACCCTTGCAGGTGACAGCCCTATTCAGTGCTGTGACCTCCTGGCCCCATCCCTACAGCAGGCCAGGAGGCAGGCAGCAGGGTTACCCACCCATTATACAGATGGAGAAACCGAGGCTCTACAGACAAAGGCCATGTGCTCAGGGTGAACACTATGAAGGCAAAGATGAAGGCTGGGCTGTCCACATGGCAGACACTCAGCTCAGCAGCTTTGGGCTCCTGCTGAGCCTTGAGTCAGTTGGACAGGTGGCCTCTACATCTCTGCCAGCTCTTGTGGCTGGTCAGGGTGACTCCAGCCCTTCATGGACCTGGGACAGTGAAGGGCGCATGGGCTGCTGGTGGGAAAGTCTGGTTATTAACACCATCTATCACACGCCAGGCCTGACCTCATTCTGTCCGGGAAAGCCAGGCCTGCACCGGGCTGGCTAGGGGGCTGGGGACAGCCTGGGGTGGGCCGCTGACCCAGCAGGAAAAGGAGGTGAGGGGCCCTGGAAAGACCAGAGAGGAGGCAGGGCTGGAGGAGGTCAGAGACAGCCCCGGAATGTAAGTGTCTCCACTGTGCGAGGGCAGCCAGGGCCCCAGGGCCAGGGAGAGGAAGGGACAAGGCCAATGTGCCACCCAACTTTGGGCAGTGGCCTGACATGAGTCCCTTGCTCAGAGATCTCTTCTAACTCCATCACCATCTGAGAGCCATGGATGCTCCAAACCCCCTCCATCCCTCAAACCCCAGCTTCCATGAAGGTGTCCTGTGCGGTCCATTGGCTGAGACAGCAAACATGGCTGTGACAAGGGTGCCCACTTACTATTATTGTGCTGGGGTGAGAGCCCAGGGCTACACACATGTGAGCAAGTTACACCCCAACCCTCGTTTCACTATTTTATTTTTTCTTTTTGAGGTAGGGTCTCACTCTAGCCCAGGCTGACCTGGAATTCACTATGGAGTCTCAGGGTGGCCTTGAACTCAGGGCCATCCTGCTACCTCTGCCTCCCGAGAGCTTGGATTAAAGGCGTGCGCCACCACAGCTGGCTTTCATTCTTTATTTTTAAAGTTTTGTTTGTTTATTTTTATTTAGACAGAGCCTCATGTAGCCTAGGCAAGATGACCTTGAACTCTTCCACCTTTCCAGTGCTAAGATTACAGGCACTTCCCACCATGCTTGGTTTATATGGCGCTGGGATTTGAACCCAGGGCTTTGTGCATGCTAGGCAAGCACTCTACCAATTGAGCTATATCCTTTACTCTGAGACAGGGTCTCATTAAGTTGCTCAGGCTGGCCCTGAGTAGCCCAGGCAGGACTTGAATTTAGCATCCTCTTACTTCAGCCTGTACAGTGGCTCAGATCACAGGCTGTGCCTGCAGGCTTCTCTCGGTGAGCATCACTTACCTCTGTGTTGGGCTCAGTGTCCACGTCCCCCCTTAGGTCAGATGGGCCTAAGTTCTGGAGGGGACAGACCTGGGCTGGAATCCATTCCTACGGCACAGGGTCCTTTGGTTTGAGACCTGGAGTTTGCCCATGTATAAGGAGGGATGAACTCTTATTCTTACAGGAGGGATGAGGCAAACATCAGAGAGAGAGAGAGAATGTATCTCATATGCTCAGCAAAGCCCCTGGCACGTGGGCCCTTCCTAACTGGTGGCAGTGATGGAGACTCACGTACCTACTGTGTGCTGGGCTGGCTGTGTGCTTTCCACAGACTGCCTGATTTGAACGTCACAGACACCTGAACAGGTGGGACCACGGTTAGCCCTCTCTTGCAGGAAAGGAAGCCAAGGTGCAGAGGGCTGAAGTCACTGGCCCACTCACACAGCTGCTGGATGGCAGAAGTGGCATTTGAATCTAGATCTTGACCTTGCAGACGGGATGAACACATACCTGTGGCTTTTCCACGTCCCTGCACCCCATGTGAGGTCAACAATCTACCAGCTCCCATTCCTGGAAGCCCAGGGAGCGCAATGGACCAGCCCGGGGCTGTAGAGCAACGTGGTGCCAGGCCTCGTGCCCACTGTTCCGAGATCTTCTAGGAGCCAAGATGTCGTTTCCAGCTCTGCAGTGTTCTCTCAAGGCAGGGGTCCTTATCTCACAGCCCTGCCCCCACATCACCTTTTCTTTATAGAAGTTTCCAGGCCCCATGGGAGCCCCCAGGCTTTTCTTCTTAGGGCCACTGAGGCATGGGATTGAGGCACCATTCCCTTCTCGTCCTCTTGGAACCTGGAACATGTGAACACTTTAAAAATGTGGTCACATTGCAATGTCTGGGTTACCATGGTGACCTCACTTTGAATTTGCTTTGCAGGGGAGAGAGCAGTAATTAACACAACACTTACTGATGGCTGTACACAGCCAGTGTGGGGAGCCTTACAGAGCCCCCCAGACCCACCTCCTCAAGGGAGGTTATTGCATCCTTGAACCAGCATAGGAGTTAGGAGACCCAACTGTCTCTTGGCCACCAGGCCACAGCCACACTGTAAGAGCTGTGCCACACTAGAGAGCCACCCTCTGTCCCCTTACCGAGATGGCAACTCAAGGCTCAAGGGAGAACACGTGACTTGGCCAAGGCCACCCAAGGTCACAGCACCAGCAACAGCTGGCAGGCTGGTGTCCCAAGTTTCAGGATGGCTCTGGTGGTTGCCAATGTTGAGGACATCCAGCTGCAAGGCTTCTCTTCTGAACCTGGTGAGGCTCTTGGGGGGATGGCGTTTGTGGGGAGGGGCTCGTTCTGCAAATGCCCCGTGCGTGGATCACCTTCACTCAGACCTTTCTCCTTTGGGCTAAAAGAAGTTATTAGATGGTCCAGGGTGACTGGGCTCAGAGGAAGTGTGGCAGTTCTGGGCACTGGGGTGGGAATGGCGGAGGCAGAGGCGAGGGAGTTCTGGGCGGGCTTGGGTTTTGGCTGTTCTGAAAACAGGTCTCCCAGAGCAGAGCCCAAGGGGGCGCGTGGCCTCTTTTGTTACCCTCACTGCTTCTTATACTCGGTATCCCTTCCCCCAGCTCTTGTACAGACATGCAGTAGCGGGCTGGAGAGATGGCTTAGCGGTCTAAGGCACTTGCCTGCAAAGCTTGAGGGCCCATGTTCGACTCCTCAGGTCTCACGTAAGCCACATGCACAAGGTGACACAAGCGCGTAAAGTCGCACATGTGCACAAGGTGGCACACATGTCTACACTTCAGCTGTAGCGGCTGGAGGCCCTGGTGCGCCAATTCTCTCTCTCTCTCGTAAAAAAGGAAAAGGCCAGTCTGTTGGGCCTGTCTCAGAAAAATTGGGGCTGGAGAGATGGCTTAGAGATTAAGACATTTGCCTGCAAAGCCAAAGGACTCCGGTTCAATTCCCCAGGACCCACATAAGCCAGATGCACAAAGGGGGGCAAATGTGTCTGGAGTTTGTTTGCAGTGGCTGGAGGCCCTAGCATGCCCATTCTCTCTCACACTCTCTTTGTCTGTCTGTCTGTCTCTCTCTCAAATAAAAATAAAGTTTAAAAATGGGCTAGAGAAATGGTTTAGTGGTTAAGCACTTGCCTGTGAAGTCTAAGGACCCCAGTTCGAGGCTCGATTCCCCAGGACCCACATTAGCCAGATGCAGGGCTTGCACGCATCTGGCGTTCGTTTGCAGTTGCTGGAGGCCCTGGAGCACCCATTCTCTCCCTCTTTCTCTGTCGCTCTCAAATAAATAAATAAAAGTAAAAATTTTTAAGTTTAATAAAAGACTTGTAGAAGAAAGAACAAAAAATCTCAGTTGGAATCTAGACTCTGTTCTATTTTTCACATGTGGAAATTGAGACTCAGAGAAACCTCAGAGAGCCCCAGAGGGGTGTACAGGAGAGATGGTACAGTGGCTAAAGGCACTTGCTTACAAAGCCTGATGGCTCAGGGTTCAACTCCCCAGGACTCATGTAAAACCAGATGCACAAAGTGGTACATGCGCCTGGCGTTCATTTGCAGTGGCAAGAGGCTCTGGTGTGTCCATACTTTCTCTGTCTCGTTCTCTTTCTCTCTCAAGTAAATAAATAAATAAATTTGAGTCCAGCGTGGTGGTGCACGCCTTTAATTCCAGCACTTGGAAGGCAGAGGTAGGAGGATCACCATGAACTCAGGGCCACCCTGAGACTATATAATGAAGTCCACATCAGCCTGGGCTAGAGTCAAACCCTACCTCAAAAAACCAAAAAAATTGAAAAAGGGAGAGGCCCAGAGACACATAGCCAATAAAATGGTCACCAGGATTTGAACCCACAGCGGCCCCAGGGCTCTCTGCCATCCAAGTCACCACTAGGCTCTCCTTGGGCCTGGCTGGAGGCATGGGCAGCCTTACCTGGTCAGAGCTGGAGCACTGCGTGCGTGGGAGGCTCCCCGGGCTGGCAAGGGGCCGAAGAGAAGCAGATTGACTTCTCAGATGGGATCCGCAAAAAAAAAAAAAAAAAGCTGTGAACTTGGGATCTTTGGTTACAGAAGTTAGTTTTAGCCAAGAAGTGGGGAATGCTATCTTTAATCATGTCCAAAACAACGTTTTGTTCAACCCCAGCTAAACCGAACCTGTGACTTTAGCATGTTACCACCAGGTGGCGGTATAGCGTGGCTATTGTTATCCGAGATTAAACTACTAAAATAAAATTTCCTTTTTTCAAGAAGATAGAAGTCTTTAAAAAATTACATTTAAGTGCTGAGGAGGTGGCTCAGTTGGTAAACACCATAAAAGCATTAGAACCTAAGTTTAGAGTCCCAGTGCCCACACACACAAGGCTGGCACGATGATATATGTTTGTAATCCATGTGTTGGGGAGGACCAACAGTATATCCCTGGGGACTTGTGAAAATGGATGGGAAGGACACCAGAAGGTTCTCTTTCTGCTTGACAGACATTGACTGCTGTGTGCCAGGCACAATTCTCAGGGCCAGGGATACAGCAGACCACATGGACAGAAAGCTTTGTGGAGGGGCTGGCGAGCTGGCTCAGAGGGCAAAGTGTTTGGCACAACCTGGGTTCAGATCCCTAGAACTTATGCAAAACGTAAGGCATGCCTGTAACCCCAGCTTCGGGGGAGCAGGGAGCCCCTGGGGCTCGGGGGTTAGTGAAGTCAGACAGTGAGCTCTGGGTTCAGTGAGAGAGCCTGTCGCGAACAGCAGGTGCAGAGCAACTGCAGAAGACACCGTGTTGAGCCCTGGCCTCTAATGCAGTCACACACATATACACGAGCCTGCCCCATGAATATCCACACAATTATGTGCATGTATACACAGCATACACATGGACACATGCCACCCTCCCCCTGTCAAAGCCTTGTGTGGAGCAGGGGAGACAGACAAGCCGTGAGACAAGGAGAAATGAAAACGCACGACACGTGGTGGTCACAGGTAATATAAGTCAGAGCAGGTTAGGAGAGCTGCTGCTGAGAAGAAGACGGAGAAAGGGAAGAGGCCTTTGCCTCACGGCTGGGCAGCCTCCCCGAGGAGCAGGAGAGGAGCGGGCGGCCAGGGGTTCTGAAAAGGGGCGATGCTCGCAGCTGCCAGCCTGGGGAGACACGACCACCAGCTGTAATGCATTGTCCTGGATGGGATCCTGGGCAAGGGCGTAGGAATCGAAAACTAAGAAAATCTCAGGTAGAGGGCTGGAGGGGTAGCTTAGTGCTTAAGGCACTTGTTGGCAAAGCCAAAGGATCCAGGTTCAACTCCCCAGCACCCACGTAAGCCAGATGCACAAGGTGGCACATGCATCTGGCGTTCATTTGCAGTGGCTGGAGGCCCTGACATGCCCATTCTCTCTCTCTCTTTTTCCCTCTTTCTCTCTTTATTTTTTTTTCCTTTTTTTTTTTTTTTTTTTGGTTTTTCAAGGTAGGGTCTCGCTCTAGCCCAGGCTGACCTGGAATTCACTATGTAGTCTCAGGGTGGCCTCAAACTCATGGTGATCCTCCTACCTCTGCCTCTCAAGTGCTGGGATTAAAGGAGTGTGCCACCACGCCCAGCTGTCTGTCTTTCTTAAATAAATAAATAAATAAATAAGAAAATCTTAGGTTGAGACTAGCCCATAATCATATTCACACTGGCTCATTTGTTATAAGGAAGGTATGTACCATCCTAATGTAAGATAAGACGTTAGTGATGGGGCTGGGAATGTCTCTCCATTGATACAGTGCCTGCCTAGTATGTGTGACGCCCCGAGTTCCGCCCCCAGCACTGCAGGCGTGACGATGGATGCCTGTAATTCCAGCACTTGAGAGGTGAAGGCATGTGGCTCGGGAGGCCAAGGTTATCCACAGTGAGTTTGAGGACTGTGTGGGCCACATAAGAGTCTAGCTCAAGAGAGAGGGTGAGAGTGCGGAAGGATGTTAGAGACAGAGAAACTGAGCATTAAATGTGGAGTTTGTAAGTTTCTGTGATTTTTATCTACATATATGTGTGTATATATTTGAGACAGGGTCTTGCTATGTAGTCTTTGCAAACCTTAAACTTGTAGCCATCCTTCTGCCTCTGCCTCCCAAGCGCTGGGATGATAAGGTGCCATGATTTGTGTTATCTGTGACTTTCTAAATCTATTTATTTATTTGAGAGAGAAAGAGAGAGAGGGAATGAGCATGCAGGGCCTCATGCCACTGAAGACAAACTCCAGACCCATGCACCACCTTGCACATCTGGCTTATGTGGGTACTGAGGAATTGAGCCTCGAACTAGGGTCCTTAGGTTTCACAGGCAAGCGCTTAACTGCTAAGCCATCTCTCCACCCATGTTTTTCTTTAAATACACACACACACACACACACACACACACACACACACACACACACATATTTTCGTGGTAAGGTCTCACCTGGAATTCACTATATAATCTCAGGGTGGCCTCGAACTCATAGCAATCCTCCCACCTCTGCCTCCCGAGTTCTGGGATTAAAGGTGTGCTCCACCATTCCCAGCATAAAAATACTTTTAAAGGTCGGGCGTGGTGGTGCACGCCTTTAATCCCAGAACTCGGGAGGCAGAGGTGGGAGGATTGCTATGAGTTCGAGGCCACCCTGAGATTATATAGTGAATTCCAGGTCAGCCTGGGCTACAGAAAGACCTTACCTTGGAAAACAAAACAAACAAACAAACAATATATATAATTATTTGAGAGAGAGAGAGAGAATGGGCATGCCAGGGCCTTCAGCTACTAAAAAGGAACTCCAGAAGCATGCACCCCCTTGTGCATCTGGCTTACATGAGTCCTGGGGAATCAAACCTGGATGCTTGGGCTCACAGTCAAGTGCCTTAACCGCGCAGCCGTCTCTCCAGCCCGTGTGAAATGCTTTTCTAAAGGAGGATGGCAATGCAAAAGCTCTGAGGCCAGCAGCACATGGCGTACTTTCCCCCAGAGCTCCTGGCTTCTGTGTATGGTTTGGAGGGGCCTTGCGTTCTGTCCTCAAGGGAGAGCTGAGGTGTCTTGGTCCACTCAGGCTACTATAGCAAATGCCATGGGTTGGGTGGCTTTGGAACAGCAGAAGCACATTTTCTCACAGGTTTGCGGGCTGAGATGACTAGATTTGGTGTCTGTTGAGGGTGACTTCTCCCTGTGTGAGCATGGTGGAAGGGCCAACGCCACTTTCTGGGGGCTTCTTTATAAGACCGTGGATCCCGCTCATAAGGATAAGCTTTGTGACCCGGTCACCTTCCCAGGGCCACCTTCCAGTGCCATTGCCTTGGGGGTCGGGATTTCCACCTAGGAACTGGGATGGGGGAGATGTACCTATTCAGATCCTGGCAGGGCCCCTGAGTCTCCCTCCATTCTGGGCTCCTGATCTCCAGGGTTCACTCACCCAGGGAGCAGGTGACCTCAACTTGCCAATCTCGCCTGTATTAGTTGGCTTAGCCGTGGTCACCAACAGCCCTCAGACCTCAATGGCGGGCCGTCTGAGGGTTGGCTTTGACTCAGCCCACTTCACCCAGCTGAGGCCTCTAACAAGGAGCCACTGTTCATTCTCCTGACAGACGGAGGCAAGGGGCCAACCTGAGCCCTCTGTGCACAGGACACTTTTGCTCTGAGCTGGCACGCATGACGTGTCATGCTCCACTGACCAGAGCAAGTCACAGGATCACTGACAACAGCCACACCCATCAGGGCAGCCTCACTGGAGCACTCTGATGCCCGAGAGCTGGGGACCTGGACTTGCTCATCTTAGGGACAGCCCTGAGCCCACTGCGCAGCCCACACCCAGGAGACCTCCCCACTGGCTTCCACAGCCCCCCCCCCCCCCAGGTATCCCTGAGCAGACTTGCTTTGCTCCTGTGCACTCAGGCTGCTCTGGACCTACCTCGACTGCAGCCTCTGCCTGCGGCTTCCATGGAAAACCTTCCCACAAAGCCGTGCATGGGCCTGTGTGCTTCTCATTTTAGGTACGTGGAGGATGGGGCAGAAGGTTGGTTTGAGGACATCAGGAGCTGGAGCTGGAGGCCAGCCTGGGGAACATAGCGAGACCCTGTCTTGAAAACAAAACAAAACAAACCCCTCACGTAAGAGAACGCATACTGGCCATAAATGGAGCTGATGTACTGGTTTTGCGTGTGTGTGTGGAAATCGGAAGGTTAACTGACTTTGGTAAACATAAGTGGGACACACGGGGCTGGCCAAGAGAAACCGGGAAAAGGGCCAGGAGGGAAGCCCGGTGGCCTGAGGGAGGAAGAGTGGACAAATGCTTCTGCAGGAGCACAGGAGGACAGCAGACCCAGCTCTGTTCACTTCTCCAGCTATGTTGCAGTCCTGGCCCCAGCCCTGGCCCTAGGCTCACATCACCCACATGTATCCTCTCCAGTGCCCACCCAGGACAAGGCTTCCCATGAAGACCCTCTACCTCCAGGATCTCAATCCTTCTGATGAACCAAAGAAAACACGGTTGTCGGGGGCCCTGGACATGGAATCTGGCCCTTGCCTGGTGACTGTGATGTGGAGGCAGGGCAGAGGCCCACAGCTCCACAGCTCCCAGGCTGTTCAGTGCTGGAAAAGGATGAGGTAGGAAGCCCCCAAGCCCCTGGGCCAGGGACGGCAACACACTCCTGCAATCCTAGCTCTCAGGAGGCAGAGGCAGGAGGAAGGGGAATTTGAGGACACCCTGGCCCATACTGGGATCCTGTCTCAAAAAGAGAACAAGGGCTGGAGAGATGGCTCACGGGGTAAGAGCACTTACTGTGCGAGCTGGAGGCGCAAGAGGTCACTAAAGGCCTGAGAGTTTAGTCCCCAGCACCCACATAAACAGCTGGGCATGGCCACCTAAGGTTAGAGCCCCAGTCCTGTGGGAAACAGACACTGGGAGGCTCACCGGGGCTCATGACACAAAGACATGCTCTGGGATCAGAGAGAGTCCTGCTCAAGTAACCATGGGGAAAGATGACAAGGGAGACCAGACACCAGCCCCTCCAGCCACCGCAGCCAGGGCACAGGGAGCCACGGGCACGTGAGCACATATGTGTGCACAGGCCCAAACATCACACATATACATCATACCACACTACACATACATGCATACAGGACAAAAATAATCAAAACAGGGCTGGAGAGATGGCTTAGTGGTTAAGTGCTTGCCTGTGAAGCCTAAGGACCCCGGTTCAAGGCTCGATTTTCCACGACCCACGAGAGCCAGATGCACAAGGGGGGGGCAAGCGTCTGGAGTTCGTTAGCAATGGCTGGGGGCCCTGGCGTGCCCATTCTCTCTCGCTCTATCTGCCTTTCTCACTCTGTCTGTCGCTCTCAAATAAATAACTAAAAAATGAACAAGAAAATTTTAAAAAATAATAATCAAAACATAACAAAACAGAAAAGTAAACAAGACCTGGGTTTTGTGGTGTATGGCGTCACCCCAACTCTTGGGAAGCTGAGGCAAGAGGATTACAGTTTGAAGCCAACTTGGACTACATAGCAAGCTCTTGTCTCTAAATAGATGACAAATAGAAAGATGATAGATATAGGTAGGTAGGCTGATAGATAGACAGATACATACATACATACATAAAAGAAATCCCCACAGTCTAGGTGTAATGAAACCTCCTAATTTTTTTTTTCTGATTTATTTATTTATTAGAGACAGAGAAAAGGACAGAGAGAGAGAGTGAGAATGGGCACACCAGGGCCTCCAGCCACTGCAAATGAACTCCAGATGCATGCATCACCATGTGCATCTGGCTTACATGGAATTTGGAGAATCAAACCTGGGTCCTTAGGCTTCATAGGCTAGTGCCTTAACCACTAAGCCATCTCTCCAACCCTCAATTTTTTTTTTCAAGGTAAGTTCTCCCTCTAGGTCAGGCTGGCCTAGAATTCACTATGTAGTCTCAGGGAGCCTTGAACTCATAAAGATCCTCCTACCTCTGCCTCCCAAGTGCTGGGATTAAAGGCATGTGCCACCACACCTGGCCATGCACCATTTTTTCAGGAGGATTATCTTTTTCTCCCAATTTTTATTAACATTTTCCATGATTATAAAAAATATCCCATGGTAATGTCCTCCCTCCCCCCACTTTCCCCTTTGAAACTCCACTCTCCATCATATCCCCTCCCCATCTCAATCAGTCTCTCTTTTATTTTGATGTCATGATCTTTTCCTCGTTTTATGATGGTCTTGTGTAGGTAGTGTCAAGCACTGTGAGGTCATGGATAGCCAGGCCCATTTTTAAATGTATGGTATTCTATGCAGATCAGACAAGGCACTAAGCAGTAGCCTAAGCCAGGAGGCCTTTAAGTTGAATGCTCTGGGCTGCTCCCAGCACCTGGCCCAGTGGAAGTCTCCAGGCATGAGAGAACAGCCGTGTCTGACTTCAGGGCTATGTTGGGACTGGGCAGTCTGAACCCAAACACACTAGAGACAGTGCACTGCAGAGGTGAGAGGTTGAGTCCTAGGTGCCAGTCTTGCTTCTTGAGAACTAAGCCGTGACCCCATTAGACTGCCACCCCCAGACTGATACCCCAGTAAAACCAACAGCTAGGGAGCAAATTTCTCTAAACTGCTCACCCTAAGTTCCCCCTGAGGTCTTCTTTTTTCTTCCCTTCAACTTTTCTCAAGGAAAAAAAAAAAAGAAAGAAAGAAAGGCTGGGCAGGGCGTGGTAGCAACTTTAATCCCAGCACTCCAGAGGCAGAGGTGACTCCAGCCTGAGACTACATAGTGAATTCCAGGTGTGATAGAAATGTTTCTGTGCAGAACACTTCTCAACATCGTAGTGACTTTTGAATCACCACAGTGGTCACTGCCATCTGAAGAGAAGTTTTTCTAACCAAAAATATATGGGTATAAACATTAAGAAAAGTGCTTACAGGGCAGTTTGGTGAGCATAATATATGCATTTAGCCAGACAACAGCAGGCGTTACTGCCCTAGAGCTCATGACCTCCCAAGTCAAAGGCTTTTGGCTAGGTTTTCAGTATCAGGCATGTATTCCCTCCTGTGGAGCCAGCCTTCGGTCCAGTTAGAGAGTGGTTGGTTTCCCCATAAGAGACATGCCATTATTATTATTATTTTATTTTTGTTTTTTCGAGGTAGGATCTTGCTCTACCCCAGGCTGACCTGGAATTCACTATGTAGTCTCAGGCTAGTCTCAGACTCACAGTGATCTTCCTACCTCTGCCTCCTGAGTGCTAGGATTAAAGGTGTGTACTACCCTGCCTGGCTAAAATCAAATTTTTTTGAGGCAAGCTCAAACAGACTGCCTTTTTTATGTGAGAGTGAGAAGGGAAAGAGAGAATGAGAGGGCGAGTTGGCGCACTAGGGCCGCCAGCCACTGCAGCCAAACTCCAGGCATGTGCACGCCCTTGTGCACATGCGCCACCTTGCACACTTGCGTCACTTTGTACATCTGTCTTACATGGGACCCGGAGAGTTGAACATAAGTCCTTAGGCTTCACAGGCGAACACCTTAGCTACTAAGCCATCTCTCCAGCCTTAAAATCAATTTTCAATTTCAGTTTTTATTTGAGAGAGGGAGAATGGTGCACCAGGGCCGCTAAACCACTGCAAATGAACTCCAGAATGCATGCACCAACATGTGCATCTGGCTTACATGGGTACTGGGAAGTTGAACCTTGGTCCTTAGGCTTCACAGCCAAGTGCCTTAACCACTAAGCCATCTCTCCAGCCCTAAAATCATTTATTTTTATTTTTTAATTTTTAAAAATTATTTATTTGAGAGAGAGAGGCAGATAGAGAGAATGAGCACATCAGACCCTCTAGCCACTGCAAACAAACTCCAGATGCATGTGCCACCTTGTGCATCTGGCTTTATGTGGGTACAGGGGAATCAAAATTAGTTCCTTTGCAGGCAAGCATCTTAACCTCTAAGCTATCTCTCCAGCCCTTTATTTTTTTATTTTAGAGAGAGAGAGACAGAGACAGAATTGACGCTCCAAGGCCTCATCCACTGCAATTGAACTCCAGACACTTGTGCCATCTAGTGGGCATGTGCAATCTTGTGCTTGCCTCACCTTTCTGTGTCTGGCTTACATGGGATCTGTAGAGTCAAATATAGGTCGTCAGGCTTTGCAGGCAAGTGCCTTAACTGCTAAGCCATCTCTCTGGCCCCAAAATAATTTTTATGAAAATAAGATTATTGTAGAAAATTTGGGTATATAGTAAGACCAAAGAAGAAAATAAAAACCACCCCCATTTTTAAATTTATTTGCGAGGAGGGAGAAAGAAAGGGGGGTCAAAATATGGGAATATGTGGTCACTAGCACCTCTATCACTGCACACAAACTCCAGATGCATGAGCCACTTTGTGCATCTGGCCCTATGTGGGCACTGAGGACTAGAACCCAAGCTGGCAGGCTTTGCAAGTAAACACTTTTAATCATTGAGCCATGTCCCCAACCCTCATCTGCTCTTTTTTTCCTTTCTTTCCTTTTCTTTCTTTTTTAAAAAAAAATTTTTTATTTATCTATTTGAGAGAGACAAACACAGAGAGAAAGGCAGAGAGAGAGAGAATGGGCGCGCCGGGGCCTCTAGCCACCGTGAACGAACTCCAGACGTGTGCGCCCTCTTGTGCATCTGGCTAACGTGGGTCCTAGGGAACCAAGCCTCGAACTGGGGTCCTTAGGCTTCACAGGCAAGGGCTTATCCACTAAGCCATCTCTCCAGCCCTCTTTTTTTTTTTTTTTTTTTTGAGGTAGGGTTTCACTCTGGCCCAGGCTGACCTAGAATTAACTATGTAGTCTCAGGATGGCCTCGAGCTCATGGCGATCCTCCTACCTCTGCCTCCCGAGTGCTGGGATTAAAGGCGTGCGCCACCACTCCTGGCCTTGCTTTGGTTTCTTTGGTTTTTGTTTTTTGAGGTAGGGTCTCACTCTATCCCAGGATGACCTGGAGTTCACTGTGTAGTCTCAGGATGGCCTTGAACTCACGGTGACCTACCTCTGTCTCCTAAGTGCTGGGATTAAAGATGCACACCACCATGCCTGGCACCTGCTATTTTTAAATTTGAGGGCTGGAGAGATGGCTTGGCAGCTAAACACTCTTGCTTGCAAAGCCTGGTGGCCCAGACTTGATTCCCAATACCCAGGTAAAGCCAGAAGCACAAAATGGCACATGCATCTAGAGTTTGTTAGCAGTGGCAGGAGGCCCTAGTATGTCCATATTCTCTTTCTCAATTAACAAATGTACTTTAATAATTAATTTGCATGTGTATGTGTGTACATGCACACACACACACACACACACACACACACCAGGACCTCTTGCCACTGTAAACAAATATCAAACACTCACATCACTGTTTGTATGAAGCTCATGTGAGTGCCTTGGGAATTGAACCCTGGGTGGAAGACTTTGCAAGCAAATGCCTTTAACTGCTGAGTCATCTTCTAAGCCCTACCACCTAGTCCCAGGAAACCTTCACCCAGACTGCTGGTTGTATTTCTCCAGAGCTAGGGTGTTCTACACTTCCAGGAGTGGACCCACTTGACCTTTGGTACTGGTCTGAGACAGCATCTGGACAGCCCACTTCATGTGTGAGGGCTGCCCTTTTTTATTCCTTATACCAACAATCAATGGTGTGATTAGAAAGATGTCTCAGAAGAGTCTCTGCTGCCCAGTGGCGATGGCTAGAGGTGAACCCAGACCTCTGGCTGAAGTGGTCTGTGCCCTCTGGTGGCAGCTGGTGGGGATGGTTTCGGGTTGTGCTGGGCCTGTCTGTGGTTCAGGCCGGCTATTCTCAAGAGTGAGGCTGAGGACACAGGACCAATCCTCCCTGGGAACTGGTTAGAGGTGCATTTGGGAGCCCCCCCCCCCGAATCTTATACATGTGGTCATTTGTATTTTAGCAGGCTGTTTTGGGGTGTTCTCATGAGAACCATTGAGAACCATTATTCAAAGTCAGCAGTGGGCTTGGTTCATGCTGAGAGCAAGACACTGTCCTTGACCAAGACCACGGCTGAGCAGTCAGGGGAGAAAATGAACAAAGATGCAGAAAGTGGAAGTGCCAGGCCAGAGTCACCTCAAAAGGGCCCCTGTTGTTCGCAACTCTTCCCTGTCAGCCCTGAGATGTCTACAGGCTGCAGCACTAGAAAACAGTGCAAGGACAGACCAGCTCCGGAGTAAACCAGTCGAAGCTTCGTGGGCAGGGTTCAAAAGGTACCAGCAGGCCGTGCAGGCACCACCACAGTTCCTAGGAGAGAAATCATGGCTGCCAAAGAGTGGATGACTCCAAGGCCTAGAGGTGAGCTGAGCTTGAACCTCAAGCAGGGCAGACAAACTGAAGGTCAATGTTGAGATTAGAAGAAAGCAGAACCTTTCAAAGTCAGGCTTGGCAGGAGAGGGGGACAAAAAGCAGCAGCAGGTGCCCTGGGTTCCATAGCAGGAAATGGCGGGCACATTCATTCAGCCAGGTACCTTCCTGGGGAAGGTGACATGAAAAATATCCACTCCAGCTCTCAGGCAGTGGGGTTGCTCTGAGGAAGTCGGGTGAAGGGCCCAGAGTGAGGAAGAATGGGTGAGGGGCTCTGTGGCCAGAGTTCCTCAGCAGAGGTGGCTGATCACAGAGCTCTCCTTGCACTCGAGTGGCTAAGTCACCCAGGAGTTTGTAGAGCACAGCTAAAAAGAGCAGCCAAGGGTTCCGCAGAACCAGATAGGCAGATGGGAGTAGTCGCAGTAAACGCACTCCTTCCAGAAACAGTTCTGCTGAGACTTGCCACGTGGAGCTGCTCTAGTGGATTGAGGACACATTCCAGATTCCATGCCACTCTAGTAACTGACCTTGGTCTATCAATCGATCGTTGCTGAGCACCTTTTATGTAGCGGTTACAGTTCTAGGACCTGGGGCTATAGCAGTAAATAGACAAAAATGAGACCCTCATAAAGTTTAGGCTTGGGAGATCTTGGGAGATGCCTCTGGCCTCACAAGCATGAGGACCTGAGTTCGATCCCCAGGACCTAGAAATGCCTGGTGTGGTGACACATACCTATAATTGGGGACACAGACAGGAGGATCCCAGCTCAGTGGCCAGCCAGGCTAGCCTGGTCAGTGGACTCCAGGCAAGTGAGAGACCCTGTCTCCCAGGAGGGGGGTGGTTTTCTGAGGGTGACACCTGAGGTTGTACACACGTGTATAACTGCAAACACACATGCAAACAGCGTGGGAAACACAGCTAAGTGGAAAGCTTAGAGGTCTTTGCCTCTGGCATGCTTTCCTCATCAATTAAGCTCTTAATTTTAAATTTCAAAGGATAGGCTTTTTTCCACTTGAAGATGGTAATGTTTAGGAAATCCACTCTCAGGATGGATTTCTAAATATGCAAAGGAATCACTGGAGACTTTATTAAAATACGGGTCAAATACAGGGAGGGGTCTGGGAGAGTCCGAATGTCTGTTTTAACCGGAATGCCGGTGCTATGGGCCGCGGTTGCTGGCCGTGTTTGCATAACAATTGTAGGAATGAGGCTTTGGGGACAGGGCTAGCCTCAGGAGCAGGGACCCTCTAGCCAGGTTCCTATCTTACTGAAACTCCATCTGGAAGGCCCTGGGATTCTGAGGACGCGGCATGCTGTCAGTCCCACAGCATCTCCTCTAAGCAGGCAGGGAAGCAAGAAACAGGGCTCCAAGGTGAGGAAGCAGTCCAGCGAGGCTCAAGGTGCAGAGCTCCAGAGTGGGGCTGACTCCCTCCGCCTGGAGGGCGCGGCTACTCCGCAGGCCCCTGCAGGAGCCGGGGCAGACAAGGGCTGCACACTCCTGGGTCAGGAGATGGGTCCTGAACCGCTGGGCATTTACAGGTCTCTGACACCCTGTAGCGCAGTTGGGCCAGGCTACCATGCCTCTCCAATCACCTCAAAACCAGCTGATTCGTTTGGCTTCACAGACTTGGTCCTGGGGTGGTTTCCAGGTTACTCTCACCTGAAGATGGACGGGGGTCTGAATTGTTTGTTTTTGTTTTGAGACTTCAAAATGCAGCCCAGGTTGGCCTCAAATTCATTGTCGCTCCAGGGGGCACTGGAGCTCGCAGTCCTCCTCCCTAGCACCGCGACTGTAGGCGTGCACCACAACCATGCCCAGATGGCAGCTGTTGGAAGACAGAGGAAAGAAAAAGGACCGTCCCCCTTGGGGGATGGGGAGGATGAACAGATGACATGATTTCCTTATGTTCAGTTGGATGTCAATAGAGAGGTTATTTTGGCCAGTCAAAACATACTCAGCCCATTCTTCTTATAAATATTTAACTATCTAAAATGGCAAACACTGCTTTATGGTGTGTAATAAATTACAATGTACTAAGACGTGGACATACTTTACGGTGGGCCTAAAATAACAAAGACAACTGGAGATCTTTTGGTAGAAAAGAACGTGCCAATGAGAACACTGTAGGCACTCATTTCTGCAGGGGAAGCCAAGGCGAAAGCCAGGTCCAACAAGCCCAGATTTCCTGGGGGCCTCTGTTCATGGTGGTAAGTGTGGTGTGTCTGTAAAACTTAATGGCAGAGATTCAGGAAGGCTATCCGGCAACAAGGATGGAGGGTGAGATGCCAAGAACAGAATTTTCCAAAACTTGAGCCAAGATCAATTGCAATAATGGCCAAAATAGGAAAACATAGGCCAAGACAGGCAGCTGGCTTCTCAGAGGATGAAAACAGTCAAACCTCTAAAATTTAAGGCGGCGGCGGTGGGGCGGGGTGGGGTGATGGAAGTGGTTAGCAGATAGGAAACCCAAGAGGTTACTGGTCACTAAGTAGCCAAAGGTGATTCTGGGGAGAGGGGACAGGCATTGTGAGGAAAATTTACTCTCCAAATTTGCTTCCAAGTCATTCTCTTAGGAAAGGAGGAGGGTACCATAAAACAGTTCAGCTCTAAGGGGAGGAGGCCAGAGGAGATTCAAGAAAGTGAGATGAGTGTGTCTCAAATGAGGTTAGAAATTGAAGCAACTGGGGAGGGGGATGTGCTCCTCCTGGACATGTGGCTGCTCTCTGCCCGGTGACCTGCCATGTGGGACACTGCCACCTCACATGGGGCTGAGAACAAAGTGGGAGCCACGTCAGCCCCACCCAGAACACATACCTTGCCGTGCCCTCCTGAGAAGTTAAAAAGTCAGAAAACTAGTTTTATCGTAAGAAAACGTTTATTCTTTTGAACCCCACGGGGGGAAACAAAAAAGAATGCAGCCAAGACCAAGTATTTAACGAAAATAGTGTCCCAAAGGCAGCAAAATGGGGAAAACCTCAACACAAAGTCAGTGACAATTTTCCATGGTTTTTGCACAAAGATGAAAAAAATCTATGACAATTCTGAGTAACACTTTTATGGTGACAGTTACACGAGATGGTTCAAAAATGCAAATGGCAGCAACATGCACGCCTGGCTGAAGCTAGAAGTTCGCTTTTAAGTCCCAACGTAAGACCTGTGACTAAAAGGATGATTCTCTTTAATACTTCTATTTTACTGACTCGTTTGTCCTACTTAATTTGCTTTAAATGAGATATACATGCCAATTAACAGGAAATTTTATAACTATGTCCTTCCAGAACCCATGGCAAGGAAGCAAAGCCCATCTACTTGGTTTCTCCATTTTTCCAAGTTTTCAAAATACAACTTTGCTTTGCCCCTCTCCCCCCTCCCCTCCCTGATTCTTAAACACTTCCAAAAGTTGCCTGCGCAAACACTTTTCTACCAATGTATAATACACGGTTGAAACCATTACCTTTGTGCAGTTTTTGAGTTTAAGTCTTAAAAAAAAAATCAACTCAACTTGGCACAAGAGTGGAGGAATAGTCAAGCTTCTTGAAATTATCAAACACAAGGTGATGAGAAGTAAAGGACAGCAGTTAACTGCAATGCTGGGGGAAACCCCTACCCAGACCACAGGCTTTTATTAGCCATCATTACAGCCACACAGAGACATGCCCGGCCGCTCCCCAAGGTGCTCAATTGGTGGCAAGCACTGAACACTGTGGCGCTTTCTATGAAAAGGAACGGAAGAGGTGGTGGTGGCCACGGCCACCAGCCCAGCTACCCACCAGTGGTACAACAGGATCCACAGCGAGCTTGAGACAAACAGAAGACAGATGACAGAACAGGGGGAAAACAGTTTAAATCCATCAAGTTTCCTCTTGAAGTTTCTTTGCCCAAGGCACTACAAAGAAGACTGCTGCTAGCCACATTCTAAGACTGAACTCCCGGATGGGGACGTAAATATTTTAAACGCACCTGTTTTATATATATATATTTTTTTTTCCCAAGGTAGGGTCTCCCACTAGCTCAGGCTGACCTGGAGCTCACTATGTAGTATCAGGGTGGCCTTAAGCTCTTGGAGACCTCCTTCCTCTGCCTCCCGAGTGCTGGGATTAAAGGCAGGCGCCACCATGCCCAGTGCACCCGTTATATTCTTACAGCTAGTCATCTTTCTCCTTGGCTTAAATGATGCTCCTGAATTTGTCTAGACCTTGGAGGGTCGATCAAACTTTATTTTCTGTAATATTGATAGTCATCTTAAATGCAGCTATGAAAGCAAAGCTGTGATAGGCTATTTAACCCTTTCATTTTAGAAACTGAGTTTTCAACTGTTGTCTCATGTGAATACAATGTGCATTTTTTTTGCTTGCTTATTAAGATCAAAACAGAGTTGAAAAGAAGAAAATTGCTGTTTTTCTTCAAGAGGAAACTATGTATGAATACATAAAAAGGCAAAATTGGCTACTTGAAATCCAAGAATGGTTTTAATGTGTTGGCCAAGAAAAGTAAACTGCGAAGTTCTGTGAGGTCCTCTAAAAACTTACAAGAACAACTGATGGGAAGTTCTAATCAGACTTGGATGTTATTTTCCCCCCTTTAAAAAAAATGACAACATATACAGTCCACAAAATACAATATAAAAATTTTTTTTTTTTTTTTATCTTGACTGCCAGAGACGCTGTTTTTCGAAGCCTTCTGGTGACCAATTGTTTGGGCAAACACACAGCTGGCCTTCATTTCTTCAGGGGCTGGTAGACAGAGGCATTGGGATCGAGTCCAGAGGGGCTGGTCTCCACAAATTTGGAAGAGTAGTGGGGAGACACGGGGCTCAGGGAGCTGGTGGCGGCGCTGTACGTTATGCTGGGCATGACGGCCATGACTTCTGCGATCTTCTGTTTTAGGTCCTTGATCTCCTGGTCTTTCTGAAGGATTTGTCCTGCAAGAGCAAGACCCACCATTAGTGGGAGGAAGAAGGACTCAATTCACCCGCCTTGGCCCCCAAAGACTCAACTCAGAGGGAACAACTCCATATTCACCAGTTGGTAAGGGCTGGCAAACAGCCTGTAAAGGGTCAACAATAAATATGTTAGGTACCATAGGGCATGTAATAGCTTTGTCATTTTTCTTTCCCAATAATGGAAAAATGTTGAACCATTCTTTGTTCATAGCAGTATAACAGCAGAATCAGGACAGACCTGGTCTGTGAGCCAGTTTACTGCTTTTCTGGCTTAGGGTGAAAAACAATTTGGTTCATGTCAGTGTGACTAAAGCAGTCAGTTCCCAGGGGCCCTGGGTTTGAATAGATAAGTCTCTGAGCAGCCTAAAAGGAATGCTGGTCCTGAGTAAGTCATATCAGATTCTCTGACAGACAACAAACCAAGTTCTGGGACTGCTGCCCAGTGTGCAGGTGTCTACTTCAGCAATATTGGCCCATTCGGCCTTCTGCTTCCTGCCAGCTAGCACTACTTCTGTTCCAGAGCTTTCTCCATTCCTCCTACATCAGCACCCTGACCCCTAGATGATCAACCCACCCTAAGCTTTCCCCTTTGTGTCTAACACACAGGGCTCCACAGGAGCCAGGCATATTATAAGTGATCAAATATATTCACTCATTTCTTTCTTAGGACAACCCAAAGAGGTGGGAATTATCACCACCATCCACTTTACAGATGAAGAGCGCAAGGCACCAAGAAGCTAACAGCTTGTTTGAGGTGTACAGCTGCTGACAGCTGGGTCTGACTCCATGCAGTCAGCTCAGTCTACACTCTCCCTCGGCACTCCTCTTCTTGCCACTGTCTATGGGAAGTGACAGTGTCTGTCATCTCTGCGTGGCCCAGGAGCTCTGTGAGGGCTGAGAGTGAGGCTATGTCTCCTTCCCCCATGACTCAACTCCTGCGCGCAGTCCGGTAGAGGGCCGAGGCTCCACAGGCTATGCATCACGCTCATCTAGTTATTAAGATGCACAGCAGCACTTGGTCCCAAACCACACAATCCCCACTGCGCCATGTGGCTCCCTGGTCTCCCAAAAGAGAAGCTGCAGGTATGCTGCTTTTATTGTGACACTGCTCATGGGTCTGAGAGAAGACAGCAGTGTATCTGGAATGTAAGGTTCATGGTGGTGTCTGTCTCAAAAGGACACAGTAGAGATGCAAACTGTTCTGTGCTAGGACAATCAAATGCTGCAGAAGGAACAAGGGGTTGGTTTGAATCACAAAGTCAGGCAGGATCAGGAGGGAGGCAGCAAGGAAGCAGGAGCCCAGAGCAGTGGAAAGGAACTGCACCTGTGCTTCCTTTAGGGCCCTCAAGTTTCAAGAAAGCACCAAATACTTTCATTGTCTTTGAACAAAATAAGCTTCAGATGAGTAGAAGACCTAGCGGCACCTGATACCTGAGCCATTCTATCTTTTCCCAAGCAGACCTGTTTGATTTCTTTTATCAGTAACACCAAGACACCTCAAGGGCTCTGGCAAAGACCCTTCTCACTTTCCAAGGACTCGGGCTGGGCCAGGCCCAGCCATGCTGGGTAGCAAACTCCCTTGACTCCGGATGGCAGGTGCTACTTTATCCAAGAGATCTTGATCCCAGTGAACAGGGATGAAGCACAGGGGCTGGTTGCTGTGTGTGGAGTCAGGAGGGAAAAAGACCCAGTGGCAGGCAAGAAGCCCAGCTTCAAAGAAGGATTCCCAGGAACCTTCTTTTTCAAAAATTATTTTATTTATTTATTTATTTGAGAGAAAGAGGCAGAGACAGACAGACAGACAGAGAGTGTGTACATGCGCACCAGGGCCTCCAGCCACTGCAAACAAACTCCAGATACATGTGCCACCTTGTGCATCTGGGTAATGTGGGTCCTGGGGAATCGAACCTGGGTCCTTTGGCTTTGCAAGCAAATGCCTTAACCACTGAGCCATCTCTCCACCCCAGGAACCTTCTTCTTTTTTTTTTTTTTTGTTTTTGTTTTTGAATTAGGGTCTCACTCTAGCCAAGGCTGACCTGGAATTCACTATGGAGTCTCAGGGTGGCCTCGAACTCACGGCAATCCTCCTACCTCTGCTTCCCGAGTGCTGGGATTAAAGGCGTGCGCCACTGAGCCCGGCTTAGGAACCTTCTTTTTACATGTCTTTCTCAGGGTCACAGACTAATTAGCCTTATGTGGCACCGCCTTCCCTTGGTCAATACTCTGGGCCATCCTAAGCCACTCCTGTCGCTTCACTAACTTCTCACAACTTCTGAATTGTGTAAAGATCCTTGGGGTAAACCAAAAGTTCCAACTGACTGATGAATGCCTCTTACCTGGATATCTGGAGAGCACCAGCACACTGAAATGTCCCAAGCCAAACACCCTCCCCGTCTCAGTCCCTAGAGCTGTCCTGCTCTTCTGACTGCATTCCAGTACTTTCACTCATCTCTCAGACATCTCTCAGAAAGAAGACAGTCACAGTCGGTGACCTGGCCTCTCTGCCACCACACCATCCCATTCTAAACTCCATCATTCACACTGCTACTAGAAGATTTCCAAAGTATCGGCCTGAACATGTTGCCCCTTCCTCTGGAAAATATAGGGGCCATGTTCTCTGGTACACTTCATTTATGACCTTAAACTTCCTACTCTTTTCTCCCATGTCTTCCAGGTTTGAGGCCTCTAGATTGCTCAGCTGGACAGTCCTCAACAGGTCCTTTCCTCAGCTTGGCAGTGTCCTTCCCTGTCATTCTCTGCTCTCAGACAGAATTCATCCTGCAAGGCCTAGCCAATGCTCCCAGCTGTACAAAGCCCTCCTGACCTCTCCTCTGGCCTTCCAGAATGCAGCAGTTCTCCAAGTGTAGCCAAGATCCATGGGGTCAAAACCACCTTCATGAGGATACTTAAAAATCACCTGCCTTCCTCTCACTCATCCTGTAATGACAGGAAGTAGTGTCTTCTATAAACCATGCGGAATGTAAAATCTCAACAACATGAACAGCAAGCCAGAAGAGAATAATGTATCTTCATTAAGTCACATAGTCAAGATATGTGTTAATGTAAGACAATGACAATGTCTTAGATATTTTCATACAACGTTACTTATTCTAACATGTAATATGTTTATGTTATTTTGTGGATTAATAAATATCTATTGGAGTAAGTCTATCTTGGGTGTTCAGCAATTTTAAGAGTTTGGGCTCCCACTGCCCAACTAGATCCTGTTAGACTCTGGGCGCTTTAGAGTATGGCTGCTCTGGAAGTCCCTGTGGAGGTATCCTTCCCATCTACTGAAGCAACTTCTTGAAATCTTTTCTAGCATCCACTTAGTACTAATAAGTTTATGTATCAAATCCGTTCTGTGGGAAAGAACCCAAATTCATTTCATCAGGTCATGCCTCACCTCTGGTTCAGAGCCTTCCAAAATCCCTCACTTCACTCACTTCTTTGGGGGGTGAGCACTGTTTCTATACAATCCAGCAGCTGCACAATTCTCACCCACCTCAAGCCCCCTGTAAGGAGGCCTCTTGACTCTTAGCCCATCATGATCCAACTTTTACTCATCACTCACGCCCAGCTCAGACATCAGCTCCCCTGTGATGCAACCTTTCCAACTTCTCAGGCCCAGGCCCTGCCTCTCAAGTCCCACAGGATGTGTATGGTGTGACTTTGCACCTGTTTCTTCTCATGTGCCCTTAGAATACAGACACTCACTCTTCTCTCTACCCGCTCTTGACATGCTTTCTTTCATGCAGAGTACATCTCCAGCAGAATCAACGCGAGGACTCCACCATCCCGATGCTGGGCACTCACCAAACATCTTGAGGAGAACACCAAGCTGCTCTCTAGTTCAGAACTCTAAGAGAAGGGTTACCCTCTTTCATTCCATGCATTTCCAGTCCTGTCCCACCTCACCCGCTGCTCTCCTACCCTGGGCAATCTCGAGCTGCCGCTTTGCGTCACCCAGTGCCGAGAACAGGTCCAGCTTGATTCTCGTCTCTGCGCTGAGGCTGTTCTCCAGATGCTGAGTTTTGTCTTGCATGGCGGAGAGGGCTGACATTAACACCTCGGTGTCCTTCTCATTCTCCTTATACTTCCGAAGCTCCTATCAACAGCAGCAAAACAACAAGCTACAGGTAGTCTGGCATTGAGGTCTACACACAGCCTGAACTCACAAATGAAATTCTACTGCTCTTGACCTGGCCACTAGAAAAGAGAATCCTGGTGCTCAGCCACCAAACCAAGCACTTTCCTGAAAGCCTGATTTGGACTCACAAAACATTTCCATTAGCTGCTTGTAATGCTGTAATCAAATTTGCCAAAACTGTGTTCAAAACTATAGAAAAATCCCATTTAATACAGCTAGTAACATACTTAATAAGTACTGGATTTTATTTTTATTTATTTGTTTTGCGGCAGGGTCTCACTCCAGCACAGGCTAACCTAGAATTTGCTCTGCAGCTCTAGGCTGGCCTCAAACTCACAGAGATCTTCTACCTCCTGAGTGTTGAGATTAAAGGCATATGCCTCCATACCTGGTTTGAAATTTTTTATTTTAAGAGAGAAATCAAAACATATTACAGAGTATTCAGAAATAAAGAAAAGTTTAAATTAAATAATGAAAATTACTCTAATCCAGTCTCTGAAAAACATGATATCATTTACTTAGCCACTTGTGTGTATTTGTGACTTTTTTAAAAAATATATTTTATTTATTTATTTATTTGAGAGAGAGAGCAAATGGGGGCGCCAGGGCCTCCAGTCACTGCAAACGAACTCCAGATGCATATGTCCCCTTGTACATCTGGCTTATGTGGGTCCTGGAGAATTGAACCATGATCCTTTGGCTATGCAGGCAAACACCTTAACCATTAAGCCATCTCTCCAGCCCTGCATTTGTATCTTAATATAACTGAAGTAATACTGTATGTACAGCTTTAGATGTTTTGTAATCCATTATTCAGGCTCCCGGTGCCGTCACATCTGCCTAAAAGAAGTTTTAGTGGCTCAATGATTATTTGTGAACATATACATAACATAATTTAAGAAGTATCTCATTCCTAAGAGGTCCCTTTTGTCCTTTTTGTTTTGGTTTGGTTTTTATTTTTTGTCTGGGAAAAGTTTCACTCTAGCGCAGGCTGACCTAAAATTCACTAATGTAATCTCAGGGCAGTCTTGAACTCATGGCAATCATCCTACCTCTGCCTCCCAAGTGCTGGGATTAAAGGCATGTACTACCACACCAGGCTCTTTTTGTCCTTTTTTTTTTTTGCATTTCCATATGTTTGTGTGTCAGTCACTGAGGAGGTTTTTTGTCTTATAGCTGGACTCTTAAAGGAGTAGTACTTTAAAAGTACATGATCTGCTCCAAAAAGCTGCACTTCCACCAGCAATGTGTGAGGATTATTTTATATCATTTTTGCCAAGATTAATGTTATCATTTAGAAATCCTTTGGGAGTTGAGGAGATGGCTCAGTGGTTAAAGGAGTATGTTTGAAAAGCTTGCCAGCCCAGGTTTAATTCTCCAATATCCCTGTAAAGCCAGATGCACAGAGAGGCAGGTGTGTCTGGAATTCATTTGCAGCAGCAGAGGACCTAGCGCATATATGCATGCACACACTTAGCATATAAATTTTTTAAAAGTGCTTTTTTTAATTAGAAAGAAAATAGGTGTGACAGCAAGAGTGGGGGGGTGTGGTGCACCAGGGCCTCCAGCTGCTGTCATTGAACTCCAGATGCTGTGCACCATCTTGTGCACGTGTGACCTTGAGTGCTTGTGTCACATTGTGCATCTGGCTTACGTGGGATGTGGAGAGTTGAACATGGGTCCTTAGGCTTCACAGGTAAGGGCATTAATGGCTAATCAATCTCTCCAGTCCCCAAAAATGTTTTAAAAGCTCCTTTGGCTAGGCACAGTGGCCCATTCCTATATTCCTGATAGTTGGGGAGGCTGAGACAAGAGGGTTGCCTGAGTTTGAGGTCAGCTCGGGCTATGTAGCAAGACCTGTTTCAAAATAAAACAAAATTATTTGCTAATGTCACAGGAGAGAAATGATTTCTAACCTTGGCCAGCCTGTCACTGCTGGTTAGTAATGGTAGATGGTAAGTCACTGACACTTCTACAGAGTCTATGTTTACACCCTTGACCTTGGTCTCTGTATATGAGCTTTGTAAGTACTGTCTTCAGTTATTTATATATTGATCTTTTTTTTCTTTTTTAGTATTTTTAAGTATACATCACTCAACTGTTGGTTAGTTTTCCATTATTTTCACGCTTAGAAAGTCTTCCCAACTCAAGGTCAAATGCTGCATTTTACCTGTTTTTATATATATATATATATATATATATATATATATATATATATATATATATAATTTTATTTTTTGAGGCAGGGTCTCACTGTAACCCAGGCTGACCTGGAATTCACTATGTCATCTCAGGGGGCCTTGAACTCATGGTGATCCTCCTACCTCTGCCTCCCGAGTGCTGGAAGTAAAGGTGTGTGCCACCATGTCCATCATATTTTTTACTTTTTAGCGGCCAACCCTTTCTATCTAGAATTTTTAAAAATATTTTTATTTACTTTTTTGAGATAGAGGGAGAGAAACTGAGAGAAAGAGGCAGAGAGAAAAAGAGAATGGGCACACCAGGGCTTTCAGCC
Source organism: Jaculus jaculus (assembly GCF_020740685.1). Taxonomy (NCBI): domain Eukaryota; kingdom Metazoa; phylum Chordata; class Mammalia; order Rodentia; family Dipodidae; genus Jaculus; species Jaculus jaculus. The sequence goes on along the minus strand of NC_059106.1, from coordinate 57,970,742 downwards.
ACTACAAATGAACTCCAGATGCACGCACCACCTTGTGCATCTGACTTACATGGGTCCTGGAGAGTTGAACCTGGGTCCTTTGGCTTTACAGGCATGCACCTTAACTGTTAAGCCATATCTTCAGACCTAGCTAGAATTTCTTGTTATAAACTTCTGATTTTATTTTTTCACAGTTGCCCAGCTATTTCTAAGCTTTTTACTGCCTCATGCTCCTGTTCTTTATCTCTGAAGCCACCTTTTACTACACACATAAGGTTTGTCTCCATCATCTGCTCTACTCTACTGACTTGCTAGTAGTTTCTTACCAGCCCACACAATTCTCACCAAACCTTTACAATACATGACATTAGTTTTAAATGTCACTTTGAAAAGTTGATGTCAATTACTTGGCTAAGGTGTACATAATCCTGGCACCTTTCTACCTCACATACTGCTTAAGCACTGCCACCTGCATGGCTCAGAGCCATCTATGAGGTCAATTCCCTGGCACTGGACAGAGGGTTAAGGCTAAGGTGAGATGGAGGTTCCAAAGAACACTAAGCTGATGTATAGCCTGATAAAGTCAAATGAGTTTCTGGAAAACCAAATCCTGGTGTGAAACATGCCATGGACTGGCAATGTTGGCAGAATGTATTAGAAAGCCAGCCATAGTAAAACATGACTAGAGTACAGCTTCTAAGCTTTTGTCACATACAGATGTTTACAGGCAATGGGACTTGCCCAGAAGGTGCTGTTTTCACAGGGCAGCACACTGCACAAATTTAGGCTAAGACAGGAGTTGGAGTCTCAAAGGTATCTTTTGTTTCCTCATTACCTGAACTTTCAGTTCTAGGTCTCGGATCTGGTCTTCTTTCACCTTCATGTCCATTGTGAGCTTCTTGCCCTCTGCTTCTAGTTCTCTGATCCGATTCCGTAAGGTTTCTGTGCACTCTCCCCTTTTGAAAAAGAGCAGGAAATAAAAGGTTTCAAAGACTCTAAGCTCCCTCTCCCACCCAACTTTGTGACCGGGGATGACACGTTCCAAGACCTGAGAACACCAGTGTCTGTACATACTCCCCAATTCCTCATGACAGCATAGGCTTTATATATAAAGGCTTCTCCTGCCATGTAAACTCACCTCTACATTATAATACCTAAGGCAAGATAAAAGCTATGTAAACTGTTGTACATACTGTATCCTTCAGTAAAAAAAGGACTGAATAAAAAGTTTATGCAATGAGCTGGGCGTGGTGGCGCTCCACCTTTAATCCCAGCACTTGGGAGGCAGAAGTAGGAGGATCACTGTGAGTTCAAGGCCACCCTGAGACTCTAGTGAATTCCAGGTCAGCCTGGGCTAGAGTGAGACCCTACCTCGAAAAACAAAAACAAACACAAAACAAAACAAAAAAAAGTTTATGCAAGCTGGGCACGGTGGCGCATGCCTTTAATCCCAGCACTCAGGAGGCAGAGGTAGGAGGATTACCATAAATTCAAGGCCACCACAAGACTGTATAGTGAATTCCAGGTTAGCCTAGGCTAGAGTGAGACCCTACCTCAAAAAACAAAACAAAAAAAAATTATGTATTTGCAAGCAGAGAGACAGAGACAGAGAAAGACTAACAGACAGAGAGAGAATGACTGTGCCAGGACCTTGAGCCACTGCAAATAAATGCTAGATACATACGCCACTTTGTTAATCTGGTTTCAGATGGGTACTAGGGACTCAAACCTGGGTTGTTAGGCTTTGCAGGCAAGTGCCTTAACCACACTAGTCTACCTCTCCAGTTGCCCTCCCTCACTTTTTTTTTTTTTTTTTTTGGAGGTAGGGTTCAATTCTAGCTCAGGCTGACCTGGAATTCACTATATAGTCTCAGGGTGGCTTTGAACTCATGACAATCCTCCTGTCTCTGCCTCCCGAGTGGTTGGATTAAAGGCATGCACCACCACACCCAGCCATGCCCCCTTTTAAAAAAATTATTTATTTATTTATTTACTTATTTATTTGCTGGGGGTGGAAAGAAAAGGCATAGAGGAGAGAGAATGGGTGCAACAGGGCCTCTGGCCACCACAAACAAATTCTAGACACATGTGCCACCTTGGACATCTGACTTATATGGGTCCTTGGGAACCAAACCTGGGTCAGGGAATCAAACCTGGGTCGTATCTTAATCACTAACCCATCTCTCCAGACCCCCCTTTAAAAAAAAATTTGTTTGTACAGAGAGAAAGGCAAAATGGGTAGATACTTTGTTTTCTGTTTTATTAAAAAAAATTTTTTTAGAGAGAATTGGCATACCAGGGCCTCAGCCACTACAATTGAACTCCAGATCTTTGTACCATCTAGTGGGCATGTGCAACCTTGTGTTTGCTTCCCCAGGCTAGCGCCTTAACTGCTAAGACATCAAGCCATCTCTTCAGCCCTTCTGTTGCTTTTTTTTTTTTTCTTTTTTAAGACAGTTTTAAGTGTGTAGCACAGGCTGGCCCCAATCTTGCAATCCCCCCAATTCAGCCTCTCATTATAGGCATGTGTTATCACACCTGGCTTTCAAATATTTTATGTCTGTAGTTGATTCAACATGCAGGCAGGGAACTTGCAGGTAGAGATGGTTGATTGTACTTATACTGTAGGACTTATATTTTTTCTTATACTTAAAGTCTGTCAGATTTTAACTTTCAGCTCCATATGATCCTTCTCTCTATTCTTTGAAAACTTCAACAAGTATTCATTGAGTGTGAACTACTTTACATATTCCACCCCTTCAATACAATAGAGGGGTGTGGTGGTTTTATTCAATTGTCCGCCATGAGCTTAGTTGTTCTGAATGCCATGTCCTCAGTTGATGGAAATTTGGGAATTAACCCCTCCAGGAGACAGTGTATTGTTGGGGGTAGGCTTATGGGTATTATAGCCAGCTTCATCTTGCCAGTATTTGGCAGGGATGGCTCAACATACTGATAAATGTTATACACTATATAAATGGACTAAAGGACAAAAATCACATGATCATCTCAATAGATGCAGAAAAGGCATTCAACAAAATCCAAAATCCCTTCATGGTAAAAAGTCCTACAGAGACTAGGAATAGAAGGAACATATCTCAACATAGTAAAGACTATTTATGACAAACCTATAGCTAACATAAAGCCGGGCGTGGTGGCACATGCCTTTAATCCCAGCACTCGGGAGTCAGAGGTAGGATTGCCATGAGTTCAAGGCCACCCTGAGATGACAGAGTTAATTCCAGGTCAGCCTGGACCAGAGTGAGACCCTACCTCGAAAAACAAAACAAAACAAAAAAAAAAAAAAAGAAAAGAAAGAAAGAAAGAAACCTAGAACTAACATAATACTAAATGGGAAAAACTTGGAACTTTTCCACTAAATTCAGGAAAAAGATAAGGGTGTTCACTGTTCCCACTTTTATTTAATATAGTACTGGAAGTTTTAGCTATAGCAATAAGGCAAGATACACTCATAAAAGGGATACAAATTGGAAAGGAAGAGATCAATTATCATTATTTGCAGATGATATGATTCTATACATTAAGGACCCTAGAGACTCTACCAGCAAACATAGCTGATAAACACTTTTAGCAATGCAGGAGGATACAAAATAAACACACAGAAATCAGTAGCTTTCCTATATACTAACAACAAATATGTACAGGATGAAACCAGGGAATCTCTCCCATTCACAATTGCCTCAAAAAAATAAATAAAGTACATTGGAAGAAACCTAACCAAGGAAATGGAGGATCTCTACAATGAAAACTTTATAGCACTCAAGCAAGAAAATGCAGAAGACACTAGGAAATGGAAAGACATCCATGTACTTGTATTAGAAGAATCAATATTGTGAAAATGTTAATCTTACTAAAACAACCTACACATTTAATGCAATCCCCACTAAAATTCCAATGGCATTCTATACAGAAATAGAAAAAAAATCCTAAAATTCATTTGGAAGCACAAAAAACCTTGACTAACCAAAACAATTTTGAGCAACAAAAATAAGGCTGGTGGTATCACCATACCTGATTTCAAGCTATATTACAAAGCCATGGTAACAAAAATAGCATGGTACTGGCACAAAGACAGACACGTAGATCAATGGAACAGAATACAGGACCCAGATGTTAATCCAGGCAGCTACAGCCATCTGATTTTTGACCAAAATGCCAAAATAATTCATTGGAGAAAAAATAGTCTCTTCATAAAATGGAGCTGGGAAAACTGGGTATCTATCTGTCTATCAAGTATGAAAATAGATCTTTGTCTTTCTCCATTTATAAGAATTAAGTCCAAATGGATCAGGAACCTTAATACCAGACCTGAAACTCTGAAATTGCTAGAGGAAAAAGTAGGGAAACCCTTCAACATATTGGTATAGGTAATGACTTTCTGAATATAACTCTAGTTGCTCAGGAAATAAAACCACTAATCAGCCACTGGGGTCTCATGAAATTACAAAGCTTTTGTACAGCAACACTGTGAACAGAGCAAAAAGACAACTTACAGAATGGGAGAAAATCTTTGCCAGCTATACATCTGACAGAGGATTAATATCCAGAATATACAAAGAACTCAAAAAATAAAATAATAAGAAATCAAACAACCTGTGGTGGTTTGATTCAGGTGTCCCCCATAAACTTAGGTGTTGTGAATGCTAGGTTCCCAGCTGATGGATATTTGGGAATTAATGCCTCCTGGAGGGAGTGTATTGTTGGGGGTGGGCTTATGAGTATTAAAGCCAGTTTCCCCTTGCCAGTTTTGGCACACCCTCCTGTTGCTGTGTTCCATCTTATGTTGGCCAGGGGGTGATGTCCACCCTCTGCTCATGCCATCGTTTTCCCCTGCCATCGTGAAGCTTCCCCTCGAGCCTGTAAGCCAAAATAAATCTCTTTTTCCCAGAAGCTGCTCTTGGTTGGGTGATTTCTAACAGCAATGCGAACCAGACTGCAACACAACCCAATTAAAAAATGAGCTATGGAACGAAATAGAGAGTTCTCAAAAGAAGAAATACAGATGGCATATAAACATTTAAAAAAGTGTTCTACATCCTTAGCCCTCAGGTAAATGCAAATTAAAACTACTTAGAGGGCTGGAGAGATGGCTTAGCAGTTAAGCGCTTGCCTGTGAAGCCTAAGGACCCCAGTTCGAGGCTTGATTCTCCAAGACCCATGTAAGCCAGATGCACAAGGGGGCGCACACGTCTGGAGTTCGTTTGCAGTGGCTGGAGGTCCTGGTGCGCCTATTCTCTCTCTACTTACCTGCCTCTTTCTCTGTCTGTTGCTCTCAAATAAATAAATAAATACAAATAAACAACAAAAAAAAATAAAAACAAAAACTACTTTGAGATTCCATCTCACTCATAAATGTTGGCAAGAATGCGGAAGAAGGGGAACCCTTCTACACTGTTGGTGGGAATGTAGTATGGGTACAGCCACTGTGGAAATCAATGTGGAGGTTCTTAAGACAGCTAAAAATAGACTTACCATATCATCCAGCTAGCAATCCTAGGAATATACCCTAAAGACTCTTCTCCCTACCTTAGAGATACTTGTGCAACCATGTTTACTGTTGCTCTATTCACCATAACTAGGAAATGGAACCAGCCTAGTGTCCCTCAACAGATGAATGGATAATAAAGATGTGGTACATTTACACAATGGAGTTCTATTCAGCGGTAAAGAAAAATGAAATTATGAAACTTGCAGGGAAATGAATGGATCTGGAAAGGATTATACTAAGTGAGGTAACCCAGGCCTAGAAAGCCAAAAGTCACATGTTCTCTCTCATATGTGGATCCTCGCTACAAATGTTTAGACTTGTGTATGAGCTGGAACCAAAAATCGGTAGCAGAGGCCAGTAAGCTAGAAAAAGGCTCTAAGGGAGGGGGGAGAGGGAAGGACTTAAGGAGATGGCATTGTATAAATGTAAGTAGAAGCACAATTTACAGGGAGTGGAATGGCCTAAGCAAGGCCAGGGGAAGAGACTGAGTAAAAGAAGGGTGTGGGAGAGGCAATCAAAATTCAAGATATTCTGAATAAGATATATGAAAACCTACTTTTTTGGATAATGGCCCATTCAGAAGCCATAGATTGTTACTAGAAAACTTTCAGTGCTAGGGATGGGATACCTTCCAGTGAGTTGTTGGCCAGGGAGGTCCCTGTTACTTCCAAAACATTACAGGCTATTGTCAAGGCCCTTGGTTTCCCACCAGAAACAGATGGTAAGACCCTATTGCTGAATACTCCACATACCTGGGCGGCTAGGTCACTAAGAAATCAAACTGGGAATGAGAAGTAAACATTCTCCTGTATACCAGCCAACTGAAAACTGGAAAAAGCTGAACTGCATGCAGCCCTATGGGAGAGAAGTCATCAGCAGTGAGAACAGTGGACACTGGATGCCTCAAGTTTGGCCTGACAAATGAGTTCAATAGTGGCATGTCTGCTCTAGGGGAAACTCTAACTGGACTAGAGGCTTGCTCTATGGGAGGGAATACATGCCTGGTACTGAAAACCTAATCAAGAGCCTATGGCAGGGGAGGTCATGATCCTTAGGGGTATAAAGCCTGCTCTTGTTTGGTTAAATGCATATATTATGCTTACCAAACGTCCCTGTAAACATTACACTTAATGTTCATATTCATATATTAACACTACTCTTCATGTTGGTTAGAGAAGCTTCTCTTTTCAGATGGTGGTAACCACCGGGATGACCCAAAAGGCAACACTGTGTGAGAAGTGACAGAGGAGTGTCCAGACTGAAACATCTCTATCATATCCTCCAAGGTGCAGGGTCCATTGCGGAAGAGATGGTAGGAAGAATGTAAGAACCAAAAGAAGGCAATGACTCCTTATAATGCAACTGTCCAGAGAGAAACTGACCTTGACACCCATGACCTCACAGTGCCTAGCAATACCTTCACAAGACCCTCATAATAGTAGGAAAAGATGATGACATCAAAATAGAGACTAATGGAAAGAGGGAGGAGATAGGATGGAGAGTGGAGTTGTTTAGGGGAAAGTGGGAGAGGGGATGGAATTATGATAGTTTACTGTCTATAAGTATAGAAGTTGTCAATAAAAAAAATTATACATTAGCTGGGTGTGGTGGTGCATACCTTTAATCCCAGCACTTGGTAGGCAGAGGTAAGAGGATCACTGTGAGTTCAAGGCCATCCTGAGAGTACATAGTTAATTCCAGGTGAGCCTGGGTCAGAGTGAGACCCTATCTCAAAAAAATTATACATTAAAAAAACTATTTCAAAAGAAAGGAAAAAGAATGCTTTCCACCAAGTCTGGTTACTTGCAGAAAATGCAGAATTAAGCATACAAGGCCTCCAACAGGAGAGACAGACTTTAAAAAAAACACCTGAGGGGCTGGAGAGATGGCTCAGAGGTTAAAGGAACTCGCTTGCAAAGCCCAAAGGCCTGGGTTCAATTCCGGAGTCCGTTTGCGGTGGCACTAGGCCCCGATGAGCTCATTCTCATTCTCTCTCCCCCTCTGAAAATAAAATTTTAAAAATAAAAACAAAACACTCAAGTCTCCATTTTTGAGGGGCTGGGTTGGGAGTTTCCCTTTCTTCAGTTGCTGCAGGTCTGGAGTGAGCAGAACCTGAAGGGACAGTACAGACTAAGCTTCTTCTTGGGATGATGATGAGAATGAGCTAAAGACGACCATGGCCAGTGCAAAGCTGCTGGACTGTTGAGTGCTAAGGTTCCAGAAACAGCCTGAGGAAGAAAGTGGGTGCCTGTCTTCTGCCTATAAAGGAAGGTCCAGTGAGATTTACTGAAGAATAAAATAGGCTTTGACGCCGGGCGTGGTGCACACCTTTAATCCCATCACTTGGGAGACAGAGGTAGGAGGATCACCATGAGGTTGAGGACACCCTGAGACTCCATAGTGAATTCCAGGTTATCCCGGGCTGAAGTGAGACCCTACCTTGCAAAGAAAAAAAAGAAAGAAAGAAAGAAAGGCTCAGGTAAGCGATGGCATACAAAGACCATCCATGGTCCGATCAACACAAGTAAGCTCAGATGGAAGCAACGGGGCTAAGGACAGCAGAGAGACCAACTGGCTGATTCTCAGGCACAAAAGATACCATGTGATGTGATTAACTCCACAAGGAAGGGTTTTCAAAGAGCTAAGGAATGTATTGACCACAGTGGCTAGCATTCTGGAAAATCAATCCTCCCACAAGCCCACATGCTTTAGAAATGCTCACAACTCTTCAAACAACCTCCTTACGTTCAAGGCTAGTCAAGGGCTTCCGAGTCCGGACCACACAGCCAGGTGAGGTGGTAACATGCTTACCCAGAACAAAGAGTTCTCACCACTCACTATGATTTCCTAAAAGGTGAAATGTTGATTCACCAATTAGTCTGCAAACACTAAAACCCTAATAAGGGCCTAATAGAAATTACTGATTTAATACAATAAAGCTAAACTGAAGAAAAAGTAACAGCTGAATTGTACCACAGACATGAATTAGGATAAAAATTTAAAGTGAAATAAATAATTTACCCTCACTCAGTATGTGCAAACCTGTAACTGACCCCATCCATATATCTGGATGGAGGTCACTGGTCAGAAAGACAAACAAAAAGGTGGTGAAGTTGAAGCAATGGGAAAAAAAATGTAACCGCAACTTTCAAAGGCTTTTCTCAATCTTGTTTCCCTACCGAAATTCAGGTGGCAGTTACAAATCTGTTTCTGGGATACTTGCACACAGGGATATTTTCCAATCACTCCAAAAATGTAATTATATCTACCAAAGACTTAGGTTGCTGCTTTTCTTCATTCCACTTGACACTTAGTGACAACCAACAGACACCGGCAGTCAGTCTACAGTGCTTAGGTAACAAGAGTTTTCCTGTTCTATCTTAACAGTAAGAACTCAAACACCCATACCTAAGAGTAGAGAGTAATGACAGCTGTGTAAAGGGCTGTCCAAATACAGATGGAATATTTCAAAGCAGTTAGTGGTCCTCAGTCTTACAGACAGTGACTAGAAGTGGCACTTGGTGTAGTTAGCCACGCACCCTACTCTGTAGGCAATGAAGTCTTGAGACAGTTTAAGCTGGAGTGGCAACCAGCCAGTACGACAATTCTTAAAAGCAATCCATCCATGCATGATTCTGTCTGTCCAGTCTCACCCAAGGCATCAACTTGTCTTGTTTGTCTTGAGACAAGGAAGGCCCACTCTGGATTAAACTCATGTGACAAGAACATACCTAGATGCAGCAGCAAATGCAACAGCCCGGGCAGCAGTGGCTTCTTCTAATTTCTTCCTTTTTTTCTCCTCCATTAACTGCTTTTCTACAAAACTCCGGGCTTCCTGCTCAGCTTTTAGCTTTTTCTCCAACTGGCTGATATTCTGCTTGTCTTTCTGCTTCATTTGCACTGCATTATGTAACCTGTGTAGAAACAATTGTCATACAGAGACTTATCATTAGAAACACCCACTATAAGCCCATGAGCAACTTGGTATCTAATGCAGCCTTTCCATATCAAGCAGGTCAACAGGTGGTTTGAATAGCAGATATCAGCCTTAAACATGCCCAGAGAAAACACATGGTCACTACTATTTAGTAATTCCTAAATACCAATAAGACACCTGCCTTACATGACCCACAAGCAGGTCTGGCCTCCACTCTGCTAAGGTAACAAGGCACAGGAAGCTTCACATAGAGGGAAAGTGACTGTAGAATTAATTCTAGTGTTCCAGAGCACCTTGAAAGAACTTGAGTTAGACCAAAGAACTACTGATGGGATCCTATTAAAAGTGAGATAAAAATGGGCTGGAGAGATGGCTTAGCAGCTAAGGTACTTGTCTGTGAAGCCTAAGGACCCGTGTTCTACTCTCCAGATCTTGTGTTAGTCAGATACACAAAGGTGAGGCAAGCACAAGGTCATACATGCCCACTAGGTGGCACAAGTGTCTGGAGCTCTATTGTAATGGCTGAGGCCCTGGTAGGCCAATTCTCTCAAATAAAAAAATAAAAATAAAAAAATTGAAAAAGTGAAATAAACATGGGAGGGGAAGATCTTTCTCCTCCCTTTTTTTTCCTTCTAGTTCCTGGCCTGGAACTCACTATGTAGCCTAGAATGACCTTGAAAACTTGTGGCAATCCTCCTGTCTCAGACTCTCACAGGTGTGAGTCAGTATTCTATGCGCTTCTGAATAATGCTGCAGTTCTTTCAGATACAAGGCCTTTCTCCAGTTTCTCCACAATTCTTAGACACCTACAGCTTTATACAGCAACATAAGCTCATTCACTGGAAAGTTACCCAGGGGTTAGGGGTAGGACTACCACACATGTTAAGAAGTTACACAGGGTGTTTTTTTGTTTTGTTTTGTTTTTTGCTTGTTGTGCTCCAGCTTTGGAATTGTATTCCTTAAGAAATGTGCAACTCTTCAAGGAGAACACCTATGATACTAATTACTACCACAGACACACATTGCTTAAAGACAAAAAACAAGAACTGTAAGACAGCCTTACGTTGTTGAGTCAACAAGTAACTCCAGAATGAATTAAAGGAAAACATAAAAGAATGCACAGCAAAGATTGGCTTTTTGCCCATCTCCTCACATAAAATCCAAGTTCAATGTCAATTTTTAGTTCTGAGAAGAAGAGTAAATCTAGCCTGATGCTCTGGAAACTTACTCAAAGGATCAAAATTTTTAAATTTCAGCAGAACTACTTATCACTTTTACTTACATTTTCACAAAAGCTCAATAACTATTTTAAGCCAACTAAGTTATTAGATGAGAAAAGACAAGAAGTTTTTGGAAGGCAATATGTAGATTTTATGAAGTGTGAAATATCTAGTAATATTCAAGGAACAGACGCTGTCCTCAGAGCGGATCTGGGCTTCGCTCTGGAAAAGGAGGCGTGGCAGGGATGTGAGGTTGGCCTCCAGAGGTTCCCAAAGTGACAGGCACCTACTTGTTCTGCAGCAGCTCGTTCTCTTGTCGCAGCTGGCCCATTTCTGAGCGGATCCCTCGTTCAGTGCTTGAGAGGGAGCTGATCTGACTGCGAAGCTCTTGTTCCACTTGCCTGCTGGCTTGCAGGTCAGCCTTTAGCTTTTTAATGTCTTGTTCCAGCCTAGGAGAAGGAGAAAAGCAGCGTTTTCATCTGAAGAGGGAACCCAGCCCAGAGCACCGGGAGGAAGCCTGGCTGAGCGCCTGGACTGCTGAGGGGGCTTCTGCTTAGTCTTACTGCATGATGCTACCTTGGTCTCCACCTCTTCCCAGTAGGGGTAACTTCTGATTTCCCTCAAATGTTTGTGGCAATGGGCAGGTGACAGCGGTACTTGTGAGTATCCAAACTGCTTATAAAGGAAGACAGGAAAGTAATGAAGGTGGCTGAAAACTAAGGTGCCCTCCCCACTGGCGACTTCCTCGGCAAGGGAAGTCAGCCAAATCAACTGGCTCATGACCCTCCCGCTGACTGCTGGGAGGTACTCTCACAGCTCAGATTCCTGTTAGAAAATATTTTCTATCAACTTCCTGAATTGCTAGCCTCCTTGCTAAATAATGGTCACACTTTTGATGATTGTGGCAGAAGAACTCACTAGATTCTACAATGAAAAAGGGAACAAATACATCTCTAAGAACTGTAAGGAAACTGAGATGAAGCCTGTCTTACCCTTCAATTCCTTACTTCTTGCCCTATTTTAATACTGTGATAATTTCATCTTCTTTTTTTACTTCTTTATTTATTTGCAGAGGGATGGGGAGAGAGAATAAGGGTGCACCAGAGCCTCTTTCCATTGCAAACAAACTCCAGATACATGTGCTACTTTGTGGGTCTGGCTTTATGGGGGTACTGAGCAATTGAACCCAAGCCGTCACGCTTTAAAAGCAAGTGCCTTAACTGCTGAGCCATCTCTCTGCCCAATAATTTCATCTTAAGTGAAAGGGATCTATACACACCAGCAGTAAAGGACCAACACACAGGGGCAAAGTCAAGTCCTTTTCTTCCCAGAAGGGCTTCATGATTTCAATAAGGGTCAAGAAATAGATAATTGGTTAAATTAAGTTAAAAATGATTAAACAGGGCTGGAAAGATGGCTGAGTGGTTAAGGGCCTGAGGAGGCCTGAGAGATTGGTCCAGTTTGATCGCTAGGACTCACATTAACAGCTTGGCATGGCCATGCAAGCCTAACCCAGTCCCATAGAGGAGCAGAGACCCAAGAATCACCAGAGCTCATATACATGTGCACGCTCGTGCGCGCGCGCACGCACACACACACACACACACACACACAATGGTTAAGGGCTGGAGAGATGGCTTAGTGGTTAAGGTGTTTGCCTACAAAGACCCGAGCGCCATCTCTCTCTAGATCCCACATAAGCCAGACACACAAAAAGTGAGGCAAACACAATATTGCACATGCTCACCAGGTGGCACAAGTGTCTTGAGTTCAACTACAATGGCTGAGGCCCTGGCGTGTCAATTCTCTCTCTCTCTAAAAAATAAAAAATAAATATTTTTTAAAATGGGCTGGGGATGGCTTAGCAGTTAAGGTGCTTGCCTGCAAAGTAAAAGGATCCAGGTGTGATTCCTCAGGACCCATGTAAGCCAGATGCACAAGGTGGCACAGGCATCTGCAGTTTGTTTACAGTGGCTAGAGGCCCTAGAGGACCCATTTTCTCTCTCTTTCTCATCTGCCTCTTTCTCTACCTGGCTCTCTCTCTCTCTCTCTCAAATAAATAAGACTTTTAAAAATGGTTAAGCTCCAAGATCACTAAGATACTCTGATTCAAGTAAGAACATATGGAAGAGTGATGGAGAGGGATACCCACACTTCCACTCAGGCCACCACAGGTGAGCTTAGTGTGCTACTGTAGGCAAGTGCATGGAGTGCCCCATGGACACATATATGTGCATACACCACACACAGAGAATCAAGTTAGTAGTGATAGTACTCTTGATGTACCCACACTGTTCTAAAGGTTTTTAAAAGGATGTGTCAGTTGCTGAACCTGCCCACTTTCCTGAGTTCTAATTCAAAAGGAGTAATGTTTCCTTTTTCCTTTCTTTTTTTCATGGCTTTTCAAGGTAGGATCTTGCTCTACCCGGGCTGACCTGTAATTCACTACGTAGTCACAGTGTGGCCTCAAACTCACAGCAATCCTATCTCTGCCTCCTGAGTGCTGGGATTAAAGGTATGTGCCTCCACACCTGGCCCCTTTGTCTTTTATTTTAATTACTTAATTAATTTATGAGTGAGAATGGGCTCACCAGAGCATCCAGCCACTGCAAACGAACTCCAGACATGTCACCTTGTGCATTTGACTTACGTGGGTACTGGGGAATCGAAACTGGGTCCTTAAGCTTCACAGCAAGTGCCTTAACCAATAAGCCATCTCTCCAGTCTCCTTTCTCTTTTCAAAAATGTCTTACTTTATTATTTTTTAAAATTTATTTAGTGTGTGTGCATGCACATGCACTCAGGCAAGCATGTGGAGGTCAGAGGACAACTTCCAAATCAGTCCTCACTTGATTTCCATAAATACACTGGGATTACAGAAGCCCTCTGGTTTGCAGCTTTTACATGGGGACTGGGGATTTAAACTCAGGTAGTCTGAGTTGCACTGCAAGTGCTTTATTCACTGAGCCATCTTCTCAGTCCCTTTTTCTTCTTTTGATACTCACCATGCCTGCTTAAGTATGAACTAATATAATCAGCTTGGTCATGGACCAACTGCAATTATTATTCCTTTTTTTTTTCTTCCCGGGTGAAGAAATACAGGTTAAGAAAAATTTGCAGCCACCAGGCAGATACCTTTAATCCCAACACTTGGGATGTACAGGTAGAAGGATCACCCTGAGTTCGAGGCCACCCTGAGACAACATAGTGAATTCCAGGTCATCCTCAGCTACAGTGAGACCCCACCTCGGAAAAAAAAAAATTGCAGCCTAAGATCCTCCACATAGTAGTGCCAGAGTACATTCTTTGCCCGCCCAGATGGCACCGTAGCTGCTTTATCCACATACAGAAGAGGCATGCCCATTCTCTCTCTGCTTATAAATAAATAAAAGTATTTTTTAAAGTACTACCTGGGCTCTGCAGAGTGGTTGGGAAAGGCTTTATAGAGTACAGAATAGGGCTGGACAGTGTTTAGAGAAATAGAAGGGGAGCAGAATGGATAGTCATGCCCAAAAACTCAAAGGCAGGGGGTCTGGGAGAGGGCTCAGTGCAGACAACGATCCCCAGACCGCATGTAAAAGCCAGATGACATGGCAGGCTTCTGTAATCCCAGTACACTGATCGCAAGATGGGAGGCAGAGATAAGAATTTCTTGGATGATTTTGGGCCAGCTAGCCTGGCAAATACAATGAGAACAAAACCCACCTCAAAAAAAAAAAAAAAAGGTGAGGGCTGGAGAGATGACTTAGTGGTTAAGGCACTAGCCTGTGAAGCCTGAGGACCCAGGTTCTATTCTCTAGTACCCACATAAGCCATATGCACAGGGTGGCACATGCATCTGGCGTTTGTTGGCAGTGCCTGGAGGGTCTGGTGCGTCCATGCTTTCTATGTATGTATGTATGCATGTATGTAATTATCTACCTATTTATCTATCCATCATCTATTTATGTAGCTCTCTCTCAAATATTTTTTAAAAAATAAATAAACAGTGTGGTGGCGCACACCTTTAATTCCAGTACTTGGGAGGCAGAGGTAGGAGGATTGCCGTGAGTTCGAGGCAACCCTGAGACTACATAGTGAATTCCAGGTCAGCCTGGGCCAGAGTGAGACCCTATCTCGAAAAACCAAAAATAAGTAAATAAACAAATAAAAAGAAAACCAGGCGAAAGGCAAGGACTGACCTGGCAGGGGGGAGTCATCCTTTGACCTCTACACACATATGCACATGCACAGGCAGGGCAGGGGGAGTGTACAAAAATAAGAATTGGGGAGATAGCTCAGCAGCTTGACATACAAGCATGAGGGCCAGAGACATCCAAGTTCATCCTCAAGCACCTGCTGGGAGTGGCAACACATGTCTATAACCCCACCAATGGCGGGGGGAGTCTGGAGTGTTGCTGGGGCTCACTGGCCAGCCAGCCTGAACGAAAGCTGCAGTTCCAGGTTCAGTGACTTCTCTTCAAGGGAATAAAGCAGAACAATAGAGAAGGACACCCAACATTCTCCTGTGGAGCCCGCACATACACGCAGGCTTTTATTTGTGTGTGGTGTATGCACCTACACATATGCTATACACACACATACCATATACACTACACATACCCACACAAAAAAAATAAAGCCTCAAAGGCAGAAACAGCCACAGATGTTTGGGGACATGTACACAGTCTGACCTTTGAGTTTGTCCTATATTGCAGAGTAGGAAAGAGTTAGAAGGGACCAAGGTGGACAGCAGAGCAATAGTATGAAGCTTTGAGAAGACATATTTTTTTTTCCTGTCAGGATATAATTATTTTGTGCTGGGGACTGAACCCAGGGCCTCATGCATGCTAAACACACAGACTGTCACTGTACTACATACACTCCCAGCTCCTGCCTCATAAAATTCTTTTGCATGTCACTAATCCAACATACCAACAGAACCAAGATTTCTAGAGGGTGATAGTGATCTCTCTTTGGCAATGTCAGCTCAACTAAGAACTTGGACACTTTATTAAGCCTTAAATCCCCAGGGCCTACAGATCGATGTGTGTATTCAATAATGTTCCCTGACCACCAGGACAAACCAAAGAGCAGCTTTATTCCCACATCTACCATTAGGCAGCTAAAAAACACACCCTCGAGGCCCTGCAGTCACGCAACACGAGCGATCACCTTGCAGGAGCAGTCACCAGTTCTTCCGTCCTGGGTCTGGGAGCACAGCCTAGAAACCTTGTGTTCCAGAAGTACTCCCAGGTCTCCTGACGGTCACTCCCCAGGGAAGGGTCACAAGTCAACATCACACCACACTTTCCCTATCGCCAGGATTATTCCAGTTCAGTGTACTCTTGCACGGAATAGCTCTAAACAATTACAGATCACATTTATACCATTGCCACACTGTCCCTCATTCACCTGAAATAGGCCATGGGATATATTCCAAACAGGTCGATACTGTCAGGCTTATGCCCATTAAGAAGTTTGGATGAAGGGATGTTAAATAATGCTTGCTTGAGATGTCAATTTCACAGTTGGAGGAATTGCATTTTTAGTAGGAAAGTGAGTTTTTAGATGAGCATGGATCAGTAATGGGATTTAGCATCAGGGTGCTAAACAGCTTTGGTGCCAACCCTGACCCTGGGCAAGGCACTCAACCTTCTAGTCTCATCTGCGGCTGAATCTCTAAAGCTCCTCCTGGCGGGGCTCGGATTCCTCGGCCTGACACACTTACAGACGGCAGCTGATCTGCTCCTTCAGATTAGCAACCTAAGCCGCACGCACCGTATGCAGACGCACAGGAGTCAAGTTCCATCCACACCACCAGCCTTCCTTTGGCAGCTGAAGCACATTCAGCCTGCAGATGCTAAGAGCCAGGAGTTTGGCAGTGATTGCTTGCCTTCATTTAAAAAGCTTTAGAAGCCCATTTTCCTAAGAATAACAATAATTTATTCTCAGTGAAATTTAGAGTGCCCTCAAAACTGCAAAAATCTAAATAGCTAATGTAGTTATGAGACCAAAAATGTAAAACCAAACGGCTGGGGACTACAGAACACAATGAGTTTTGTTTTCTTGTTCAAGGTAGGGTCTCACTCTAGTCCTGGCTGACCTGAAACTCACTCCATAGCCCTAAACTGGCCTTGAACTCACAGTGATCCTACCTCTGCCTCCTGAATGATGGGATTTTTTTTTTTTTTTTTTTGGCAAGCAAAGAGAAAAGATGTCAGGACTCCTAGCCACTGTAAATAAGCTCCAGATGCATGCACCACTTTGTGCATTTGGCTTTACATGGTATTGGGGAATCAAACCTAGGTTGTCAGGTTTTGCAGGACAAGTGCCTTTAACTGCTGAGCTATCTCCCCAGCTCCCCCTCCCAATTTTTTTTTTTTTTTTTTTTTGAGGCAGAGTCTCACTCTAGCCCAGGCTTAACTGGAATTCACTATGTAGTCTCAAGGTAGTCACAAACTCACAGCAATCCTCCTACCTCTACCTCCTGCGTGTTGGGATTAAAGGTATATGGTACCATGCTCATTTTGATTTTTTAACATTTTTTATTATTTATTTTTGAGACAGACAGAGACAAGCAGAAAATGGGCACACCGGGGCCTTTTAGCCACTCTGAACAAACTCAAAAAGTGTGCAACCCCTTGTGTGCATGTGTGACATTTACATTTGCATCACTGTGTGTCTGGCTTTGTGGGACTGGGAGATACGAACATTCATTCTTAGGGTTCATAGGCAAATACCTTAACTGCTAAGCCATCTCTCCAGCCCTCAGATTGAGCTATAACAAAGTAAAACAGTTTGTAAAAATTATGTACACTTTGTGAAAATTTATAACTTATAATTATAGACTTAAGGCTTGTTCACTGCTGAGTATATGTTACAATACAGTAAGAACCAGTTTATGAGTTGGGCACGGTGACACATGCCTTTAATCCCGCATTAGAAAAGCTGAGACAAGATTATCACCATAAATTGGGGCCAGACTGAACTAGAATGAGACTCCGTCTGGAAAAAATATAAACAAACAAAAGAAATAGTTTATTTTTATAATGTTTTACTGGCACTGGGAATTGAACTCAGGGCCTTGTACATGTGAGGCAAGTGCTCTACCACCGAGCTTTAGCTCCAGACTTATAAATGGCTTGTTTTTGTTTGTTTTTTGTTTTTCAAGATAGGGTCTCACTCTAGCCCAGGCTGACCTGGAATTCACTCTGTAGTCTCAGGATGGCCTCGAACTCAGCGATCTGCTTCCCGAGTGCCAGGATTAAAGGCGTGTGCCACCACGCCCAGCAAATGGCTTATTTAAAAAAAAACTGCTCTCATTAGAAATATAACTCAAGTGCTTCAGGATCTTCCTCACTACAATCATCAACTTTGTAAGATTCTGAATGACTGCTTTCCAACCTGTTGCAATCCTGTAAATTAACATCAGTGTTCCCAGCATAAGGAACACTGACATAAGGAATTCTGTTAAATAACATTTGTTAACAAGCAAGATAGAAATTCTCATTAACTTTAAAAATATATTAGCTGGGCATGGTGGTACATGCCCACAACCCTAGCACTGAGGAGATAAGGTGGGATTGCAAGTTCAAGCACAGCCTGCACTATATTATAGGGAGACCATGGCTCAAAAAACAAAGCTATATTTACAGTGAGAAATTTTTCTCTGCCTTTCTATAGCAAGCATTATTTGGAAGTCTACTATATATTTTAAATCTTTACTGAGTCTAAGTGCTAAAATGAGTAATAATCTCATAGTGGACTTAAATTATTTTTTTTGTTTATTTTTATTTATTTGAAAGTGACAGAGAGAGAGAGAGAGAGAGAGAGAGAGAGAGAGAGAGAGGCAGATAGAGAGAGATAATGGGTGCTCCAGGGCCTCCAGCCACTGCAAACGAACTCCAGATACGTGCGCCCTCTTGTGTATCTGGCTAACGTGGGTCCTGGGGAGTCGAGCCTCGAACCGGGGTCCTTAGGCTTCACAGGCAAGCGCTTAACCGCTAAGCCATCTCTCCAGGCCTGGACTTAATTTTTATTATGATATCTACTATCAAATACATAATAAAAGTTCAAAAATGTGAATACTTGTAATATTCCATTTCAGCAGAATGACTCGGTACCTGGATTTGGTATGCTTTTCTACATTTTTTCCTATCTTTTCATACATGTAAATATATTTTATATTGATGAAAAAGTATCCCATAACAACTTCCACATCCTATGACCTCACCCACTAATATATTTTTCCACAGATAAGTGCTAAGATATATATATTCTATTGTACAGTGTACTGCACAATCCTTTTTTCTAAGACATGGTTTAATTTTTGCATTTGCTATAAAGATGCATACCAGGAATTTTAAAAGAACTAGTGAATTAGTAAATTCAACTGAATCAAGCCAGTCAAGTACTAGGGGCATTTATCAAGCAGATAACTAGTACTTGTCTTAATCCCTTGGTGCTGACGGTCAACACTTCCCTAAGTAAAACGCAGATATATAATTTATTAATGTGACACTGAGAAGTTCTGATTAAATAGTGTCAAGAGGTTAACACAAACTCTTCAAATGTATTCAGGAGATTTCATTCAACTGTCAGTATCTAGAATCTAAATTAGAAGCAAATGGTCAGAGAGAAATGAGGTAGAAGTAACAGTTTTACAACATTTGGAACTAATTTCAGTAAATAGGGATCAAGAGGTAGAGGGGGAAATTCAGCCACAAGCTTGTACCCCTTTTTATCAGAGCTAGGTCTCTCTTCTCTACACTGGATTCTAACGGAAAGAAAAGAAACTCTTCCTACAACAGTTACAGTCTCATTATACTTCTTGAGAGCTTATCTGGAGGTTCTAGAAGGGGAGAGCAGCTTCTTGTACACCTTTGACCTATGAGCCAGCCCTCCTCTATTCAGGAAGGGTCGTCCTCTTCAACCCAGAGGGATGTGCATGGGGCAGTGAGGGAGGAAGGAGACACCCGCCTAGCCAGTCAGAACAGTCAACTCTGGTGATCAGTGGGGTGACAAATGTCCAGACTGCCCTCACATCCGTATTAGGCTTCTTAGCCAAACCTGTAAAGCTTAGCTAGGAGGCAAATGTTCTTCTTGCTTGCCTAGTTCCAGTACAGCAGTTTCCTCCCGCTCCAAGGGCTGCCCTATGGAATTCCGCAGCCATGGACAAACAGGCCCATGTAAAGCTGGAGGCTATGTGTATAGTTCTGTGTGCATTTCTGCCCTGTTGGACAAGCCTAGATTTGAACCTGCTATGTATTAGACAACCTTCTAGCCACTTGGCTGTGCTGACAAAAGGAAGTTTTGGGCTGGGGAGTTGGTCCAATGGTTAAAGGCACTTGCTTGCAAAGCCTTCTGACCCAGTACCCACATAAAGCCAGTGCACAAAGTGGTGCATGCGTCTGCAGTTTGTCTGCAGGAAGCAAGAGGCCCTGACACACATACTCATATTCATTCTCACAAATTACATATTATGTGTGTGTGTATTTTTTTGGGGGGGGTCAAAGTAGGGTTTCACTCTAGCTCAGGCTGACCTAGAATTCACTAGGTAGTCTCACGGTGACCTTGAACTCAGGGCGATCCTCCTACCTCTTCCTCCTGAGTGCTGGGATTAAAGGTGTGTGTCACCACATCCAGCATTTTTTTTAAGACTCTGCGAACATTTTGAAGCTACCTCTGAATTCCAGCACATAGCTAACTCAGTAGGGTTGGGACCCATCTACAGAAGCACTTCCCCAGGTCCCCACATCAGATGGCAGAGTTAACTTGGTTTGACAGACTGGTCAAATTGAGGATCCTTCTAACTTACTTTAAACCTTAACTCTTCCTATAATCCTACTTCTTCCCTAATCCTACCCAAGAAGGAAAGCTTTGTGTGACTGATAAGACAATTAAATGCAAGAGAAAAAAAGGTTTATATTTTAATAAAAAGGAATCTTCCAACTAACAAAGAATTAACATCAAATGTTTGCCTCAGGGAGGTTAGGTAGGAAAAACATCTGAGTACCTTGAAGGGCATCCAGTAAGAAAGTAGAGTGCGCAGGTGCCAGCTTTTACTTGAAAAGGACACTAAAGTTTCTGAAAATGTAATGTCCCAGACAATGCATTTCAATGTTTGTAGTTTTCATCTTTGGTATTGGTAAAGGGCTTGAATTATAGCTCACAGCAAACACTTCGACTTCACTTAAGTTTAAAGGTCTCCAGTGGGCAGCGCCAGTAACGTCATGTTTTCTTGAAGCCTGTTTGGGCTACAAAAGAGGCCTGACTGAAAGCACAGGTGAAGCTGACAGCCTGGTTTCGCCAGGAAGCAAATTCTGTGAGAATCAGATTGGGGGGACTAAGTTCTCCAACCACTCTAGCAGTCATATTTATATGCATGCCTCTGTGGGCTGCTGACTGGATCTCGTGGACCTGAGGGCAGGATGAAAGCTGTGGCTTTGCTGGCTGCTCTGTACGCTCAACAGCTGGCAGCACAGATGTACTAGAACTTACGCTGCTTCTGGTGCTGAAGGAAAAGGGCTTCAGAAAGCCATCTCCAAGTGATACAGCCAAGTGACTGAGGCAGGTTTCCTGAAGGGTATGTACCCCCTTACTGACCAAAATAACCACTCCTTTTGTCCCGATATCTTCTGTTAGTTACACTGCTCCTGGGGGAGGAGAGGCCTCCATTTGTTCACTCTCACCCATTTTTCAAGGCCCTGTTATAAAAAGAACAAAAATTCCTCAGCACCAAGTGCCCAAAGCTGCTCCTCCCGGTGGAGCCCTAAAGGCTTCACAGTGCTTCCCATCTGGCTTGACACTGTCCTGTGTGGGGCTGCTTTTCTAGTACATGCGTACTTACTTCTCAGAAGACTGCAAGTTCTTTGAAGCCAGGGACGGACCATGTAAAATTAGAAGCAGAGACTGTATTTCTAAAGTTTCCTCCAATCCCCACTCTGTGCCTATCTCCTCAGTGCTCAGAATAGAACAGGCTTTGCATCAACCTCCTCACAGCAGGTCGCTTGGGTTTTCATTTAAATAGCAGCTGAAGGACACAGTGGAAATGGGTGTCTGCTTATGAAAAAGGCAGGTGCACATGGGAAGAACGAATGAGGAGCAACTGCTTCATCTGTGTAAGTACCTAATTCCATTAAGAGGCCTCTGGTATACATTAATCATACAACACAAAGCTTGTTTAGAGATCACACAGCTGAAAGCTAAGCTCGTAAATCAAAGCTCTGTCCCCAGAAGAAATGCCAATAATCCTCTGCACCTACTTCCCCTCCCCCTTGCAGGTCATTCGCACCGACAGGACAGGCTGCATGGACCATTTAGCCACAGAAGTGTACATACACTCTGTATATGGTGGATGTATCCACCCCTCACGTGAAGCCTACACGGACTTGAAGCTGCTCCAACATACTCTATAAACCACAGCTTTGCAAATACCAAATGAAGCTGCCTTGTGTCTCCTTGTAGTGACTACAACTGCTTACCAGGCACAAGTGTCCAAAAATAGACAACAGCCTGATGACCTGATTACTAGGTAAAACCACATTACAAAGTACCTTGTATTTCTACTCCACACAAAGGGTGAACACATTAAGTTTCTTCAAAGAATACAAAGAGAAACAGAAAAGGATTTCTAGAGACTTTCATATAACTGGTCACTTACAGAAATATAGTACTGACTTTTAAGTCCTTCAAGAATAAATGTATGAATGTTTAAAACATTTTAAAGGGGGCTGGAGAGATGGCTTAGCAGTTAAGTCATTTGCCTGCAAAGCCAAAGGACCTTGGTTAGATTCCCCAGGACTCACATAAGCCAGATGCACAAGGGGGTGCATGCATCTGGAGTTTGTTTGCAGTGGCTGGAAGCCCTAGCGTGCCCATTCTCTCTTTCTCTCACTCTGTCTCTTGCCATCTCTCAAATAAATAAATAAAAATAAAAATATTTTTTTAAAATCTAAAAGGAATATGGTTAGATTTGATAACTGTATCAAATACATAATGAATTCCAGCTCAGCCTGGACTAGAGCGAGACCCTACCATGAAAAACCAAAAAATAAAAAAAAAATTTTTTTTAAACTTATTTGACACAAAGAGAGAGTATGAGAAAGGAAAAAAGGGAGGGAGAGAAGAAAGAGTGTGCCAGAGCCTTTTGCTGCTGCAAATAAACCCCAGAAGCTTGCTCCATTTTGTGCATCTGGCTCTATGTGGAGGCTAGGGAACTGAACCCCAGCCAGCAGGCTTTGCAAGCCAAGTACCTTTAACCACAGGGTCATCTCCATAGCCTTCAAATGTCTTTAAAATATCCTATCTTTTGATTTAACAGTTATAAATGCATACCAACTTGTATACAAAAGCATACTTATTGTAATAAATCTATCAGAGGCACTGAGTGTTCAGCAAAAGACTGGTCAGATGGGGGAGATGGCTACTTTTCTGCAAGCTAGCCAACAGCACACTGGAGTTTAGATGTCCAGCACCAACATAAAGCCAGAAGCAAAGTGGCACGTGTGTTAAGTAACCATCCCTACATGTGTATGGCAATAGGAGGAAGAGTTAGCAGAATCCTGAAGCTTGTGGGCTAACTACTCTGGTGTTCCCAGAGGGAAACAGGAGACCCTATCTCAAACAAGGTGGGAGGGGAGAACCAACCCTCCAGTTGTCCTTTGACCTCTATAAGTACACTGTGGCATGCATACACTCACTCTCTCTCTCAACACACAAAGATTGGTTAAATATATTGTATGTTCATGTATTTGACTGCCATTAAAATTTTTATTTGGCTGGAGGGATGGCAGTGTTTGCCTACAAAGCCAAAGGATCCTGGTTCAATTCCCCAGGACCCATATAAGCCAGATGCACAAGGTGGTGCACGCATCTGGAGTTCGTTTGCAGTGGCTGGAGGCCCTGTCACGGCCATTCGCTCAGTCTCTGTCTGTCTCATTCTCAAAAAAAAAAAAAAAAGGTCAAAAATTTTATCAAGCCAGGCATGGTGGCGCACGCCTTTAATCCCAGTACTTGGGAGCCAGAGGTAGAAGAATCACTGTGAGTTTGAGGCCACCCTGAGACTCCATAGTGAATTCCAGGTCAGCCTGGGCTAGAGTGAAACTCTACCCTTGAAAAAAAAATTTATCAAGAGCCGGGCGTGGTGGCGCACACCCTTAATCCCAGCACTTGGGAGGCAGAGGTAGGAGGATTACTATGAGTTTGAGGCCAGCCTGCAAAGCTAAAGGACCCAGGTTCAATTCTCCAGGACCCAAATAACTAGAGGCAAAAGGTAGCACATGTGTCTGCAGCTCGTTTGCAGTGGCTGGATGCCCTGGTGTTCCCATTCTTTCTCTCTCTCTCTCTTCCATTCTCTGTCTCTTTCTCCCCCCCCAAATAAATAAAAATATTTTTAAAATAAAAATTTTATTTTTAAAAATAAAATATTTTTAAAATTATATCCAGCCAGGAGTGGTGGCACACACCTTTAACCCTCGTACTTGGGAGGCTGAGGTAGGAGGATTGCTGTTAGTATGAAGCTGGCCTGAGAATACATAGTGAATTTCACCAGGCTAGATAGAGACCCTACCTTGAAAACAAAAACAAAAAAGGCTCTGGACTACTCAATGACAATGGGAGAAAGTGTCATGATTTAGTCAGTAAAGAGCAAAAGACTGATGTAATATATATCATACATATACTCTCTGAACATATGTGAATATACAGGACACATCATAGATTGAGCTCAGGTTTAAACAGTCCATATATACAAGAGAAAAATGCTGATAGAACATGTATATTAAATAGTAATTATCTCCTCTATATCAAAATAAATATGCTCAACATTTTTAAGCATGTTAGTTAGTTTTTAACTGAAAGAAAACTTACAAGGAGGTTGCCATTCTGCTTTCTACAACTCTTAACCATTCTGTTGTTTTCAGACCTGCCCAGGTCAGCTTCAGAATAATGTGAAAACTTTAGGAAAACACAAGTCTCACTTTATAACCTTATTGCTCATTTGCACATGTATGTGCAAGTGAAGGACAGAGGACAGTCTTGGGTGTCATCCTCAGGAATTCTGCCCACTTCCTTTGAAACAGGGTCTCTCTTTGGCCTAGGGCTCAACAATGAGGCTAGACTGGCTGGCCAGCGAGCTCCAGATAGCTGCCTGTCTCCCCACTCCAACAATGGGATTGCAAGTATTTACAGCAATGCCATGCCCAGCTGACACTATTGATCAAACATGGGTCCTCATGCTACTTTGCCAACCAAGCCACCTCCCTAGCCCTACTTTATAAGATTTTTAGGTTGCTCAAAAGAAGGGGAACTTATCTTTCTCAAATAGGGAATGTCTCAGTTCCTTAATCTACACAAACTATTTGTTATTCACCAGTTCTTATAAATCAAAAAACATGGGCTGGAGAGATGGCTTAGCAGTTAAGGCACTTGCCTGCAAAGCCAAAGGACCCAGATTTGATCACGTAAGCCAGATGCATGAGGTGGCACATGTATCTGGAGTTCGTTTGCAGCAGCTGAAGGCCCTGATGCGCCCATTTTCTGCCTTCCTCTTCCTCCCTCTCAAATAAATAAATAAAAATGAAATATTTAAAAACAAAACAAAACCTGTTTCTTAAAGTTGAGAACTACAGCTTCTCATCTGTCCTGGTTCTCTGTGAAAGCTTTCCTGGCTACATGTGACACTGGGTCTAGGGCACGGGCACCGGCACCGTCCTCGCATTGGGTCTTAACTAGACCAGACATACCGTAAGGATGCTGTTGAGGGTCCAGATCTTAAATCACTTTGTCTGCAAACAGGGCCACACCCTAAGTTTCTCATATTTTATGCTCCAAGATTATAAGATTTTAGACTTGAAAGTAGCCACCAGTTCTAGCCACACGTGGCCTAAGAAATTCTTGGGATTATACAGATTGAGAAATGCCAGGAGGCTCCTAAACACTCTTCTCAGCCAAAGGCTAGCCTCTTTCCTTCTAAGTGGCCTAAAAGTTCACACAGGTGTGGGATTCAACAGAAAGGGGTGATGTGTGATTTTTGGGTGGTGCTTGTTTCCCAGGAATACAGAAGGGAAGAGCAGGACAAAGCAACAGGGGCTATCAAGACATGGCCGATTAGTCTACAGGGTTTACCAAATAGTCCTTGATAGAGAAGCCCAAAGCCCTTGTTATCCAAGTGTCATTTTGGTTGGTGGGGCCAGGGGATAGGAGGGAATGAAATATAAGCATAACAAGAAATGTCAGGGCTGGGTGTGGTGGCACATGCTTTTAATCCCAGCACTTGGGAGGCTGAGGTAGAAGGATCACCATGAGTTCAACACCAGCCTGGGCTACAGAGTAAGTCCAGGTCAACCTGGGCTACAGTGAGACCCTGCCTCAAAAGAACAAAATAGGGGACTGCAGACATAGCTTACTGGTTAAGACACTTGCCCACAAAGCTAAAGGACACAGTTTTGATTCCCCAGTACCAACGTAAGCCAGATGCACAAGGTGGCGCACGTCTCTAGAGTTCATCTGCAGTGGCTGGAGGCCCTGGTGTGCCCATTCTCTCTCACACACTAATAAAATAAACAGAACAGAACAACAACAAAAAGTTCAGAGCAGAGACTACAAATGGGTGATCCAATCTGACTGACAAACACATTTTGTTCAACTTTCCCCCAACATGATGTAAAGAAGTATTCAGGGCTAGAGAAATAGCTTAGAGGCTAAGGCAATTGCTGGCGAAACCTAAGGAACTAGGTTCAATTTCCCAGTACCCATATAAGCCAGATGCACAAGGTGGCGCATGTATCTGGGGTTGGTTTGCTGTGGCTGGAGGCACTGGCACACCCATTCTCTCTACATATATCTGCATGTTCCTCTCTCCCTCTCTTTCTCTCCAATAAATAAATAACTACCCAGCATCATGGATAGCACTGAATGTGAATAACAGCACATGCTCCGCTGCACACTTTCCAGGGCTTATGTGGCCTCTAGGGAGTCTGTCTGCGCTGCCTGCTCTAGCGTACATGTAGGTGACAGTGAAGCAGAATGGTCCTCTAGGCCATCCTTTTCTGTTTCTGGTTTGAATCTACTAAAACACTGACTAGAAAGATGAAATGGACCTTATGATGGAGGGAAGTTGTCGTTCCTTAAGAAATCAAAGCTTGTTTTTTCATCTAAAAATTTTTATTTATTTATTTGAGAGACAGAGGGAGGGAGGGAGAGAGAATGGGAGTATCAGGGCCTCTAGCCACTGCAAACAAACTCCAGATGCATGTACCACCTTGTGCATCTGGCTTACATCTGGAGAACTGAACCAAAGTCCTTCAGCTTTGCAGGCAAATGCCTTAACTGCTAAGCCATCTCTCCAGCCCCTTATTTTTTTCATTTTTAATACTGGGCATAGAACTCAGAGTTTGTGCAAGTGCTCCATCACTGAGGTACACCCACAGCTCCACACTTATATTGATCCCTTATACTGGTCCAAATGGCCAGGTCTAAGAGGTCTCCAGGAGATCTGTAAAGACCATATTAAGTCCATGGTGGCTAGTAAAGTATCCAAAGAGCCAGTTTTGAAGTGACAGCATGAGTAATATTTCAAGAGTAAGGTTCCTCTTCACTGAGGTGACCTTTTCCCCTCAAGGAATCCCTTCTCCCATCCTCTTGGCTGGAAACCTCAATTCAACCTGTGCCACAGAAGCACTGACTCAGAATTTAACACAAGTTAAAAATTTTTCCAAGTTTTACAGGGGCGTCTTCTCAACTGGAGTGAGGAAACTTGCAATCGATCTAGAATTCACTATTTTGACAAAATAAACCCAAGTATTTATTAAGGTTTTTTTAATGTGAACACCTCCCAGTAATTTATGGGTTATTTCATTATTTATCTATATACACAACCACCTTCCTGTTTGATGACTTAGATGTGAAGACATTAGATAAATTAAATAAACTGCTTGCTTACATTTATTTTGTCTGGTTTATAAGATGCTCTATGGCTTTCAAGGCACAAAGTAGCTCTGTTTAAGTATAAAATCATGTTTCTATCATCATCTTTATATCTGAGATTATCGTTTGAAATTCCTGCAATGGTTAAAACACAAGCTATATTGTGAAATCATATAAACAGGGCTACCATCAAGGAAAACTACAGGACAGGGGCTGGAGAGATGGCTTAGTGGTTAAGCGCTTGCCTGTGAAGCCTAAGGACCCTGATTTGAGGCTCAATTCCCCAGGACCCACATAAGCAAGATGCACAAAACGGCACATGCATCTGGAGTATGTCTGCAGTGGCTCGAGGCCCTGGCGTGCCCATTCTCTCCCCTCTCCCCCGCCCGCCCCTTCTGTCTACCTATCGCTCTCAAATAAATAAATAAAAATAAACAAAAAATTAAAGATAAGCTACTATGGGTGCAGATAATATGAAAATAAATCAAGACTTGAAGAATCAATATTGTGAAAATGGTAATCTTACCAAAAGCAATCTACACATTTAATGTAATCTCTATCAAAATTCCAAAAGCATTCTTCATGGAAATAGAAAAAACAATCCAAAAATTCATTTGGAATCACAAAAAAAACCTCGAATATCTAAAATAATACTGAGCAACAAAAATAAGGCTGGTGGTGTCACCATACCTGATTTTAACCTATACTACAGAGCCATAGTAACAAAAACAGCGTGATACTAGCACAAAAGCAGACATGTAGATCAGTGGAACAGAATAGAGGACCCAGATGTAAGTCCAGGTTGCTATAGCCACCTGATATTCAATAAAACTGCCAAAAATACTCATTGGAGAAAAGACAGCCTCTTCAGCAAATGGTGTTGGGAAAACTGGATATATATCTTCAGAAGGATGAAAACAGATTCTTCTCTCTCGCCATGCACAATAATTAAGTCCAAATGGATTAAAGACCTTAACATCAGACCGGAAACTCTGAAACTGCTAGAGGAAAAAGTAGGGGAAACCCTTCAACATATTGGTCTTGGCAAAGACTTTCTGAATACAACCCCAATTGCTCAGGCAATAAAACCACAGATGAATCACTGGGACCCCATGAAATTACAAAGATTTTGCACTGCAAAGGACACAGTGAAAAAAGTAAAGAGGCAACCTACAGAATGGGAAAAAAATCTTCGCCAGCTATATATCTGATAAAGGATTAATATCTAGGATATACAAAGAACTCAAAAAGTTAAGTAATAAGGAATCAAACAAGCCAATCAAAAAATGGGCTATGGAGCTAAATAGAGCATTTTCAAAGGAAGAAATACGAATGGCATATAAGCATCTAAAAAAAATGTTCTACGTCACTAGTCATCAGGGAAATGCAGATTAAAACTACATTGAGATTCCATCTCACTCCTGTCAGATTGGCCACCATCATGAAAACAAATGATCATAAATGTTGGCAGGGATGTGGAAAAAGAGGAACCTTTCTACACTGCTGGTGGGAATGCAATCTGGTCCAGCCATTGTGGAAATCAGTGTGGAGGTTCCTAAAACAGCTAAAGATTGACCTACCATATGACCCAGCTATAGTACTCCTAGGCATATATCCGAAGGACTCATCTCATTTCCTTAGAAGTACGTGCTCAACCATGTTTATTGCTGCTCAATTTATAATAGCTGGGAAATGGAACCAGCCTAGATGTCCCTCAACTGATGAGCGGATAATGAAGATGTGGCACATTTATACAATGGAGTTCTACTCAGCGGTAAAGAAAAATGAACTTATGAAATTTGCAGAAAAATGGATGGACCTGGAAAGGATTATACTAAGTGAGGTAACCCAGGCCCAGAAAGCCAAGCCACATGTTCTCTTTCATATGTGGATCCTAGCTACAGATGATTGGGCTTCTGCATGAGAAGAAATATACTTAGTAGCAGAGGCCAGTAAGTTAAAAAGGAGACATAAAGGGAAGAGAAAGGAAGGGAGGAGGGTACTTAATAGGTTGATATTGTATATATGTAAGTAGAATGATTGAGATGGGGCGGTAATATGATGGAGAATGGAATTTCAAAGGGGAAAGTGTGGGGGGGGGGGAATTACCAGGGGATTTTTTTTTATAATCATGGAAAATGCTAATAAAAATTAAAAAAAAAAGAAAATAAATCAAGTCTGCCAAAGTATATTTGCTCAGACATAATACTAGGCAAAAACATAAGTTAGGGCTGGAGAGATGGCTTAGCAGTTAAGCGCTTGCCTATGAAGCCTAAGGACCCCAGGACCCACATTAGTCAGATGCACAAGGGGGTGCACATGTCTCGGGTTCATTTGCAGTGGCTAGAGGCCCTGGTGTGCCCCCCCCTCTATCTCTATCTCTATCTCTATCTCTATCTGCCTCTTTCTCTCTCTGTTGCTCTCAAATAAATAAATATTAACAAAAAAATTAAAAACATAAGTTAAACATATTTCTAACAAGACAAGAAAACACGCTGAATTTTTAAAAACAGACATGAGTCTACTAGTTATTTTTTCAACTTAATAATTTCCAGTTTAGTAGCTTCCATCTCCAACCTATTTAATCTGCCCAGAACGTATAAGGGTCTGGCTTTCATAGATCCTAATTCTAAAATTTCACACTATTTTACTTCTTATCTAGAAATGATGCCATTTCAAGTAACTGACAATATGCCCCACTGAAGCAGAAGCCTGTTTGGTAGCATCCACTCATGGCAGGAGTCAGGGGCTCATTTTGCAGCAGCAGCTGATGGGCAGGTGCCATGGGAAGGAAAAACAGCAGGGTATAGCCGCCAAAGCCAGATCACAGCCTCCCTAAGATCAGATTTTCTTCCACAAACTATTTCTGACACTCAGGCAAAATGTATTCAAATGCAAAAGGAAATAAACAAATGTACCAGTCTCTTCCAGCACTGGAGATAAGATACACCTCCTCACCTGGGGACTCTCCTTGGAGAGAAGGGTGGAACAGAAATGTGGAATGTAAATTCTCTCCAGCAGCCACAGAGGCAGAGGCTGGGGGAGGGGAGAGAAAGCTGACAGAGAGAGGACAGATGAGTAAGACAAGGCACATGAAGGTTTCTCCCCTAGTTTTATGGATAGATGGCCTAAGCCTAGGTCCCATGCCCTGGAGCACAACCAATCATGGGTGGATCAAATGGATTGCTCAGTCTCTCACACAAGTCTCCCCCTGGCTCTGTGAAACTTGCAGGATCCACGCACCTCCTGCAAAGCCTTAGGAAAAGTACTGACAAGGTGCCCAAGTTTGTAAAACTTCTTGAGAACGACCAATGAAACGAGGCTGGAAGCCAGGCGTGGTGGCGCATGCCTTTAATCACAGCACTCGCGAGGCAGAGGTAGGAGAACTGTCATGAGTTTGAGTCTACCCTGAGAATACAGAGTGAATTCCAGGTTAGCCTAAATGGCATGCAGGACTAGACAGGCACTAGCCTTGGTGCTTGGATGAAGTTGCTGTCAATTTCATTTAAAAAGATAAACAAAGCCGTGCATGGTAGCACACACACCTTTAATCCCAGCATTTGGAGGCAGAGGTAGGATTGCTGTGAGTTCAAAGCCATCCTGAGACTACACAGTGAATTCCAGGTCAACCTGGGCTACAGTGAGACCCTACCTCGAAAACAAAAAGTATCCATTCCAACCTCATGACAGGCTGACCTGGAATTCACTATGTACCTCTGCCTCCCAAGTGCTGGGATTAAAGGCGTGAGCCACCATGCCCGGCTTTGTTTTTCTTTTTAAACAAAATTGACAACTTCTTCCAAGCACCAAGGCTAGTCCTATATGACATTTAGGTTTCCTAAGTTTCCTAACCTCAGAGCTTTGAGTTGCACTATGATGAAATTCTGGGGCCCCAGCTGCCCCTTTGGTAGTATCCTTGCACAAAGGCAATAGTCACTTATTCAACAAGTTTTTGTTTTAAATCAAGTATCTATTCTGTGCCAAGCTCCCATACTGTGATGGATTAGAGGAAAGGAAGTCTCTGCCCTCAGTGGCCCTACATTTTATTATGGGCATAAGGCTGCTATAAAAAGTCAAGCGATTATACAGAAAGTCACAATACAGGAAGTAAACATGACCTACAAAATACAACTGAGTAGCTGGTATATTTCAAGTATTTTCTGTGTTCCCAAGAAATGTATTTCCCACCCTGAAGAATCAAGCTTGGGTTCTTTCCACTACTCTTTTCTTTTCTGCATGTGTACATGAAGATGGTATGGGTGAATATGCGTACCTATGTTTGCATGTGTGTGGGTGAACAAGTGTGCAGGCCAGAGGTTGATGTCAGTATCTTCCTCAATCATCCTCCATCTTATGTACTGAGACAGTCTCTCACTGAACCTCCAGACTTTGCTCATTTGGCTAGACTAGCTGCCCAGCTTGTCCTCGGGTCCCCTACAGACTGGCAACCATACCCACCCAACATTTATGTGGTGCTAAGGATTTGAACTTAGGTCCCCATGCTTGTATGACAAGCACTTTGCTCACTCAACGATATGCCCAATGTCTTCTTTAAAAACAGGTTTCTATCTTTGGTTCCCCTTCCCTACTTAGCTACTGACTCCCTATGTAAGATTCTGTGGGACACATCCAGAGGAACAGTGAGTAAAAGGGCCAGGGAAGCTCAGAGGCACCAGCTCCTAAGCTGACTGCTCTGTGCAGCTTTCTTCCACCAGCCAGGCCTTAGCTTTGGATTCTACTACTGCTTTGTTTCTACCACCTCCAGCTGGAGCTCTGAATCTTCTTCTGCACCCTTCTGATGCAATCTGGACTAGCACCAAGCGAGGAGCTGGCTTCACCACTCTGAACCCTGACCTAGGCCAGTCTCTGAAGGGTGGGGGAAACAACAGGGAGTACAGGGAAGAACTGGGCTTTTTTTGTTCTTTCATGAGCCCCCAATTTTCCTTCTTACTTTGAAATACTTCTGTATTTCAAAACAAAAGTTCTTGGGTTCTCTTTTCATTGTTTTGTTTCAGCTATTCAAACAGAATCATGCTGGATCCACTGATAATTAAAAATAAGCATTTAAGCTGGGCTTGGTGGTGGCACACGCCTTTAATACCAGCACTCAGGAGGCAGAGGAAAGAGGATTGCCATGAGTTCGAGGCCACCCTGAGACTCCATAGTGAATTCCAGGTCAGCCTGGGCTTGAGTGAGACCCTACCTTGAAAGAAAAAAAAAAAGCAGCATTTAAGGGGCTGGAGAGATGGCTTAGAGGTTAATCACTTGCCTGCAAAGCCAAAGGATGCAGGTTCAATTCTCCAGTACCCACATAAAGCCAGATGCACAAGGTGGCACATGCATCTGGAGTTTATCTGCAGTGGCTAGAGGCCCTGGTGCATCCATTCTCCCTCCCCCCTCTCAAATAAATGAATAAATTTTTTTTTAAAGAAAGCATTTAAGATGGGCATGGTAATGCATGTCTTTACTCAGGAGGCAGAGGCAGGAGGATCACGGTGAGTTTGAGGCCACCCTGAGACTATACAGTGTTTTCCAGTCAGCCTGGGCTAGAGTGACACCCTACATAAAAAAAAAGAAAAAAAAAACAGCATTTAGGGGGAATGGGAGATAGCTTAGCAGGTTAAAGTGCTGGCTTGCAAAACCCTGCTAGCCCAAATTCAATTCTCCAGTACCCACTTACGGCCAGATGCATAAAGGTGATACATGCACCTGGAGTTTGTTTGCAGTGACAAGAGGCCATGGTACACCCATACTTTCTCTCTCACTTACATATAAATTTTAAAAATACTTTTTTAAGCGGCAGGTGTGGTGGTGCATGCCTTTAATTCCAGCATTCAGGAGGCAGAGGTAGGATTGCTGTGAGTTCAAAGCCACCCTGAAAATACATAGTGAATTCCAGGTCAGCCTGGGCCAGAAAGAGACCCTACCTTGGGGAAAAAAAAAAAAACTTTTAAAAATAAAAAGATTCTATAAAATAATCATCTAGGTCCAGGTCAGCCTGAACTAGAGTAAGACCCTACCTCAAAAAAAAAAAAAAAAACATTAAGAGCTAAGGACCCATGGTTGACTCTCCAGGTCCCATGTAAGCCAGATGCACAAAGTGACACAAGTGTGCAAGGTTGCACCTGCACACAAGGTAGTGCAGACATCTGGAGTTCAACTGCAGTGGCTGGAAGCCGTGGCACGCCAATTCTCTCTCATGAAAAAAAAAAAAAGGCCAGTCTGTTGGGCTTGCCTCAAAAAAAAAAAAAAAAAAAAGTAACAACAATCTTAAACAATTTTTTTTTTTTTTTGCATGTATGTCTATGTATGGAGGCCAGACAGCAACCTCAATCATCATGCCTCAGGAATACTGTGCACTTTTTTTGAGACAGCATCATTGGCCTAGAGGTTCAGTAATTAGACTAAATGGATAGTCCACAAGCTCCAAGAATCCTCCTGTGTCTGCCTCCCCAACACTGGCATTGTAAGTGAACAGTACTACAGCCAGCATTTTATGTGGGTTCTAAGGATTGAACACAGGTCCTCCTGAGCTATCTCCTCAGCCCAAATCTTTGTTAATGGATATGTTGCTTTAATTGTGTACAGACATCTTACAATGTGTGGAAATGGAAGGTAGGAAGTACCATAAACTGTTCCAAAGAGCAAGACTGCACAGACGAAAGAGCCCTCTACGACCTAAAATCCTAGTACCTAAAGATAACATTAAATTTAGAAATACCAAAGCCTTTGAGCTATTAGTCAAACCACACTGAACAATCCATGAACAAGTTCTATCAGAGGGGAAACTAGTTATTTACTTATTTTTTTAAAGATTTTTCTATCTTTAGCGCTCTTTAAAAAACAACACTAAAGTCAGAACATAAATACACAGTTTATATAGCATAGAAAGGATGATGATATTTTGTTCACTTACCAGAAATATATCACAAATTACTACTATGCCTATCACAGAGTATTAAAACAATAGTAGTCAAATATACTATTAATGAATCATAACATCATTAGCTTACTTATCAATCATATTGACATCAACAAATATGCTCTAAAAAGTGCTGCTCTAAACCTGACATGGAGGCGCATGCCTTTAATCCCAGCACTCAGGAGGCTGAGGTAGGAGAGAACTGCCTTGAGTTCAAGACCAGTCTGGACTACAGAGCAAGTTCCAGGTCAGCAAGGACTAGAATAAGACACCTAAATAAATGAAACATAAGAGCTGGAAAGATGGCTAAGTAGTTAAGGCACTTGCCTGCAAAGCCAAAGCACCCAGGTTCTTCCATTCCCCAGGACCCACGTTAGCCAGATGCACAAGGGGGCACGCGTCTGGAGTTTGTTTGCAGTGGTTGGAGGCCCTGGCACACCCATTCTCTCTCTCTCTCTCTCTCTCTCTCTCTCTCTCTCTCTCTCTCTCTCTCTGCCTCTTTGTCTCTCTGTCAGTCGCTCTCAAATAGATAAATAAAAATAAACAAAAAAATTTTAAAAATGAAACATAAGCGTACTTAAGACCCACATCATGAAAGTTTGTTCTTGGACATACGGTGTAAGTTAAATGCTCCTCAGTGTAAAGAAATGAGGTGATTATTTTTGGAAGTGTTTCTCTATTCTCATTTGATTCTGAGGCAAGGTATTAGTTGTTTTAAGATTTTGGGGAAAATCCTGAGAAATGTTTTCTCTTCTCCCTCCTTCTTTCCTAGTTCTTAAATCAACAAATAAACAGAACTGATTGCAGGAGCAAACTAGTTTTAAGTAAATATATCTTGATGTGCCTGGAATACCACATTAATTTAGAAAGGGGAAAAAAGTCTATTTAGTTTATTATGGTATTATTGAGATTTCCATTTTCCCCTTAAGAAATGGCTCTTGAGCCGGGCGTGGTGGCGCACGCCTTTAATCCCAGCACTGGGGAGGCAGAGGTAGGAGGATCACTGTGAGTTCGAGGCCACCCTGAGAATGCACAGTGAATTGCAGGTCAGCCTGAACTAGAGTGAGACCTTACCTTGGAAAAAAAAAAAGAAATGGCTCTTAAGCATTTGCACTTGGCTGCAAAGCCTAATGACCCAAGTTTGATTCCCCAGTACCCATATGCACAAAGTGTCACATGCATCTGGAGTTCATGTGTAGCAGCTGGAGGCCCTGGCATGCCTCCCTCTCTTGTGGGCTCCCATTTTCTCCCTCTCCCTACCTCCTCCGCATCTCCCACCTCTTTCTCTGTTAAATACACAAAAAAGTATTTTTTAAAAAGAAATAGAAATGGCTCTTTTTCCAGGTGTGGTGGTGCACACCTGTAACCCTAGCACTCAGGAGGCTGAGGTAGGAGGACTGCTGTGAGTTTGAGGCCAATCTGCAACTACAGAGTGAGTTCCAGGTCAACCTGAGCAAGAGTGAGACCTTGCCTTGAAAAAAAAAAAAGAAGAAGTGGGCTGAAGAGATTGCTCAGTGGTTAAGGCACTTGCCTGCCAACCTAATGACAGAAGTTCAATTCCCCAGTACTCTGTTAATCCACATGCACAAAGTTTGTTTATAGTGGATAGAGGCCATGGTGTACCTATATTCTCTCTCTGCTTGCAAATAAATAAATAAGGTATTTTTTAAAAGAAATGGCTCTTTTTCCTTCTGTATCTTCTAAATCTCAAAACTACCATTATGGCAATGCTCATACGCTAAGATTCCAGGCCTCCCATGCAAAAAAAGACAGCACAGTCAAAGATGGTTTCTCCTTAGGGTATGTTGACAGTTCTGCTGCTGGTCTTAAGTATTCCAATTAAGCCTACTCAAGAAATAAATGGCAATCCCATGTGGGTAGCTCTAGTCTATCCGGACCAGTCTAATTCCTAAACTAGTCCTAACAAGAAGTGATTGGAGGGGCGGGGGGCTGGAGAGATGGTTTATTAATGCGCTTACCTGTGAAGCCTAAGGACCCAGGTTCGATTCCCCAGTACTCATGTAAACCAGATGCACAGGTAATGCATGAGACTGGAGTTTGTCTACAGTGGCTAGAGGTCGTGGCATGCCCATTCTCCCTCTTTCCCTCTCTCCCCCTCCTCTCTGCCTCTTTCTTGCTTTTTCAAATAAATAAATAAGAAAGAAGTGACTTTTTTTTCATAGACCGTATAAGCTCTTAACGGCACAAATGGTTGGATCTCTTCTATTAATTTACTGCTAGTATCATACCTTATATCTTTTGATACACATAAGAATTTTTAAAAATTAGGTGTAGAGGTTAGAGGATAACTTTGTGTCAGTGTTCTTCCAGTGCCTCTCATTTATTTATTTATTTATTTATTTTTGTTTTTTTGAGGCTGGATCTTGCTATAGCTCAGGTTGACCTGGAATTCATTATGTAGTCTCAGGGTGGCCTCGAACTCACAGCAATCCTCCTACCACTGCCTCCCAAGTGCTGAGATTAAAAGCATGTGCCACCATGCCCGGCTCTTTCTAGTCTCTTTGAGACAGGGTCTTGCTTTGCCACTCACTGGGAAGTCCACTCAAGCTTGCCTATAAGCTTTGAGATTCTCTTAGGTCTTCCTCCCACTGCTGTAGGTGTGTTTTAGATGGTGTGTTTTACATGGAAACTAGGAATCAAACTCAGGTCAGCAAGCTTGTAAAGCAAATGCCTTTAACTGCTGATCCATCTCCCTACCCCAGCAGCAATAAGTATTTTTTAAGGTACTTAGGACATCACTTCTCAGGAGAAAGAAAATAAATCCTGAAGTGTTGCTAAACAAGTCTTCTATAGGTTTTAACATTAAGATCATAAAATCTAACTCTGGTGAGAAATCTTGATTTGGCAGCTGTATTTGAACATTAAACAAAAACAAGAATACAAAGCAGAAAAATCAAGCAGGTTGATGACTTTCTTATAGGTTAGAAGTCAAAATATTCAACCTGGTCCTGACTTTGTCACTCTAGCTGGGTCACTATCACCAGCTACTTAACTCTAGGAATCATTCACTTCACTGAGAAAAAGAGGGAAAATTTTTTTTAATTCTCCTGTTTTGTTAAATGTTATTCTGCAAAGCAAAGTGGATACTTATTTTTATGACTCTTAACCCATGATACTATTCAACTATTTCAATGAATTTATGGCATATTAAAAATAAACAACAATTAAAAAGGATATGCTTTGGTATACAAAAGGTAATGGAATAAAAATAAAATGAAAAGACTTATTTCAATGTTTCTATAGAATATAGATCACTTTACATTGTGTTCACTCAAGCGTTTTGAATTCTCTCCCTTAATTGGGAAACTAAAACAAGTCACAAACACCAACAAGAACACTCACAGTCTTGGGATGGACTTGAGAAGGAACAGCTGTGCCAAATGAAAAGAAAACTGCTGACCCCTGCCTTCAGGCCTTGAACTCCAAGACAACAGCAGTTCAGGTATCATTATCACGACTTGCCAGATCTCACACAGGGACTGCTGATAGTCACACAGACCTTCCATGGAATATTCCACACCCCAGGAAAACAAGCGTGAAAACAGAAGAACACAAAAACTATATATTCTAAAGAAATACGGCTCATTTGCAGTGGCTGGAGTCCCAGGTGCACCCATTTTCTCTCTCTCTCTGTCAAATAAATAAATAAATATTTTTTTAAAAAAAGATAGAAACAAACGAGTTACAGAAAGAAATCTGATGTCAACCTCTGGCCTCTACAATACACATGTGTATACAACCCCCCCTTCCACACACCCACCCCTGTGGCATGAATAAAGAGCCAGACTTCATCAAATACCCCACCAAAGAAGATGGCAAATAAGTGTATGGAAAGATGCTCCACATTACATGTTATCCAAATCTGGAAGGAACAAGAAGGTGAAGGGATGGCAGGAACAGGCAGACAATGAAGTATCATTCAGCCTTAAAGAACAATGAGACACCAAGCTGAGAGTCTTATTTAGACTTGTACTGCGAAATGAAAGAAGCCATTCTGAAGAGGCTATACACTATGATTCTTCCTTGATATGACATTCTGGAAAAGACAGTAAGAACATCACTACTGAAAAAAGCACTTAGGAGCTGGAGAGGTGGCTTAGCTGTTTCTTAAACATTTCACAAGTATCAGCTGCCAGAATTACTTGGTAAGAAGGAAATACAACAAAATTTTAAGTGACTTGTGTCATGGTAGTGGGATTATTTTCCCCCTTTATTTTTGTTTTTATTCTGTTTTTTAAGGTAGGGTCTCACTTTAGGCCAGGCTAACCTGGAGCTCACTCTGTAGCTCTAGGCTGGCCTTGGACTCACAGTTATCCTCTAACTTCTGCTTCCCAAATGCTGGGATCAAAGGTGTGCACCACCACACTCGGCTTCTTTTCTCCTTTTTATTAACAAATTTTCACATTTTTCTCGTGAGGGTTAAGGAGACTGAAAATACTTTTAAATTGAACACTGGGGAAACCTAAACAACACTTACTCTGATTTACATTATTTCTTTCTAATATAAAATAACTGATCGGAGAGATGACTCAGCAGTTAAGACCAGATGCACAAGGTGGTACATGCATCTGGAGTTTGTTTGCAGTGGCCCGGATGCTCCCACTTTTCCCCTCTCTCTGCTTCATCCTCTTTCTTTCAAACAAATAAAATATTTAAAAAAAATAAAACAGCACTCAGGAAGCAAAGGTAGAAGGATCACCATGAGTTCAAGGCCACACTGAGACTACATAATGAATGCTAGGTCAGCCTGGGCTTGAGCAAGACCCTATCATTGAACCTCTGCCCTCCCAAAAGAAAGCCAGGGCCTGGAAAGATGGCTCAAAAGTTAAGGCACTTGCCTATAAAGCCTAAGGACCCTGGTTCAATTCCCTAGTACCCACATAAAGCCAGATGCACTGTGGCACATGCATCTGGAGTTTGTTTTCGGCTGCTAGAGGCCCTGGCATGCCCATTCTCACTCTTTTCTTTCTTCTCTTTGTGTGCTTCTGCTTGCAAATAAATTAAAAAAACAATTTTTAAGTTGGGCAGAGTGGTGTACACATTTAATCTCAGCACCCAGGAGGCAGAGGTAGAAGGATCACTGAGTTCCATGCCACCCTGAAACTACAGAGTATATTCCAGGTCAGTCTGACTACAGCAGGACCCAACTCTGAAAAACAAAAACACAAACAAACAAACAAAAGTAACTGATCTTCATTGCTTCTCTTTTTTGACTAGGGTTTTGGCCATGATAGGAATAAAAACATTATTGGTGACTGACATTATAAGCCTATTTTTAAATATCTTGAATAAAGAAGTCATAAAATCTGAAGCTTGACGATAACTCAGTGAGTACAACAGAATGCTTGCCCTGCAACCATGAGGACCTGGGTTTGAATCCCCAGCACACATGTAAATGCTGGACATGACAGCATACACCTATAATCCTAGCACTCAAGAAGCAGACAGAGAGCTGGAGAGACA
This sequence comes from Jaculus jaculus, assembly GCF_020740685.1. Lineage (NCBI taxonomy): Eukaryota > Metazoa > Chordata > Mammalia > Rodentia > Dipodidae > Jaculus > Jaculus jaculus. The sequence goes on along the minus strand of NC_059106.1, from coordinate 57,930,783 downwards.
GCTTAGCGGTTAAGGTGCTTGCTTGCAAAGCCAAAGGACCAGGTTCGATTCCCCAGGAACCATGTAAACCAGATGCACAAGTGGCACAGGAATTTGTTTGCAGTGGTGGGATGCCCTAGAGCGCCCTTTCTCCATCTCTCTGCCTTTCTCTCTCTCAAATAAAATAAAAAATAAAAAAAGCAGGTATGGGGCTGGAGAGATGGCTTAGTGGTTAAGCACTTGCCTGTGAAGCCTAAGGACCTCAGTTCGAGGCTTGACTCCCCAGGACCCACGTTACCCAGATGCACAAGGGGGCTCATGCGTCTGGAATTTGTTTGCAGTGGCTGGAGGCCCTGGCACGCCCATTCTCTCTCCCTCTCTCTATCTGCCTCTTTCTCTGTCCGTTGCTCTTAAATAAATAAATAAAAATAAAAAAATTTTTTTCTTAAAAAAGCAGGCAGGCAGAACCCCAGGACAAGCTGTGTAGCCAGACTTGCCAAATTGGTGAGCACTGAGTTCAGTAACAGTGTCTCAATAAATAAGGTATAGAGTGGCTGAGGAAGATACTTCATGCCGACCTCCTATCTCCAGAACACATGAGCACCTACAAAGTGTGCCCACACATGTATAAACATATACACACATGTAACACACATTCTAAGAATTCACAAAATTAAGCTAAAATGGAATATATAAAATATGTGATTATCAAACAAAAAAAGGACTTGAGACTGGTCTTGGCAACTCAAGCTTTTCCTGGAATAACCCTACAGCAACACTTACACTTCTCAAATTTTGCTCCTTTCTCCCAGTCTCCCCTTACTTTGCAATCCATCTACACTGGCTAGCACCTCCTCACAGACAACCTGATCCTTCTCCATTCACTCAGTTCTGTTCCCATGTGACTATTTGATCCAGTGAACATTCACTAAGAACTTTATTTTATTTTTATTATTGTTTGGTTTTTGTTTATTTTTTTGAGGTATAGTCTCACTATAGCTTAGGCTAACCTGGAATTCACTATGGAGACTCAGGGTGGCCTCCCAACTCACAGCGGTCCTCCTACCTCTGCCTCCCCAGTGCTGGGATTAAAGGCATGTCCCACCACGCCCTGCTCTGAGAACTTTATTAATTAGACACAAAAATGAAGAGTTCTTGCAGGTCAGCATGCTTTTTCTGAATAGCACCAGAAGTAAATGCTTCCGGCTTTATAGCTGTAGTCTCCATCTTAGCCACTCAACTCTGCCATGAAAGTATCTACTGACATTATGTAAACAAGTGACAGTGGGCTGTGTTCCGACAAAACTCATCTTTACAAAGACAGGCAGTGAGCCAGATGTGGCCTGTGTGCTGCTGTGTTTGCTAAGCTGAGTGTACAACATCCTCAGAGCTCAGAGAGACAGAGGAGACCTACACCCACAGGACTGCTAGTCTCTTGAGGGAGTAGTCTAGCTGCATCTGGACTTCTGAGAAAGCTCCCTGAAAGTGGTGGACCACTAATTTCTCCTCAAAGCCACTAAATTGGTGTCTCAAAACAGCAATTCACACTCACAATATTGAAACAAGGCAAACTGTAGATTGTGTTGCAATTAATTTATTACTGCAATAAAGTGACTGGTTAATGTAGGACTGGTTTTAAATTCTCTCTCTAAATACTTGAGAAAGGGTAGAAAGCATCCCAGTGAAGTTACAGCCAGCCTGAGCCAGGCCCAACCTTGGTGTGCATGCAAAAGCAGGGTTGTGGAGCCCTGCATGTTTACATTAGGAGAAGTACAGCCTTCTCCATCTGAAGAGTACAAACCCATTTTCTCACTAGCAACTCAAACACACCAGGTCTACATCAGTCAGCCTCCATAGCATTCACAAAATCATACAGGAAGTCAAACAAGGAGATAAGCAAGAGTGAAAGGAAATGAGATAAGGCATTCTCCAAACAAGATGGATAATTTGCTGAGGTACCTTTCCTTTCAAACTCTTTGTATTCAACAACAACAACCAAAAAATTAATGTAAGAAAATAAAAATAAAATAATAAATGTCCAGTACTATCATGAGGCAACAACTTTTGTGAACAGTTTGGTTTTCTCCTTCAAACCCCTATTTGGTGTATGTTGGAAAAAAATTTTTTTTTTTTTAATTTTGAGAAAGAAAAAGAATTGGCACACCAGAATAGTGGCACGTCTATCATGGTGGAAACCAACTGCCCTCCACTTGGACTGGAGGCCCACTCCATGGGAGGGAATACATCCCTGATACTGAAAACTTAAAACAGGGGCAGTCATGAGCCCCAGGGGTATAACATCTGCTGATGTCTGGATGAATGTATATACTATGCTTATCAAACTGCCCAGTAAGCACTTCTCTTAATATTCATACCCTTATACTAATGCTACTCTCACTCTGGGTAGAGAATCTTCTCTTTTCAGATGGCAGTGACCTTGGGACAACTCAGAAGGTATCATAGTGCTAGAAAGAAGTGACTGGAATACTGAGTAACACCTCGATCACACCTTCCAAGGCTCAGGGTCTAATGCGGACGAGGTGGCAGAAAGAATGTAAGAGCCAAAGGAAGGGTAGGACTCCTTACAATGTGCTCCTCCAGACACAAAATGGCCTGGATATCCATGACCTCATAGTGCCTGACACTACCTACACAAGACCATCATAAGAGGAGGGAAGGATCATGGCATCAAAATAAAAGTGAGACTGATTGAGATGGGGAGAGGATATGATGGAGAATGGAATTTCAAAGGGGAAAGAGAGGGGAGGGAGGGTATTACCATGGGTTATTTTTTATAATCATGGAAAACGTTAATAAAAATTTAGGAAAAAAAAAAGAATTGGCACACCAGGACCTTAGCCACTGCAAATGAACACTAATGTGTATGCTACCTTGTGTGCATGCATCACTCTGTGCATCTGGCTTACATGAATTTTGGAGAGTCGAACTTAAGTCTTTAGGATTTTCAGGCATGCAAGGTAACAGCTAAGCCATCTCTCCAGCCCCAAAAATAAAATTTTAAATTAGATTTTTCTCCTTTCATAAAAAAATCATGTCACAATACTTTCCCAAACTTTTTATTTTTAAACCTTTATCTATTTATGTGAGAGAGAGAGAGACAGAGAAACAGAGAGACAGACACCAGGGGCCTGTTGCCACTGCAAAGAAACTCCAGACATATCTAGCTTTAGGTGGGTGCTAAAGAATTGAATCTGAGTCACTAGACTTTGCAAACAAGTGCCTTTAACCACTGAGCCATCTCTCCAGCCCCCAAATTCTTTTTTTTTTTTTCTTTTTTTGAGGTAGGGTAGCCTTGAACTCACAGCCATCCTCCTACCTCTGCTTCCCAAGTGCTGGGATTAAAGGTATGTACCACCACACCCCATTCATTATTTTTATATTACACTTAAAATTTAAAATCCGGGCTGGAGAGATGGCTTAGCGGTTAAACGCTGGCCTGTGACGCCTAAGGACCCTGGTTCGAGGCTCGGTTCCCCAGGTCCCACGTTAGCCAGATGCACAAGGGGGCGCACGTGTCTGGAGTTCGTTTGCAGAGGCTGGAAGCCCTGGCGCACCCATTCTCTCTCTCTCCCTCTATCTGTCTTTCTCTCTGTGTTTGTCGCTCTTAAATAAATAAATAAATAATTTAAAAAAAATTTAAAATCCTATGGAGGCTTATAAAGCTACTTACATATGCTTCCTGAGTGCTGGAATTAAAGGCATGTGCCACTAGGCCTGGCTGCCCCAAATTCTTACTCAAAAGTATGATTTTTTTAATTCCTGTACTAAAATTCCATCAAATAAATGGAATTTTATTTAAATTTTTCCCTTTGCTGAATTTTTTTTGTTTGTTTTTAAACAGGTTTAGTATCTGACAATGTTCACCTTGGGTTTTTTTGTTTATTTTTATTTATTTATTTGACAGAGGGAAAGAGAATGGGTACACCAGGACCATTAGTCACTGCAAATAAACTCCAGACAAATGCACAACCTTGTGCATCTGGCTTACGTGGGCCCTGAGAAACTGAGCCTGGGTCCTTAGAGTTTGCATCAAGTAGCTTAACTACTAAGCCATCTCTCCATCCCAACTTTTTGTTTTGTTTTTTAAGGTAGGGTCTCTCTGCAGCCTTGAACTCATAGCAATCATCTTACCTGCCTGGGATTAAAGGCATGTGCCACCACACCCAGCCATTTCTTTTCTTCTTTTTCTGTCTTTTGTTTGTTTGTTTGTTTGTTTTGTTTTGTTTTTTGAGGTAGGATCTCACTCTAGTCCAGGCTGACCTGGAATTCCCTATATAGTCTCAGGGTGGCCTCTCAAATTTACAGCAATCCTCCTACCTCTGCTTCCCAATTGCTGGGATTAAAGGCATGCACCACCATGCCTGACTCATTTCTTTATTTTTATATGACACTTAAAATTTAAAATCCAGAGGAAAAGCCAGGTGAGGGGAGCTTCCACTCACACCCGAGCTCTCCGCAAACTCAAGAAACGTAAAGGGAGAGCGGCAGTGAACAACAGAGGAGCGGATCACAAGGTAGAAGAACACGTGGAACAGCGAGAGAACTAGAGCAGCATCGGCAGCCTCCCCTCCCCCACCGCCAGTGCCCAGCTCCAGCGAACAGAGCAGACGTCCAGGGACCCGGCCAAGCCAACTTGAACTGACAGCAGGACTCAAGCAGGGGCAGAGGTGACTAGGATTACACCAGGGAAGAGTCTCACCTGCTCACAGCTGACTTGGAACCCTCAACAGATCAGAAATCTTAACCTCCTTGTTGTCAGGATTAAGTGTGTGGGTGGGGCACCACACACCCTAAGGGACAGTTAGAGGATCTGGTTGACATAATACCTACTCTTGGATAAATACTCTGAGCTATTTTTCATTGAAAATACACATTTTTTTAGTTAAATTTTAAAATCTGCCTGTATTTTGTTCCACTCAGCCTACTTGAATACTCTCATAGCAGGCAAACCCAACACCTACAGTCACTTTTGTAGATACGCTGTCTTGAGAGCCACACCTAACGCCTTAAGCTCCTACCCTGAAGTTATATAACATCAGATTGTCTGATACATCTAATAGTACCCAGCTAACTGGAAAACTCAACCATTAAATAATCAAGGATGCAAAAATATATACATTATAACACAAGAAACACCAAAAATCAAGACAATATAAATCCACCAAAAAGTATTAATACATCAGAAATGACCTCCAGTGAGAACGAGTTAGAGGAAATGCCTGAGAAAGATTTCAAAAGAATGATTATAAATATGTTCAAAGAAGTCAAAGAAGAAATCAAAGGAATGAAAGAGGAAATCAAAGGAATCAAAACAAAGGACACCAATTTAATGAAATAAAGAGGTCAATACTAGACATAAATAAGGAAATAGAAATAATAAAGAAAAACCAGTTAGAATTACTAGCAATGAAGAACACAGTTAATGAAATAAAAAACTGTAGAAAATCTCACCAGTAGAGTGGATGAAGAAGAGGGCAGAATATCTAAGCTAAAAGACCAGGTGGCAAATCTAATACTGTCCAACAAAGAGAAAGACAAACTTATAGAAAAGTATTGGTGAGAATTTGAAGATATTTGGGACACTATGAAAAGATCAAACATAAGAATTCAGGGCATAGTAGAAGGAGAAGAATTTCACTCCAAAGGCATAGTAGGTGTCTTCAACAAAATCATAGAAGAAAACTTCCCCCAAATTGGGAAAAAGGTGCCAATGCAGATATAGGAATCCTTTAGAACACCAGCCAGACAAAACCTGGAAAGAACCTCTCCTAGCCATATTATAATCAAACTACCAAACACACACACCAAAGAAAAAATATTGAAAGCAGTCAGAGAGAAAAATCAAGCTACCTACAAAGGCAAGCCTATCAGGATTACAGCAGATTACTCGACACAAACTTTAAAAGCCACAAGGGCATGGAGTGATATATTCCAAGTCCTGAAAGATAACAACTGTCAACCAATGTTACTTTATCCTGCAAAACTATCCATTCAAAGCCGGGTGTGGTGGTGCACGCCTTTAATCCCAGCACTTGGGAGGCAGAGGTAGGAGGGCTGTTGTGAGTTCGAGGCCACCCTGAGACTACAGAGTGAATTCCAGGTTAGCCTGGGATACAGTGAGACCCTACCTCGGAAACCCCCCCCCCAAAAAAACTATCCATTCAAATAGACGAAGAAATAAGAACATTCCACAACAAAAGCAAGCCAAAGGATTATTTGAAGACAAAACCAGCTCTACAGAAAATACTTGAAAGAATCCTCCATACTGAATAAAAAGAGAAGCACACATATAAGGAACTGGGAAAAAAACAACAATACTCAAATACTAGTTAACACAAGAGAGCAAAGGTAAAACCAGAAGAACCACAAAAAAAAAAATAAATAAATGGCAAAAATGAATGCACACCTTTCAGTATTATCTCTTAATATCAACAGCCTCAATGCCCCAACCAAAAGGCATAGGTTTACAGACTGGGTTAAAAAGAAGGACCCTTCAATTTGTTGCCTCCAAGAAACCCACCTTTCTACAAAGGATGGACACTATCTTAGGGTGAAAGGTTGGAAAATGGTGTTTCAAGCAAGTGGACCTAGAAAACAAGCAGGGGTTGCTATCCTAATATCTGACAAGGTAGACTTCAGTCCAACGTTAATCAAGAAAGATAAGGAAGGTTACTTTATATTGATTATAGGCACCCTCTAACAAGAGGACATTACAATCCTAAACATATATGCACCTACCATGGGGGGCCCCAAGTTCATCAAACAAAGGCTATTAGAACTAAGGTCACAGGTAGTGGGGGACTTCAACACCCCACACTCATCAATTGACAGGTCATCCCAGGAAACAATAAACAGAGAGTAATCTGGACTAAATGAGGTCATAGAAGGAACAGACCTAACATATCTACAGGACATTTCATCCAAATGCTGCAGAATATACATTCTTTTCAACAGCACATGGAACATTCTCTAAAATAGACCATATATTAGAACACAAAGCAAATCTTAACAAATTCAGGAAAACTGAAATAATTCCTTGCATTCTATCTGACCACAATGGAATCAAACTACAAATCAATAGCAAGAAAGGCTTAGAGCATACACAAAATCATGGAAATTAAACAACACACTACTAAATGATGAATGGGTCAATGAAGAAATCAAGAAGGAAATCAAAATATTTAGACAGTCAAATGATAATGAGAACACAACATACCAAAATCTCTGGGATACAATGAAGGCAGTCCTAAGAGGTAAATTTATAGCTTTAAGTGCCAATATTAAGAAATTAGAAAAGTCGCAAGTAAACTACCTAATGCTTCACCCTGAAGCCTTGGATAAAGAAGAACAAGGCAAACCAAAAATCAGTAGACAGGAAGAACTAATAAAGATTAGGGCAGAAACTAGTGAAATAGAAACAAACAAACAAACAAAAAAAAAAATCCAAAGAATCAATGAAACAAAGAGTTGGTTTTTTGAAAGGGTAAACAAGATTGATAAACCCTTAGCAAATCTGACCAAAAGAAAGAGAGTGGAGACACAAATTAATAAAATTAGAGGTGAAAAAGGTAACATCAAAACAGATGCCAAAGAAATTCAAAAAAATCATAGGGACATACTATAAAAGCATATACTCCACAAAGTATGAAAATCTGAAAGAAATAGATGACCTCCTCAATTTATATGACCCACCTAAATTAAATAAAGATGAGATTAATCACTTAAATAGACCCATAACAAGCATGGAGATCCAAGCAGTTATCAAAAATCTCCCAACTGAAAAAAGTCCAGGCCCAGATGGATTTACTGGTGAATTTTACCAGACCTTCAGGGAAGAACTAACACCATTGCTTCTTAAGGTTTTCCATAAAATAGAAAAAGAAGGAATCCTACCTATAAAGCCAGCATCAGCTTGATACCAAAACCAGGCAAAGACAGAACAAAAGAAGAAAATTACAGACCAATCTCCCTCATGAACATAGATGCAAAAATTCTCAACAAAATATTGGCAAAGAGAATACAAGAATATATCAGAAAGATCATTCACCATGACCAAGTAGGCATTATCCCAGAGATGCAGGGATGGTTCAACATACACAAATCAATAAATGTAATATATTATGTAAATGGAGGACAAAAATCATATGATCATCTCATTAGACACAGAGAAAGTGTTTGACAAAATCCAACATCCCTTCATGATAAAAAGTCCTACAGAGACTGGGAATAGAAGGAGCATATCTCAATATAATAAAGGCTATTTATGACAAGCCTACAGCCAACATATTACTAAATGGGGAAAAACTGGAAGCTTTTCCACTAAAATCAGGAACAAGACAAGGGTGTCCATTGTCCCCAGTTTTATTTAATATAGTAGTCTTATCCATAGCAATAAGGCAAAAGATGCAAATAAAAGAGATACAAATTGGAAAGGAAGAAATCAAGTTATCATTATGTGCAGATGACATGATTCTATACATAAAGGACCCTAAAGACTCTACCAGCAAACGGTTAGAGCTGATAAACACCTACAGCCATGTAGCAGGATACAAAATAAATGCACAGAAATCAGTAGCATTTCTATATGCTAACAACAAACATAAGAGGATGAAATCAGAGAATCACTCCCATTCACAATTGTATCAAAGAAAATAAAGTACCTTGGAATAAACCTAACCAAGGAAGTAAAGGATCTCTACAATGAAAACTATAAAACACTCAGGTGAGAAATTGCAGAAGACACTAGGAAATGGAAAAACATCCCTTGCTCCTGGATTGGAAGAATCAATATTATGAAAATGGCCATCAAAAAAAAAAAATTAAAAAAAAAAAAGAAAATGGCGATCATACCAAAAGCAATCTACACATTTAATGCAATCCCCATCAAAATTCCAAAGGCATTATTCACAGAAATAGAAAAAACAATCCAAAACTTCATTTGTAATCACAAAAAAACCTCGAATATCTAAAATAATACTGAGCAACAAAAATAAGGCAGGAGGTATCACCATACCTGGTTTTAACCTATACTACAGAACCATAGTAACAAAAACAGCATGGTACTGGCACAAAAGCAGATATGTAAATCAACAGAACAGAATAGAGGACCCAGATATAAGTCCAGGGAGCTATAGCCACCTGATATTCAATAAAAATGCCAAAAATACTCATTGGAGAAAAGACAGCCTCTTCAGCAAATGGTGCTGGGAAAACTGGATATGTATCTGTAGAAGGATGAAATAGATTCTTCTCTCTCTCCATGCGCACAAGAAATAAATCCAAATGGATGAAAGACCTTAACATCAGACCTGAAACTCTGAAACTGCTAGAGGAAAAAGTAGGGGAAACCCTTCAATACACTGGTCTTAGCAAAGACTTTATGAATACAACCCAATAGCTCAGGCAATAAAACCACAGATTAATCACTTGGGACCTCATGAAATTACAAAGATTTTGCACTGCAAAGACAACAGTGAAAAAAGCAAAGAGGCAACCTATAGAATGGGAAAAAAAATCTTTGCCAACTATATATCTGATATAGGATTAATACCTAGGATATACAAAGAACTCAAAAAGTTAAATAATAAGAAGTCAAACAAGCCAATTAAAAAATGGGCTATGGAGCTAAATAGAGAGTTCTCAAAAGAAGAAATACAGACGATGTATAAGCATCTAAAAAAAAGTTCTACATCCCTAGTCATCAGGGAAATGCAGATTAAAACTACGTGGAGATTCCATTTCACTCCTATCAGATTGGCTACCATCATGAAAACAAATGATCATAAATGTTGGCAGGGATGTGGAAAAAGAGGAACCCTTCTACACTGTTGGTGGGAATGCAATCTGGTCCAGCCATTGTGGAAATCAGTGTAGAGGTTCCTAAAACAGGTAAAAATTGACCTACCATATGACCCAGCTATAGCACTCCTAGACATATATCCTAAGGACTCATCCTATTTCCTTAGAAGCACATGCTCAACCATGTTTATTGCCGCTTAATTCATAATAGCTGGGAAATGGAACCAGCCTAGATGTCCTGCAACTGATGAGTGGATAATGAAGATGTGGCACATTTATACAATGAAGATCTACCCAGAGCTAAAGAAAAATAAGATCATGAAATTTTCAGGAAAATGGATGGATCTGGAAAGGATTATACTAAGTGAAGTAACCCAGGCCCAGAAAGCCAAGTGCTGCATATTCTCCCTCATATGTGGATCCTAACTACAGATGACTGGGCTTCTGTGTGAGAAGGAAAAAACTCAGTAGCAGAGTCCAGTAAGTTAAAAAGGAGATATAACGGGAAGAGGAAGGAGGGAGGAGGGTACTTAATAGGTTGGTATTGTATATATGTAAGTAGAAGAATAGATTAATGGGGGTGAAAAGGCCCAAAGTGAGGTCAGGGGAAGAGACTGAGTAAAGGAAAGGTGGAGGGAGGGCTAATCAAAATCTAAGAGGATAATAAAAAAAAAAATCTAACAGGATGCAAATAAATCATATAGAATCCTTCGGTTTCAGACAATGGAACACTCAGGAGCCACAGATCATTGTTAGGAAATTTTCAGTGCCAGGGATGGGATACCTCCAGTGAGTTGTTGGCCAGGGAGGTCCCTGATGCCCCCAAAACATTATAGGCCATTGCCGAGGCCCTTGATTTCCCACCAGGAACAGATAGTAAGACCCTATTGCTGAAGACTCCACATATTTGGGCTGCAAGGCCACTGAGAAATCCTGCTGGAACTAAGCTGATAACCTCCTCCATATAGACCAGCTGACAGAAAGCTGGAAGAAGCCATTCTACATGTAGTTCAATGGGAGAAAGCGATACCACCAGTGAAGATATTCAACAGTTGACACTGCAAGCCTTATAATTGGCCAGCCAGGCCAAATGAGCCAATGGATGCAACAGTGGTACGTCTGTCATGGTGGAAACCAACTGCCCTCCAATAGGACTGGAGGCCCGCTCCATGGGGGCGGGGGGGAAACACATCCCTGATACTGAAAACTTAAAACAGGGGTAGTCAAGAGCCCTAGGGGTGCAACTTCTGCTGGTGTCGGGAAAAATGTATGTACTATGCTTATCAAACTGACCAGTAAGCACTTCTGTTAATGTTCATAGCCTTATATTAATGCTACTCTCATTTTTGGTAGAGAATCTTCTCTTTTCAGATGGTAGTGACCTTGGGACGACTCAGAAGGTATCATGGTGCTGGAAAGAAGTGACCGTAGTACTCAGTACTGCAATCACCTTCCAAGGCTCAGGGTCTAATGTGGAAGAGGTGGCAGAAAGAATGTAAGAGCCAACAGAAGGGTAGGAATCCTTACAACATGCTCCCTCCAGACATAAAATGGCCTGGATATCCATGACCTCATAGTGCCTGACACTACCTACACAAGACCATCATAAGAGGAGGAAAAGATCATGATATCAAAATAAAAGAGAGACTGATTGAGATGGGGAGGGAATGATGGAGAATGAAATTTCAAAGGGGAAAGTGGGGGGGTATTATCATGGTATATTTTTTATAATCATGGAAAATGTTAATAAAAATTGAGAAGAAGGGCTGGAGAGATGGCTTAGCGGTTAAGCGCTTGCCCGTGAAGCCTAAGGACCCCGGTTTGAGGCTCGGTTCCCCAGATCCCACATTAGCCAGATGCACAAGGGGGCGCCCGCATCTGGAGTTCGTGTGCAGAGGCTGGAAGCCCTGGCGCGCCCATTCTCTCTCTCTCCCTCTATCTGTCTTTCTCTCTATGTCTGTCGCTCTCAAATAAATAAATTAATTAATTAAAAAAAATTGAGAAGAAATGGGGAGGTAATATGATGGAGAATGGAATTTCAAATGCGAAAGTGTGGGGGTGGGGAGGGAGGGAATTACCATGGGATATATTTTATAAT